>NC_010575.1:2264988-2593320 GCF_000165395.2 Babesia bovis T2Bo
CTATCATCCACGAGTTTATACGGCCTCGGTGTGACAATGAGCATTTGGATTTCGGCACTTCAATTGCCAAGGTATTACGTATGAACTCGGCAGGTGGAGACAACAGGAACTCGTCATATTCCGAAATCCTGACTCCATACAATGTCCACCTGTTGTTATCGTTCTCATCAGCCAACACATCAGATAATCCAAACACAACGCAGAGCATTGTGGCACATAATCTGTATTATATCGTCACAAACGTTGTAACTCACTCTATAACGAAGTTATACGGCATCTGACTAACAATGTCCAAAAACAAAAGCGTGAACACGGTATCCAGCGATGAATCGAAGTGGGCAAACACGAACTCAACAAACACCGAAATAAAGAAGTTGCTATGAACGCAACCCTCAACCAATTTCCGTGCGATCATAGATACACGTGGCACAAGCTTCAATATCACAGCATTTCCATATTGTTTCTGGTCAGTAGACATCGTCTGAATATACATATATCCATTGTTTTAGTACCTACTTGTGACAATAGTGTATATCTTCTGTTTATCGATAACCTCAACAAGTTTCGTAATAAACGCAATGCTCGATTACTGACTTTCACAGCAGATTTAAAATACGGATTACCAGAATGTAGCAATTTCCCGGCAGTACAACCACTATTAGGGAATTTATTCCACAGTAAAATTGGGTCAACAGCACTTCGATCTAGCTTTGTTAGCACTGTGCTATACGACCATATTAACAGTGACTCCAACTGTAGCATATTGTAGTCAACATTGTTCAACTTGAACATTATGCTTTTGTACTGGGCTGACCTGAAAGATTCTATGACCCCAATAAACGAAACAAAATTCAAATCGTTTAATGCCACTTACCAATATCTTTTATACAAGTAATTAATAGCATCCAGCACTGCCACCCGTAGGGTATGTAAATCAGGTATCTCACGATGGGAGCATTCGTGTCTAACCTGGATGATATACTCAGGTAAATCGCACTGTTTAGCTAAGAAGAGCATACTACGTGCATATTCCCCATCTTGCTCGTGGTCAAGCACCAAATTGACGGCTCTGAAAATCATTAACATCACGGATTGTTAAACCAACCTTATAACCGCCATGGCATACAGACTACACAGCTCGGAATCAGACCTTGACCTTTGGCTATCCGCAATAAGGGCACATAAAAGCGACTCCGTCGCTGTTACAGCTGCTGGAACCTTTCCACGAAGTCTCCATAATGCGATTTTTCTTGCGATAAATGGATATTCCTCCGGATCACTTAACCTAGTATAGACCTGGGTAAACTCATCGTAGGAATACCATCCTGTGGTTTCAAGTATCATTGCGAATACATGTAGGTAATCTACATAGGATCATAACATTGTTAACGTAGTCCTCCATTTATATAGATTGACTTTAAACAATAGAGAGACGTGTGTGGACATGAACACACATCATAGAGTAGATATTCTATAAGATTCTTGTACACATGTGCTTCACATTAAGTAATACTACTATAACAACTACTTTACATCACTATATATTATACATAACGCCATAAAAAACCCAACTCAACATTTATCGCGACACATAGACATACCGTTGTGCCATACTGGATGTATGTACTATATATCCTGGCATATTAGTTCAATTTGTATCATATATATTACACATGGGTAAGCCGCCACTTTCTGCTGTATATTTCGTTCGCACTCCTGAGGTAGATGAGTTCCTCGAGGAGTTTATTCGCGTGCGATCATGGCACATTCTGGAGAATATGGGTACTTCCCAGAGTACCGGGAAAGATACAAGTTTGGTACCTCGACGCAGAAACGTTGATACAAACTCTGATGATAAGGATGAAGTGTTAGTGGACGACATGCTTGATGTTGCCAAGGAAATGTCACATGGTAGTTCCATTCACCTCGATGCGTTCATCAGTCTGGTTCGTTTAAGCTAACAGACACTATATCCTCATAGGTAGTGAATCATAACGAGTTTATCGATGTTCTCACTAATGAGGAGTATGACGCAATCAAGCCCAAACGATTCAAGCTATATGAGATAATGAAAAACACATCTATTACAGGTAAATAATTACTATTCAGTTTTGTTAACGCACTGTAGACCGTAAAATCCCCAAGCCAAGAGAATCTACAGATCTGCAGTCAGTGCTAAGGGAAGCTGAGGAGCGGCGATACCAACGTCTGGTGTCGAATGTCCAGAGCAAATTCAAAAGCACAAAGTCGGAGGTATCGGCATACAAACCGCCCATAATGTAAGTTTTATAGCATCTTGTAGTGACTCGATTCTTCAGCGGAGGCGCGAACGCCATTTTCGGCGTGATACTAACGTTCATCGGAGGGTACTCGGTAGCAGGCGTTGTTGGGGTGAAGGACAATATGATGGTAGGTTCTTCAGGGGAATTACTTATACATACTCGTAACAGAAAGCCATTATCGCGACTGTATGCGCCTCCGCTGCCTTGATAGTCGACACGATACTCTTCTTGATGAGGAGCTAGTGATAAAGCGATACATCAGATCAGGTCTCCAGGTTTTTCCGCATATAAACTCGGAAGAACGAAAGTTTTAATTAATCATCATTGATCGCATATCACTGCTCGAATAGCAACATAATGTTAAATATCAGATAGCCTGTAGTGGTTTCATCAAAGTCAGAAACACGGACCAGGTTTGTAACTCATCATGGTCTTGCACAGTAGATATGTTTACATATGAACATGGCACTTTAGTATATAAAATGTTCGAGGGGGGAACGAGGAAACTACCACAAGCAGGAAGCACCAAACTTAACCCTCATGATTTTATGCGCATGTACAACGGGGCGCACTTGTACATAGAACTAGGCACCTGCTTTTCATGCGAAATGAATCAGAAAAAAACGTATCATCAATACTCAGACCCGAAAGATGGTAATGATACATAGTTTCATCATTTGTTAGTATACTCATATGCCCGTTTCACAACATAAATAGCGCTGATCAGGCACATTCTGACGGCACTTCCTAGGCAAGTGTAATCATAGTTTAAACGAATGATGAAAATAATGTTGTCATCTTGTCGGCCCAACGAAGCTATGGCAACGCGGTTCCTATGTGACGTCAATATTAGCTGTTGTTGGCGGAGGTTGTGCCTGCAAATGATGGCAACAACTCCATGGCAGTAACAGCTCACACAGTTAAAATCAGATAACAACAGTCCGCACGTGCATTGCATCGGCACAGGTCTGTGGTTTTATCATCATCCTGAAAACAAAAAGGCATGTATATGCATATACGTGTCAATATTACCATTGGTCAACACGTGACATATGTCTAGCGTAAAACACGCCGTGGCGCCTACACAGACGTTCATCCAATAGCAAGACCAAGCTTCTTGGCGTTCTCCATCGCGATCAAGGCCTTGACCTTTGCTTCTTGACGCTGCGATTTGATACCCATGATATGACCACCCCAACGACGACGAATCTCAACGTTGTCATTGAACATAGCAGTGAATGCCTTAATCATGCCTTCAAACTCAGCCTGGTCCTCCTTGCGGATGTTGTCAACGGCAACCACAGACGCAGTCCTCTGGTGAACAAGCTTTCCCAGCCTACTCTTGCCTTTAATGATGCAGTAGGGAACCTCCTTCTTGCGGCAAAGAGTGGGCAGCCACATAACGAGCTCAAGGGGGTCGACATCATGAGCAATAACAACAAGCTTGGCCTTCTTGTACTCTACCAAGTTGGTCACGTGGTTCAAACCGCTCTTTAGCATGTAGGGCTTCTTAGAAACTACCTCCTGACCCTGGGCAATGGCATTGGCGTCAGCCAACAAACGAGCAGACTTCTCCTTACGAGTCTCTGGCTTGTACTTGCTCAACAATTTCAACAACTGGTGAGCTTGGCTCTTGTCAATAGTGTAGTTGAACTGATTAATAGCTGGTGGAATCTTCAGCCTTTGTAAAAGAACGCGACGTTGACGTTGGATACGGACGTATTTAGGCCATTTAACATAACGCGAAAGGTTGACGCGAGGACGAATGTCACCACCAATACCGTAGTTCTTAGGAGGATGAACAAATAAATGATCACGTTGTTTGGTGACCTTCTCTTGCTTCAGGACCTTGGGCAAGGGAGCGACCTTAGAGGCTTTAGCTGCGAAATATTAGGCTCCACAAAAGCATAATAGACATACCACTACCCTTCTGGTCCACCATTGTAGAGCCCTTCTATTTATTGGAATTATACCCCTAAGAAAAATATAATAAGTGTATAAAACAGTGTTAGGCCGCCGGTTAATATAGAAGAAAACACTAAATCCAGATGACAAATACAGAAGTGCAAAGATAAACCATTAAATAACATCAATAAACAACACAATCACGTTAATAAAATCATACAGAACAGAAATACAGAAATCAACAATGATATAGTAGTATACTTGCTGTAATAAGAGGCACATTGACCAAACCCGCTAGGGCCCAAGGGGTTGGGCACCAAATTCGACCATGTGCAAAAGACCTACCACTTTATATAATTTACAGGACCTATATGGTCACTCCAATAAATGTTATATGATGACCTTTTATGTTATGATAACGTCAGAGGCCTCAGTTTAATGATCTTTAGGGCTCTAGGACCCCAGTTATGGGGGTTAGGATAGGAATCAACCTAGGTTATAGTTGCTAATTAAATTGTTATAATCCCAACACATTCATACATTGTTGTACATAGTCGCTTTTCATACTGGGATTTGGCGATGTGTTGGATAATTGAAAGATTCTAGTGTCCTGTCGTGAGCTACATTGTATACCATTCTACACATTTAACAAACAAAATTAGATATTATAACAACAATACGATTACACATTACAACTAGTAGTGTTGATATAATGCATACAACATACAAATGTCATAGTTAACTACAAGATGGAATTAGTATAACTTGATATACTCTACATCATAAAATGCCAAACTCAAGACATAAACCCTGTTTATATCAACTACATATAGTATATTCTACACGTCTAGTTCAAAATATAGCGTGATTCCACTAATATATTACACTTTGGCAAGGCCTAGTTATGTGCCCAAAGCTTCCACTGAAAGTGGACAACACATATGAAATATACAGATTCCAACAATCACATATTGACTATATGTTACATCCAATTAAGTTTCTATGGCTGCCTATTAACTAAAAGTGGTTATATGGATGACTTTGACCTCGACCTGGCGTTCCGCCCCCCATTTTAAGGAACGTCCTCCTTTTTGGTAAAAGTCATATTATAACCAAAAACACCTGTTATAATAGATACACAGGTTTGTGGCACGCACATAGCATAGGTATTTGGGTATTATAGAGACCATAAGGTACGTCGTCTGCGATTTCTAGGATCTATGGTGTTGGTAACACTCATAGATGTGTCGTAATTTTTTTACATTTCTTGCCATAACTTCGTGGGCATATATAATGTAGTTTACAGAAACCATGGCATTCATTCGCGTGCTGAAGAGTAAGGCCTACTTCAAGCGCTTTCAGGTAAAGTACCGCAGGCGCAGGGGTAAGTTCTGTCTTAATGTTTTGCCCTGGTATGAACTGTGCTCATTTGGTCATGGTACATAGCTGTGGGCGCACATTAACAAGCGTACATAAACCGAGTTGCGTGGTAACTCAGCTCGACCTGTCGTCCGTAACATTTTTCATTATAACTTCCATGTTTTTATGTTGACTATACAACTTGTTTGGTAGATGTGTTCAATATCTTTATTAACGATCTATATTTTTTCAGAGGGCAAAACCGACTACTACTGCCGTAGGCGTATGGTTCTTCAGGACAAGAACAAGTACGCTTCTCCTAAGTACCGCTTTGTTGTGAGGTTTACCAACAAGCGCATTATCTGCCAGATCATCTCTGCAACTATTGTTGGTGATAAGGTCCACGCTTCTGCTGATTCCACTGAGTTGAAGCACTACGGTGTCAATGTTGGTTTGACCAACTACGCTGCTGCTTACTGCACTGGCCTTCTCCTTGCTCGTAGGCTCCTCACTCAGTTGAAGCTTGACAACCAGTTTGTTGGTAAGGAACAGGCTGATGGTACTTCCTTCCACATTGAGGAGGAGGACCATGACAGAAGGCCATTCAAGGCTCTTCTTGATGTAGGTATCAAGATTGTCACTACTGGAAACAAGGTTTTCGGTGCTTTGAAGGGTGCCTGCGACGGTGGTCTCCACATTCCTCACAGCGAGAAGAGGTTCCCTGGATTCTCTGTTGGTGACGACAAGCAGACCAACTACGACGCCGAGGTCCACCGTGAGCGTATCATGGGTATTCACGTCGCTAACTACATGCGCGAGATGAAGGAGGAAGACCCTGAGAAGTACAAGAGTCACTTCTCCGCTTTCCTCAGAGCTGGAATCAATGAGGACAACATTGAGGAGATGTACGCCAAGGCCCATGCTGCCATCCGTCAGAACCCTATCGTCCCCAAAACCAAGAAGGATCCTCCATCGCGTACCATCAAGGGCCACACTGTCATCACTGCCGATGGCAAGAAATACATTCGCAACAAGAAGATTACAAAGGCCCAACGTATGGAGCGTGTCAGACAAAAGGTGGGTCCGCGATGTATGATAAATCATTCCTTTCAGATGCTCATGTGCGCACAAGCCGAGGAGTAAGAGCACGTACAGACTTTTACTTAAGTTTGACCATGTCGTTATGTATTGCATATTAAGTGCGTAGCATAGAACCGGGGGCATATGATGACACGTTGTCCGTGTTTCAACAGACTAGTGATGAAACATACACTTTAACTGATCCCTCATACGTACTGTCGTTGAATATTAGTATGGCATCATGCCAGTTGTGGCTAACAGTTTCAGTTGCGTTAGATAGGAAATACAATTAGAGAATGTCGTTTTAATGGAAGTAGCTAAGGTCAACGGTTTACACTGATTCACATTTCTGTGCTAAATACACAATGCAACTTGTTTAAATGCGATATTAATAATTTAATGTATATTGCGATAATGACTATGCTCGTTTTTCGCTGAAAAATCTTTCTAAAAGTTCCGGAGCTTGTTCCTTTGACAAGCTGTTCTTGCCGGGGCATTTCTCCTTGAAAAACTCGAATATCTCACAAAGTAGAGCAAAGTTTATGCATATACTCAAACCGGCCAGTGAAAGTATAATACGACGAAAAGTGCATATATCATGGTAAACCTGAGCATGTATTGTTGCATCACCGCTCTTCTGTATTGGACCCAACCAAATGAAGCCTGTTGGTATATAATCTACGGAGTAAAGACCTACCATTGCAACCTAGAATCATACTAATGCCGCATGACAACTCTTGCATATGCTTACTTTGACGGAGCATAAGATTAGGCTTAACCTTCACCAATATGCCGTTGTTCAGACGGCCATATTTACTAGTACGTGTCTGTAAAAGCACCGTTCCATTGGGCTACATTATATGACATCGTTTGTCTATGACATACCGATACGCGCTGTACTTCACATGAGATTACATGTCCTATCCCAAATAAGTTTCGCATCTCATAGACGTCTTCGTCCAATTTGCGACGAGTTGCTAACTCCTCAGTGTTCACTTGAAAGATGGACAGCTGGACCCTCATAGATGAACCTATATCTATGTACCAACAATTGCCACCGATGCGTTGGACCACGCCAACAACAACATCGCCCACCTGGGCAAAGTATTTACCATGAAGGGGCTCTACATACGCCAGCTGGTTGACCTAAAACATGATAACATGCAATAAGTAGAGGTAGCAATGGTGCTAAGATCTTATGTAAGCAACTATACAACTTGTAGAGATCAATTAATCCAAATTAGACATAAGCACTAATAAAGATATACATCACTATCATATAGCTACCGGTGGATGCCAATCAGTTACACATTAAGACAATATGATGCTGTTAGCTATGTATCACTACCTACCTGTTTAAATGTTCCAAGGAAACTTGCACGAAGGACACCGTTATCAACGTACGTCCCGCGTCCCTGGAGCAGTGACGATGCCCTGGTATTTACGACGTCACCTGGAAGCGTTATTTTAGAATCCAGCATTTTCGGGAATAGATGCAGACATAAACGTGGTGTTTATATAATACACCCATTTATGTTGGCTTGGCAAACTCTGTTAGACACATGTAATGATACAAAAAATGCCCTCTTGATATAAGGGGCCGATGGCGAAGGGGTATCGCGTCCGCTTTGCATGCGGAAGGTCTCGGGTTCGAATCCCGATCGGTCCACCATTTTATCATCTACAAACATGACAGAGTACATAGGACCACTTGTGAATACAACGCTAACGACCTAATAAAATGTACTTTATAAATCTATCGCAAGATACTTTATGACACGCTATGTGATACTACCGATATAACGATTTATTTCAGTTCACAATACGGTAGATTAATAAGCTAAAAAATCACAGTGATAAGCACTGAAGCATACTATACGTAGAAACAAATAACTCGTGGATACATGTAATATATATGAATCACAAAAGTAAGGCACATTAGACAACGTTCATGCTTGTTTAAACATAAGACGTCACAAATGCCAACAATGACTCTGACAAGTGGTGTATAATCACTCGCTGCGATCTGACCCAGCAGAGTTCATGTGTTTCTTGGCAAACTTCTGGTTTCTTAAGAACTTGGGGCACATCTGATAATAAATGTTAATCATGTGAAAAATTATATATAAATATAATTAAATGTCACAATAAAGCAATGCATTACTGCAAAAAACAAAATATAATCGAAAAAAACACAGTCACAACAATCCACTATACAGTGACAAATACACAAACATTCATGCTAAACTTACTCCCTTAGTAGAAATCTTCTTAGGGATCTTCGCCTTCTTGATACCGTTACGGTGTGCCTTTTTGATCTAATATAAATAGTAAAATAGATGCTACAATTCACAAACCTGGTTGTGATTGGTGTGGTTCTTGGATTTAGCCATCTTGTATTAACAATCTGAAAAAATGTTAATAGGTGTAAGGTATAGAACATAGATATAACGAAACAACGGTATATACAATTAGAAACGCTTGATACAGTCTAGGGGGACAACACATCAAGTTAATAAACAACAAACCAAAGTGAGTAATGCAAGAACTTACCTATATATGATTAAATAATGACCTGAATGTTCTAATTACGATATATTGTAACGCGTTTAACGTTTAACATGGCTATTTGGCAGGGGGTTATTGCCTCGCGGCTTACTATGGGGAGGTCTTGGAAAACATTATTATCATTAAAAAACAGTATATATCATAGCACATAATTATTATCCATTGTGTTTTAGCACCTATCTATATGTTGTAGAACTTTATACTGTCATTTCTGTATTGTGTTGGCGCTAATATCTAAACATGACTAACATTGACTTCCTTAATAGTGAAAAACCAAACATGGATATCAGCTTCAAGGACAGCAGTTTAACTATCACAAAATAGTGATATTCTAAAATATAATAATAGAAGCCAGGTGTTACCCATCTGGACCACAGTAATATGAAGGCTTATAAATATATAACATCATTTCAGTATTAGCCTTTTAAACCTTACTTCACATAATGTTCAAAGTAGCTCTGCCTTTAAATTCACAATTTAAACGATGTAAGCATCGTCTATTACCACACATTTCATTTATAGAGGGTAGTCGTAATGCTAATACACATATTAAGAAAACATATTTTAAATTCACCGAAACACTTTTTAACGCATACATTTAGTAATCACATGGTATCTAAGCTTCTAAGGAAATTCAATAAACTGCAAATCCAAGGCGTACGTAACATGAGAGGTGACTTCGCTCCCCTTGAGGCTTGCCCTGAAGTTTTCAACAACTATGCGGAGAAATTAGGGCAAAGCAATGTAGTATTTCAGGATTTGCTAGCATGGGAAGATTGGGCATACAATGAGGTAAGGAATCTTTTGTCAATACAGGAGGTTCTAATCGATGTGTAATTATAAAACTGTATGTGCAGCAGTTATGGAGTTAACTATGACACCACTTGTTAACCTTTAACCCATATTATGTTTACTGTCTGGTTACAATCATTGAAACCAGTTCGTACTGTCCATTACGTGTGTCTTATTCATATTTAACGTGTATCTTTGGTGAAATGTTACACGGTGTTATCTCCAATGAAACGTAAATGTTCTTTATTGTTCATCACTTTACTGGCCATAGTATATTAATAAAACATACATTTGCAGCTTACGAAGCCTGTAGTTGGTGTTATTGTGACCATCCCGCTCACACCAAAGGTAATAAAGTACCTGGTGTTAGATAACGTTTCACAGATATGCCGTTATCGCGATACTGATGCTAAATATACATCACCGAAAAATGTGTCAGCAAAAGTCTGGTTTGCAAGACAGGTATATTTATGTGGTAACTAAGCTTATATCACATAGAATCTACGGAACACATGTGGAACTGTGGCTTTGTTACATTTGCTTAACAATATCGAGGATGATGCAAGCGTGAATGAAGATTCTATCCTTGAACAAATGAGGAAGCAATCGCTGAAGGCTTCACCTGCCGAAAGAGGAGCAGTAGGTGCATTGACATTGTTAATATAACCGCACAGCTGATTGAAAAGACCGATAAGATCAAAGATCTACATACATCATTTGAATCACAAGGACAATCAGCATACAATTCCGACGATGTAGATGTAAGTTGGATATATTCTGTTAACATTTCCTAGACCATCTGCCACTACATTACTTTTGTTATCGTCGATGATGACCTTTACGAACTGGTAGGTACAATGTCGTCAGTTAAATATACAACACAGGATGGAACACTCAGGTTTCCCGTGAACCACGGAAGAACTGAGCCCAAGGACTTGCTTAGGGTAGGCGTCGTTATCTACTTTACATTATGTTTAGCGAGTAGAGAAGGTTGTACAAGGGAGTATATTCGCATTGGAGCCAGATAATCTACAGTGTGCTGCCATTGTGGCGTCAATCAAGCCGGACAATGAAGAGTGACGAAATCGCGTGATCTATCATTGAACAATTTGAGTGCTATGCAGAATATACCACATCACGATGTATTTTACCGTAATGAATGTAAAATACATTATCGTAACACTCACGACGTAATCAATGGACTTTGTAGTAATGGTGGAAATAGATATATACTTCCTATATTATGTTGCGTGATAGATTTAATGCATTGTATATATTAGGAAAAGATGAACCTGTAGAAATAATGATGTATTGTCAATGGCAACATTTCAACGTATTAAATATGTTAGCTACAGAAGCGGTATCGTACTCTCGATAAACCAATCGATAACCCTAGAGACCATAAAGTGGAAAGTGCAAATCAATCATCGTAAATGTTACGTAAAAGTTTGGACTCGTCGGGAATCGAACCCGAGATCTTTCGCATGCGAAGCGAACGTGATACCACTACACCACAAGCCCCCTTAAAAAGCTTGATTTGTTTGACCAATTTCGCATTTCAAGCATCACAGATATAGCTTATGCATTGTATATCTTGACATTTTCAGTATAAAATGTTGAAAATATAATTACGAGGTAATATGTCAACCTCACGTACTAAAGGAGGCACTAATGTAGCGAAGGCAATTTACTACCATAGCGCCATCGGTACACACCGTCTACAGCCCAAGCCGCTCAAAAATATATTATACCCGTATTACAGACAGTATAAACCAGTCTATCGAGCTAGGAATCCAAGAACTCCAAGTATGTAAACTTACACATAGACATATAATTCAGGTTATTACTGGCCAGATATTGACAAATATCCATGGCACTCTCATCAAAAACGCTTTCCAAAACCAGAAGATATAAGTGTGGCCATCTTTTCTGAGTTCTGCAACCGTGACCCTAAGATTAAAACGCTGTTTGAAACATTGCATCCACTGCCTTTGCATGGAGTCAACTGTCTAGTATGGAAGCCGAAAAGGGGAAGAGCTGATCCGTTGTCCCAAGAAAGTAAAAGCAGTTCTAATAGCGATGAAGATGTTAGTGATACATTGATCGAGACCTCTGGGCATGGAACAAGAAAATGTGTGACCAAGGCTAACGGTTGTTACTACATCACTGACACAAATATGCGCAATAACGTATGCTACTTAATCAAACACGTGGACTATAAGGTGTGTTGGTTATAACAGAAGATATATATGTGCAGTTGCGACCATTCAAAGCCAAGGTAACCGCTGATATGTATATCATCGGAAGCTCCGGTGAAAGTAAACCTGGGCAAATAACAGCATCATTGCTTCGAGAGAACGTATCCCCAGTGGGATCCATTAGAGGTGAATGGAGGTGGTCGCCACCTTATGTACCGGAAGGATGTAATGTACATGAACCTATACCGTTAAATTCGTTGAAGGTCAAGGACACACATTTGTACCGACCTGAACTTAGGCAGTTCCAAAAAACACAAGAAGAAACATCCAATGCAGATGAATCATAATTTGGACCAATGAGTAAAATGTATGGGTAAGGCTCGTTCAGTGTAACACACGCACACACCGCGGTACGACATACGCGACAATTGCCTCACATCGCAACTTATTAATGAATTCTAAAAATATTGAGCATTAATTATACACAATTAATAATTGGTGACCTTAATACCGATTGGTTGTCCTAACCAAGGAATGATTGGTACCGATATAGCAAATTCAGTCTTAATCAGCCATCAAGCTTAGCCAATATGGCAAAACAAGAGGCTTTAAGTTCTAGCCAGCATAGCCTACTCGTTAGGGCCTGTTCTGCCACTGCAGAACCGACTCCTGGGTATGTCTACAAGGATATTATTGACATGGTTGTGAGGAACCCTAATACGTTATCTTATGTTGAAAGTTTCTTGTTAAAGAGACTTGAATCAAATGAGCCTTATGTTAAGTTCAAGTGCTTAAAGCTATTGAAAAACCTATGTGCAAGGTTACCTCATGAATTCGACAGAAACAGAGTTTGCCAAAGCCAGGCTGTTGCAGACGCACGCAACTACAAAGCGCCATACAGTGAATATGATGGTGACTACCTATGTCACATGGTAAGGAATGAAGTGGAAGATCTGCTTAAGGTGGTGTATGCCCAGCAGGTTCCTGACCTAGGTTCGAACAATTTACGTGGTTCCGACCAAAACACCATGGTTGGTTTTGGCAATATGCCGTCATCTCAAGGAATTGGTAGTATGGGTGGTGTAGCATCGCCTAATCAGATGAATTACTACGGGCAAGGGCAACCTGCCACAGGATTTGGTAATATGCCCACATCACAAACAGCATCTAGCACCTCAGGAATTACTTCATGGTTCACCGGGAGATCATCGGCAGCACCGGCTCAGGGCAATTATAACACTGGGAACATGTATGGTTTCGGGAATACCCAGCCAAGGAGCCAGTCGAAGCAGTCTGTAGGTGGCAGTGCTCTTAAATTAATATCAGACGTGGCGACCAAGTACCTTCCCGATTCAGTCGTTAGTAAAATCGAACGTGTTGGGTCATCATTCGTATCTACGGCGTCTGATAAATTCGGAAAACACGTTTCCCCCGTTGTTGATATGAGGAAGAAACCCGAACGTTTCGGTTATTCCGACAACTTTCCAACTGCAAACCGCCAATCACCGCGTATGGACCCAGGATCACAATCTATTCCCGCTGAAAGGACACTACTGCCGTCACTCATACAGTCACCTGATAATAGAATCAACTCATCAGAAGACCTATCTGGTGAATCTGAGGCCAGACTCGTAAAGGATATGTTAACATTTAGCGGTATCAAAGTGACACCGTCACAGCAGATCATAGATGATTTCCTTACAAGATTAAAGGATATGAACATGCGTTACGTGGTATATGAACTTATAACATGCCTGAATAATAGGTCAAACACATGGCAAACGCAGTTAAGAGTGCTTTGTTTCTTCGAAGTGCTGATGACAAGTGCTAACATGACAGAAGATGTAAGAAGCTACGCCAACGCTGAATTGGAGCCCATACTAATCAAGTGTCGAGAGGAAAGTAGACTCAAAAATAAAGCTGATAGGCTAATGCAACTAATAGGAGAGCCACAACGCACACATCGGAGTGAAGGAGAACTTATAAGCACACTAGGGTCGAACGAACAATACGAAAAGCAAAACTCTAAACAAAGCCAATTGGACATGGATCTGTTTGCCTCTACAGCACCTGCTAAGAACGAAGAAAAGCGTCACGAACCTTTGAGAAACATCCCTAGTGATTTTACCAACTCAAACTTCGATCTGATGGACAGCTTCTCTCCTGTGAGTAGCATTCGCACACCTCAGCAAAGTATGATTAACCCCGCAGCAAAATCGAAACCAGCTGACGATATCTTCGACTTTGATCAATTGACCATCAATCCAGCTAAAAGCAACACAACAATCACTGAACAGGATATATACGCGGCTCTTGATAAGGTTACCTTCCAACCCCAGGCACACAGTTGATGTAATCCCAGAAGAACTTGCACATCATCGCAAAATAGGTTTCCTCGAACAAAGCATGGTTGCCCGGTATTGTAACGGGTGTAGGTAAACCAATGCGGCATAAACAGGTCATTCATTAATATGACAGAATGGGAAACCAAACGAGCAGCACTTGCTGCGATCCTGTAGAAGGTGGAGATGTCTTATCCGATGGCGAGAAAGCACTTACACCAGAAGAAGAAATCGGATTCATGAATTGCATGGTCAACGGTTGCGATACACATATTGTATTCGCCGATGGTACATCTATGCCGTGTTCAGTTCTTTACGACCTTGCCGAGGATTGTTTGCATTTAGTAGTCGAGGAGAAAAAACGAGTGGTACCATTGAGCGATGTGGAACAAGTCCTGGGTGCCGATAGCGTCGCTGGGCTTAGCAGTGTCGACAAGTCACTGATAACCGATCCACACATTGTAGCATTCCGACTCATGAGTACCAAAAAGGCGATATTGCTGCGCTTTGTCGAATTAAAGGATAGTCAGGCATTCCACCACTTTCTCAAGGAAGTTATCCAAGAGAATAAAGATAAAGCATCACAGCCAGTTCCGTCTACACCTCCGGTGGAGGAAGAGATCCCATCGCAAACCCTTATATTCTAGACAGGCAGCAGAAGTGTAATCACTTGTCCAGGCAACTAACACTATGAACTCTGGGTGCTATAACTTTGATTACAGCTTATCATGATCTCTGGTACTATGATTTACAATAATATAATGTAGATATATATATTAACACAACAGTGCGTACAACTGTTATAGCCACCATTAAACTATATAAATCGTGAAACTGTAACATAGATGTAATAACGATTGTATAATTTAGAATGTGTCAGAACTTGAGCTTCTGCCTGAGGAACAGAGCATCCTTAGTAATCTTGCCCTCAGTTGGGTCAGGAGTGTTCAAGGCCTCCTCGAACACAGCCTTCAATGCCATGCGAGCCTCCTTACGAGTTTCGCGACTCTCCATCTGACTGTCAGTAACAAGAGCCTTGGGGTCAAGGCGTCCAGTGACAACATAGCGAGTGGGCATCAAATGGTTAACATTGACGTATTTGACGAAAGGCTTGATGCGAAGGCGCTTCTTAATCTGCTCCTTGCTCATCTTACGGGTAACCTTAGAAGGATACCTATCAATACCAGCAATCAAACAGTTAGCATAAGGCCTGCGCTTGCTAACATTCTCATTGCATTGGACAATAATACCCTTGCGACCTGCACGACGACCAGTGAGCACGATCACGACGCGGCCTGGCTTCATAAGCTTTGCCATCCTGAATATATATTATATTACAAAACATCTAATGGTATAATATGTATTTAAAAACTCTTGGGAAGTGGTGTAAAATGGGCCCAAACATCCGATATAACCACCCAACGCTACATAAAACACGAACTACACCTACCTTACGATTGTTTCTCAGAAGAATTACCGATATATTATATGTATATGCGTTCTTACATAAACGCAGAATAAAGCTACAACGAAGCGTAAAGCTGGTTAGAAACTTTTTGACAATTTATGACGACGCGCCCACCATGGAGGGACCTCGTAATGGGGAGAAGGAGTACTCGTTCTTGAACCATTATTTCAAAATGATACACCTTCCATACACATAAGGACGATTATTTGTGCGCATATAATAAGATCGGATCTACTTTTCGATTATCAGTATTGAAATCCTAGGCCCCTACTTTATTGCCCTTATGACCAAAGAAACATACACTTAATTAGCCATTTTTGTTTACACCCTAGAGTAATAATGTACTATTATCAATCGTGAGTGATATACTATAACTGACATTAAAGATTGAGGTCATTCGCCGCAATATTCAATTGCAACGCTTGAGGCGAGTCCGTCAGAACGGTACACTCCACCGGACGATTCTAGCAGCTTTAACCTTGTATAACAATAGTTACAAAGGTGACTTGGTATATGAGGAAGGACCAGACTGTTAAATACGGTAGTGCTAGGCTCATTATACTCGCATACGTTACATTGCTTCGCTCGTTGCCTTGGCATAAATACTTTCAAGGGGTAACACTCCTCATAAGGGCAATCGCGAGTCCTGTCAAATATTCGAATAGCCGTAATCATTAACCGATGCTCGCAGTCCCCGTGGTGTAGTAGGAAACCAGGCATATATATTGGTAACTCCAAATGAGATAACACAGCATCCGTTTGCTCTATACATTCACTAGTACGCAGTATACCAGGCTTGTAATTATAAAGGAAGTGTAACAATGGCTCCGAATAATCACAAGCATCATTCCGTAAATCTGGAAATAGCTGTCCATTCAACATGAAACATGACCCATTAGCCTTCAAATCAACGTTCAGTGGACGTATTTCAGAAGCACACCGAAATGCATCTCGTAGTTCAGCAAGAGTCTGAGATGATAACATGTCAAATTCACGTATTTTGTGACCACGAACGCCATGATATAGACTGACAGTGATGACTAATTCGTCATCAGCAACAAGTGTACTGGCAGACACATTATGTTTGTCGAAGAAGTTCTGTGTCGCATGTTGATGATATAACGCTGGCGATGAGCTGTTTTGAGGACCACTCAAGGTCAATAAGCGTGAAAGTTCCTCATCCCGTTTGCTATTCTCATAAATGTAACGGCGTTCCCCAACAGCCAATTTGTAACTTTCCAAATTGACCTTTTGAGCGAAAAAACGGTACAAATTCTTTTCAGACCACGGATGTGTTGTCTCATCGACGGCAATATCAAGGCGTTTGTTAGAAGCACGCCTGTCGCGATGTTGGCTTGACAATAGTCGATCTACATTTAACGTCGTTGCAGAAGATATAACCTCGGTTATAGTAGGCGTACGAATTGGTTGTGACAAATATGAGAGTAATTTGGAATCCGTACGTAACATATATAAAACCTTTGCATCGTCATATGATGAAATACCAAGTTCAGATTGAATCTTGCTGATGTTTGCGTCCATAACAGTCTCACGTAGAGTATCAAGGCGAGACATCATACGCCGATATTTATCTCTATATTCAAATAAGTCAACATCTGATACAGGTAACGCGTCCTTGAGCTTGCTACTTAAAATTGATGGCTGATTTAACTCAGGGCGCGTAGATTTACCTGCAGGAAGAGATGTAGACCCGCCGGTAGTACGACGGTATTTGTTTGATGGACAGTCAACAGCATCATTGTGTCTTTGTTTGCCTTTTGAACGTTCATTTGAATCATATCCATCAACAATGATTATATCCTCAGGCTCTAAGAGTTCCGATACGCTAACGTGAGGTATCCGCTTAAAGGGTACTCCAGAAGGAATACGCGGCATCGTACCAAGCATTCATCATTTGTTATACAACAAAAAGATTCCTAAACAATGAAGACGTACTCCCTTGATTACGTTACCTCTTGTACTAGCGCTTGAAATGATAAATATATATCGTCAAATGTTTCATCAAATGTGCAAAATCGTCAAAATCTAACTGTAACACATCCAAATAACAATTAATATATCTTACGACAAACACGCATCGTAATTTGATATTTTTGGTTAGTATATCATCGATTATAGATGTTTAACAGCCATCTTGTGTAAGAAAGGGGGAGTAAATCCAGAAAATAGCTAGCAGACATGCACACATTTTTGTATTATTTTAACATAACTACTCTAGACAAAATATGCACAGTACTGGCGATTCCATCGACTAGGATTCTACAGTTTAGTGGCCATTACTGGCACGAATGTATTGGTCCCGCAGATTATATCATGTTGAATGCCACGATGCCTATCTTATATTTTAACAGGGCTTGTGGATGTGCCACAACAACTGTACAAATGCGTATGGTACAGAATATTAACCATGGAGTCGTTAGTAGGACTGTTATTGAACAGGGTACACGTAGAATGAATTACTGTTACAGCCTGGCACCAACGTCTTTTAATTCTGCAAGATTCAACACGGTACAAAGACGATGTATATCTACTTCATCACCGAGATACGATGAATCCGTGGAAGACCTGGGTAAGTCATCTACCGAATACTGTTATTTTATACTAGGTCCGACTATAAAACGTCCTAGGAGATATTTGGACATGAAGACATTTCGAAAGTTTCTACAACAACAAAAGACTTTGGATATAGAAAAGGAAAAACGAGCTATCGCACAAGCACATGCCAAACCGCCACCAGGTAAGCCTAGGACGAGTACTTAGTAGCTCCTATATTGGTCTTTTTTTCACACATACATAGATGGTTGGGGTATACTGGAGTTTCTTAACGCAGCAGGAATAGATGATGGTGCCGATATGATAGCAGAATCATTCGGATCATGGAATGAATTCATCAGTAGTACCATTGAGGTATATATAAGTCAGCTAATATAACAATGTGCAGGATTTATACACTAACAATAGCATGACAAACAAACAGCGGAGGATTATATTCAAGCATATAACGTATGTAAAACGGTGATTTTACATATAATTTAGGTTATACAATCACGGCATGTGGCCACAATCAGAAGAAGCAGACTACATTAAGGCATTTCAGGTTTGTTGAAATCCGGGTGGATATATACATATAGGCAAAACCTCTGGATAATGAGGGCAAACCCTGGGAACCGGAAGATGACGCAGAGCTTAAACGACTTGCAGAGTACTATGATGCAGACTTCGGTGATCCGTGGTTGTACATTTCTTGGGATATGCAGAGAACTATAGAAGATGTACAAGAACGATATATCCAACTGGTGATAATACCCAAGTACCGCAACGACAAATGTGAAATCGCAATAACTAAAGCCAACAAACCGCTGCTAATGAATCGGAAATTCAAGTTGGACCCCCCTTTCTTGTATATTATACCATCCAAAGAGGTCTTTCAGCTCACACCAATATACCGCAACAGCAAAGATCGCAATCCAGTTAATGCAAAGGATGTTTTCTCTAAAAGGTTCCAGCAGTATCGGCGAAAGGAGTGCTTTGAAAATTGAATCGTACCTAACTGATCGCCCATAATTCCGATTGGTCATCATCTACCGATGAGAAAAATGGTTTAGATGCCACTGTGGAAGATGGATAGCTACAAATGACACATGACTTGGACAAAAACTCATTGTACTTTTTTACACTGTGCTCATCGGAACGCTTCTCAAAAGCATTGTGTAGTCGCTGTAGCTCCGATAGTTCATATCCTTTGAGAAGCTTGCGCAGTGTAGCTGCAATGCAAGCTCGATGAAATGCATGACTACATGGAAACACAATGAATTGGCTCGTGTGTAAGGGAGTGCCGCAAGATATGCATTCAGCAGATATAGGAAGACTAATGGATCTACGAGATGCTGCTTGCATCTCGGACTTGGCCTCAGCAATAAACGAACACAAGTGGTCAACCTCTTGGCGACGTGCCGACAAATGTTCCTCATATTCGGCGACATACTTGGCTATCACATCACTCATTTCAGCGAGTTGTGTCCCCTCTGGCAAAAATTGCAAAAGGTCGTGGACATGAAGTAGACCCTTAGCAGCTTCAAATATTGAGTTCAGAGATTCGCCGCCCGTGAGAGCAGAATGACGAAGGATATAGCGCCACAGGCGACGGCGAGTGAAGTCGTCAGATGGACGCATCGCACACTGTGCAGCCAGTTCGATATTGCCTTGCGATAGAGCTAATTCTAAAGCGTCTTCATTCATGCCACATAGACTCTGCAGTACAATGAAAGGCTCAACCCAACGTGAGTCTTTAGCGGATTTTGTCTTGAGGTAACGTAACGCAATAGCGAGATCACTGTGAGAAAAGTCAATATTGGATCTGGAAAGCACATCTAATAGCGTCTTGCTACTCTCCATATTGGACAGCAACATAATATAACAACACCAAAGAAGTGACTGCGTAGGCTCACCGTGATTAGTGACACCGTGGAACAACAGACGCTCCATAATACCGATCGAATGAGGAAGATATTTGGCATTGTGCATCATCAAGGGTAGAAGAGCCACAGGTAACAGTAATGTAGGATCCAACCCACTGAAAGAAGCACGAGCAAATAGCTCTGGAGCATCCAAAAACAATAGGGGAGCAAACCTAAGTATTAGTGCATCACGCTTATCACCGGGTGGCATTTGTAGCAACTCTGTGAATGCGCCATCGATGTTACCGCTGCTTATGAGGTAGCAGATAGCATTAGAAGGGTCACGACGTAAACGCGCAAATTCAACGCACTCGTCACCGCAACCCATTACAGTTTGCAACAAATAGCTTATCGGATTAGCCATGTCGTCGAGGTGTGCTAATGATCCCATAGTCGTAAATAACTTATTTCTATACTCTTGCCTCAGCGTTGTTAGCGAGCTCATATCAATGCCCTGGATATCACGTGCCACGTCCATAGTCAAATGCATATCTTTATAACGATACCCGAGCATCTCAATCACCCAAACGGTCAGGATGATGAAACGTGGGTCATAACGAAACCAGTTGCGATGCTGTATTTTCAGCATCACGTACTCAAGTACTGCAGCGTCTTGTGATTTCTCCAAAAACTTCATGCATATCAGTTCAAAATCAGGCTGATTGGATTCCACCTGGCCATATAAACGTGCCGCTTCAATGTAATTACCACGCTCAAATTGATCGTATGCCCCTTTGAGCAAAACACTATCGCGCTGCGCCGGTGTCTTGCAAGTCGATAGGGCATTTTTAATATCCCCGTTGAATAGATAATGTTTCCATACATCGTCAGACTCATTGCGAACGACTATTGCAAATATACCTTCACTAGTGTGAAGCCATGTTTCGCCACTTAAACGGTCAGATACCAATTGATGCGCCTTGCCGAAAGTACTAGTGGGTAACAGCAATGTAGCAACAGGTTTGCCAACTATAGTGTTTACTACAATAAGCTTCTCGTCAAAAAGTAGCAAAAGTGAATGACTAAGCACAACAGTACTGCGTGGTACCTCAACAGCAGGACGCCTCAAGAAGGTACGAACCTGTCGTAGCTTGCTATCCTGAAGTGATGAAAGAGGTCTCGAGGGACTTGATGGATAGGGAATAACAGTTGGTGGAAATGACAAACAACTAGTTGAATCGTCTGATACCCGATATGGAATATTGACATACACTATTCCTGCTGCATTGGCCCAGAAAAGGTCATGACTACCATCAGAACGCTCCGATATCAAAATCTGACCTGAAGGACCCGCCAATGGTACCTCGTAGCGCATTGCAGATTTACCATTGTTGGCATATCGAGATATTGTCTCCTCAATGGATGTTCCTCCAATGAACTCATAGAGACAGCATGTTGACAGCGCCACTATCACCTGTGTACGGCAACCTTTAAGAACAATGGGAACTATTCCAATGTCAAGTACGGGCTCGCCGCCAGGTAGCGTATATAGTGTACGGAATGAATAACTTGCCCGGCGATAGTTTATACGGCCCTCTATTAAACTTCCACGTTCTGTTCCAAGCAAAAAGGAACCCGTAACATCCTCGCTGGTGGCATCAGTAAAACAAACAGACCTAATGAAACAGCCACGTAACGTAGTTAAAGCTATCAAGTCATGACTTTGAAAGTTAGAATAGCAGTGCTGCCCTGAAGATAAAGATGCGATACAGTGAAATGATTTGGAGTCCACGAATAAACTCTGAACCTCGTAAGAAGTGCCTAGTGATACTATAATACACTATTATATATCGTACCTGGGTGCTTCAAACGCAAAGTGATGCTATCAGATGTAGTCTGTGATGAAGTTGGTGCATCCGATGGATTCGAGGGAGCTGACGAACGTATAATACTACCATCGTGAAATCCAAACCACATCAACCTGTTAGCAGCGGCAAATGACGAGGCTCCACGCTGAATTGGTGCCTTAAAGACACGACGTTCAGCAGACACTTTGACAGTCATTCTATGCCACAGTGCATATCATCGTTATCAAAAATACTGGGCAAGCTAACCAGATGCTACATTTAACACATCTCTGCTAAAATGTGTAAAGTAATAACCATCTAGAAAACCGTAATGTTGATTGCTGGTCAGAGATGGAGATATAACTCATCAATGTTGCTGCGTGACAACCAATGTCAAATAAACAACAGCCATACACATCGAAGCATAATTATAAAAAATATATGTGTGTCTATAGATACAATGGATTGCTTAGACTACAATAAATAACGGTATAAGACTGATACGTACACCTTATAATTCCGATGTGTGGATGTAAATAGACGTAATAGATCCTAACATACCATAATAACAATGGATAATATTGTTATTAAGCAATTAGCACCATGTGCGGAACGTATAAAGCAAATGTGCCGAGAATACCTAACGAAGGTTACAAATTTGGCAATCGCAACTGGATATATTCCACCGAATCGCAAACCTAACCGAGTAGATCTTAAAAAGGCACTACTTGATGCTACCAAAGGCAAATCTATCACCAGTTTCATAAAGTTCATGGATTCTCAAGACAAACGGCATTTATTGACGATGATACACATGGAATGCCCAGTAACATGTCCAAGTAAAAATATGTAAGCTGTCTATGGATTCTTATTAACAGATGTAGCATGCTACCACCGGTTGAGTCCATGCCAAGAAATGTTATGAGATCAGCGAAAAAACTACGTAATTTTTTCGGAGTACCGGAGGCGCAGATATGCCGGGGTTGTGTCAAAAGAGTTCGGTGCAGGAAATATCAGCAGGTTAGTTACATTATAGCAACTCTATTGACAGCTTTATGTGTTGCCCTCTTAGCAAACAGTTCTGTGAGCACGTTTACCTATTAGGCGTGATATTATATATACCATCGATTTTATCCGTTTTCACTTTCTCCACAAAATTAAATGGTCACCATAAAATCATTGAGCATTTGGAACTTTGTTTATTTTATTGCTGCATATTTCACATTTTATAACTAAAAATGCAATTTCATATTGTGAAGCTGTTGCTGTCATACAATATTTGTTTTCCTTAAACAATATAACACAGATCGAGCGAGATTTACCTGATTTGAGTGATATAGCTGCAATTTTAATCGGAGTTTATTCGATTTGTAAGCTAAATTTAAAAGAGTCACCACTGGTGGTTGCCCAATCATCCCTGAAGGAACTGGATTCAGTTATTGCTATTACAGGCACCTTGATGTCTTATATACAGTCTATATTAACTAAACCAGATGTGAGTAAATACTTTGTGCACGATTCATTGTATTTTTCAGCCCGTAACTTTAGAGGAGAAGGAGCGCAACCGGCTTTTGCAAAAACACAGGAAATTGGTTGAGTTGAAACAATTGGAGATTCTTAAAGAAAAGGTAGGTTCGCTAATGGGCCTAGACATTGACAGTGTTTGTGATGACTAAGAAATAAACGATGACGATTAGTTTTATATGTAAACATCTATATGTGGGTATAATGCTTCGCAGGCTTTCAACCTGCCTAAACATTTCAACGTTACACCTGCGGAATACACCTACATGACTAGCTTCCAACGAGACATGTACAAGAAGCTTTCTAAACCACTTAACAAGCGTAATGAAGATGATGATATCTGGGTGCTAGATCGTGGAGATACCACCCTTTCGGATGATCCAGATGATACATTCAAAGGCCTTTCCAAGTTGAATGATGCTCACTTATACACTCTTCCTAAGTCGATCACAGCTGATCCCGTTGATCCAAAACATGTAGAACAATTGCATCCTGGTACTGTCCAATTTAGAATGAACTATGATACTCCCATGGGTGGGGATTTAGATATTGTACGCTATGACATAAAACAAGACTCATTCATACAAGGAGTCAAGGTAAACGCTAAAGGAAAAGTAGTAATTGATCTGGAAAAGCACGTAACCTCACCCAACCCACATATCGATATCGCAAAAGGCTTGGAAGCCTATCGCCCTATATCAGAAAACGTAGCATCTAGATACCAATCACTTGTAAAGAGCCTAGAAACCGATTCTATGCGGTTACCATTCCTGAAACATGTAAACTATGACTTCGGAAGTCAAAGTTCTGGTGGCATAGACCAACCCAACGATAAAAATTCTACCAATGAAGCTAGTCACCTGGAAGATTTGATCACGGCGTTACACTCATAAAAGTCGATAATTCGAAGTAGCCTAATGTTGTGCAACGATACTTATATGAATTTGATGAAGATATGTAGTTGATATGATTATATGTATATTTATAGTATATATGTATATCTGGTAGTGTTTTCGACAATTAGACGATTTATTGTTGTTTTTCACAATATCGTCTTGTTTATACTACTTAAAAAAATCTAGAGCTTAGAATCTGGAATAGAATATCTCAAGTAGTATGACTAATATGTTTGTTGTTTTATTATTATTCTTCCTATAACACCTCTTCGGGGTTACGTGTTAGATGAAGTCAGGAAAAATGATTTCAAAAGATGGTCTTAATTTGTTAAAAGGCATCGAAGTGCTTTGAATCATCGGGAGAATTACGTCTACTTGGTTAAAATTTTTTGGTTATATTAGAAAATGTTGAACGGAAAACATTCAAAATATCAACAAAACCAAGATTTCTATTTTAGGCTTATATTTTACATAAATGTTTTAAAAGAGAGTGAACTATTAAATAACGCAATAGTAGATATGGATAATATCTAATATCATATTCTTCTATGCATCATATGAGGGTTGGCACTATAATGAATCGAACTCATTTTTACTTTAATAAAATGGATAAATGGAAAGCCGTAAAGTTTCTGATTTCTTGTAAATTATGTGATATAGCCATCGGGAGTTAAATGGTTGACATCGAGTGTGAAATACTCTTCTTTAGAACTTATAGGGCCATCCAATTAGATATGGTTCATTGATTGGACAACGTTTTAATGAAGAATACATAACATAACGATACAAAATTGTATACTATACAGTGTTTATATGTTTTCTGGTAAGATGAACTATGTAATATATATGCTAAGGTATAATCTTTGGGGTAACAAATCATGTGACATGATATTCCAATACTATGATGCCTTCAGCACCACTCCAAAGCGAATTGAATCAATTTATTTGTTACAAATTCAAAAAATTTTCATTGTGATAGATTATTAACTACTGAATTGGATCTAGCAGGACAAAAACCGATGATGCTGTGACGATAATAATAAAATCGCTTTCCATTGCGCATACTTCACGATTGTATTATCTACCAACTATAATATATAATAGTGAGCTAACAGATAAATTGGACGACAGATGGTCTATAGTAGAAAACAAAGATAACTCAGGTTTCTTATTATCCCTAATTATCTTTGAAATTAATCTGTGACATTTATTATTGTTGGGGTTCTACGCATGGTACTCGCAGCAGTCGGCACAGCCAGAATAAAAGGTATTCATGGAGGCTTCATATTTGGATTATGTGGCGTATGGTTCATAAGGCTGGAAGATAAATTTTTTTTTCACAAATTATGATTGCTAATGCCCATTTATGCTGGTGCTATAGAAGCGGTATTAATGTTGCTTTATCAACGGATTTTTAGAATCAACCCATAAGAAAATCGACATCAAGTAGACCAGTTCATTGAAAATAGCGAATAAACAAGCGAAAAACGCCCGGTTAGAATTCATACACCTTAATGCAGCAGGAAATAAAAACAAATTATGTCATAGAAACCTTGACAAAAAATACACGGCAAAATTATTTCGTTATATGTACATAATATGACTAGAATAGATAACACATAACCAATAAAACTCTTCTTTGTCATGTTACACTATTGACATTGCAACACATTGGCTCACTTACTGCTGGTTTTTCAAAAATTAGTTGGTTAACCGTTGATATACAAAAATATATCTGCATTCCTAAACACATGACGCAGTTTGCAGAACGCAGAATAAAAACAACCCAATTGTTTATGACAATGAATTGATGCACAATATAAATATGTTAAAGTTAAAAGTGGTAAGGTGTTATTGGAAATAGGTTTCCCCCAACATCACTGTCAACACTCAGGTGAACAGTGCTTCCGTAAACGCACGATAACATTCATTATACAATCATTGTTTGAGTATTGAATAAACAATCTAACCGGTGTTTGTAATATGATGAGCAACATGCGTCATCCCCGCAGATGATATATGAGGCCGACAGAAGAATATAAGTAAAGGAACGCTTGAAGCTGAGAATACAAATCTGGGAAATCTAAAACACAAAGCCAATCCAAGAAGAATGGTTTTCCGCCAGAAGTGATTGATTAGAGAAAATTTCTATTCATTACCATGAGAGTGTGTTGTATAAAGTAGGAATGGTGTAAATTTCCATTGCTTCATCAAAGCAATGATCGCAATTAAAATTGAATCTGCAAAGTCGGAACACGCAATAGTCGTAACGCATTAAAAATATATGCGAGGGATAATTCATCGGTCACCCATATGTTAAAGGTTGAGGTGAGCTGTACAAAAAGGTATTGGCAAAAAACTCGTTGTTAATTCGGTGTTCTACATTAACGTATAGTTGGTAGAGAAGTCATTATACGTATATTATGTTGTATTGTCTTTTGGTGCTGAATTGTAATTAATATTGTTATACGCGGTAATGATATTTTTCTTGGACAGAGCCGATGATATCTATTGCGCCATTATCACATGGTTTTAGATGCAATTCACGGACTCATCTACGCGTTAAATAACATCTACAGCGATTGTTTTCTGTTTTATGATGGCAGGGATTTTTACATCTATCATCTTCGGCGCCCCGCCTTACACAAATTCTTTCTTCCTGTTGGCTTTCGTACTGTCAAAATATGCTGTCTGTGAAGAAAATGAAGATGGGACGGAGACGATAGGAACGAAAAAATTTGGATATGATTTGTTCGAAGGCCCTTGGGGGAGAGTGGCGTTCTTCTCCGCTTTGGCTGTTGTTCTCATGGTATTATGTGGAATTTTTATTTGGCAAGGCTTTTTTGCAAAAAACGGAGACGACAGTGACAACGGAGGCAAAACAGATTGGAACAAAATAGCGGTAATAGTCATCGTAGCTGTTTTCTTCATTCTTGCCATTTTAATGTCTGCAGACAGTTATGGACTGTACAAGCGTCCTTTATCTCCAAACCAAGTGACCTGTTTATTTTTTGCATACGTCGGTGTTGTCATTGTTATAATTATCATGATATGTGCCATTTTGGTTGTAACTAAAATATCTGGTATTGAGAAAATAATACCATATGCGGTACCTGCAGGGGTGATCGTTATATTAGTGATATATGCACTATGCAATGGTGTGGTTGACTTTAATGAGCTGTCGGTTTATTTGAGAACTACACCAGAAGACCCTGATGCTGGGAAAGTGCTTCCCCCGCCTAATGCATAGTGAATCTGGTAATGTTATATCCAAAGGTAAAATGCTGCTTGGATATTGTCTCATGATGAATTGCAATGTGTTTTTATTTCGCATTGTACGTCATCATAACGGTGTATTAATTAATTTTGCCATACCACTCATGTAACACAAATATTAATGTGGTAATTTACAATTTGATTCATGAATGTATTCATCGTTCTGTTCAAACATTTTCCAGGTATCATCATTTCAGTTACATGTGCAATTGTAAACTCTAATATGTCATCACTGCATCAGTGGTGGTCTGAGATTTCTTAACTAATATGAAATTACAAAATTTTTGCACTGAAAAGGGACCCACATATATTCGAATTGATAACGCACAGATATATACTAATTCTATATATGAAACACGCCAATTAAATAAACTGTCGCCACATTGATTATTAGTATAAAAGTTGTTGACGTAGCAGTTAGTGTCTATTCTTCATAGATTCCATAACATGGTTCTTCCCCCATGAATCAGCTTCCATTACATCCTATATATGTTATTAACAAATGTTGCGTAAAATACCTCAATCCTAGGGTGGTCTATGTTTGGATGTTTGTACTCTTCTACCGCACGCTTCACCAGCTCATGTATTTCCCAATGAGCTATTGCATCTTCCCTCAAAAACTCATTAGCGCGTTCATTTGCTGCGTTTAAAACTGTTGTATACAATCCACCCATCTTTCCGGCTTCAAAAGCCAACTTAAGACAAGGGAACTTTTCTAAATCAGGGTCCGTGAATGTCAGTTGCTGCTTGAGCAAATCCAATTCTGGGAGCGTAGATTCCATCCTATCAGGCCAATTTAGAGCGTATGCGATAGGTAACCTCATATCGGGGTTGTACATTTGTGCCAAAACCGAGTTATCAACAAATTGTACCATCGAGTGGACAATGCATTCTTTGTGAATGACCACTTGAATGTTATCATACGGAATTCCAAAAAGCTCATGAGCTTCAATTACCTCTAAACCTTTATTCATCATTGTGGATGAATCAATAGTTATTTTCGCACCCATACTCCACACAGGGTGTTTTATGGCATCCTTAAGGCGAAGTGTTTTCATTAAGGACTTATCGGTATCCCTGAAAGGGCCGCCGCTACTAGTTATAATCAAACGTTTCACCGAATTTAAAACGTTTGTCGATATCCTGCACATAGCTCTGGGATCCCTTTCCTTCGTGTGTTCTAAGAGATCCCTAGGAGATGTCACAAGGCACTGGTATATAGCATTGTGTTCAGAATCGATGGGTATCAGTTCACACTTGCTTTTATCGAGGACTCTACGCAGTGTACTACCTAGGATTTCATGAGTAAATGGACACGATTAGTTACCTGCTGATACAACAGACTCTTTGTTAGCTAAAGCCACACTTTTACCTGCCTCAGCTGCTGCTATGGTCGGTTCAATGCCGGCACATCCAGATATACCCATGACCAATAGATCATAGTCAAAATTCCTACATAGTTGTAGTATACCTTCTTTACCTTCAGTAATGTCGATATCATTGTTAACGTTCTGGCGAAGTTCATCATATCCATAGTTAATATTCAAGATCTTAGGTCTGAACATATTAAGGGACACCAAGGGATCCGACTAACTTGAACTCCTTTGCCTGCTGCGCCAAATCTTTAATGTTGCAGTTGGCTGATAGAGCCACAACGTCAAAGAGTGGCTCATCATATGTTGCGTTAATGCGACGAATGATGTCCAGGGTTTGGCAACCTATGCTTCCAGTGCTTCCTATAACGGCCACCTTGCGTGGGCATGCATTTCTGATAAGTACATATACACAAGCAAGCAGTGACCTACAATGGTCTGATATTCAGTGATTTGGCATTATTGGCGTGACCTGCGAAGATGCAACAACTCTCTCACATAACTTACGGAAACCGATGGCTGTTGATATAGCCAGCAAGAACACCCAATATATGTGCAACGGTGACAGATGATTTTGTTGAACACCCATGGTTATCAGAATATGTAAACTATAGTTCCTGCAACTGTTCGTATAATTCCTCAGGTGATTCTTGCTGTCGTGTCTTTCCTGACCATCTGAACAAAATATGGATCCAATACAAATGCCACTAACTTCAGTAGTTTGATAACGCTGCCAACAGAGCTTGTAACCTTAGCGACACATTGCCAGTCTAGACCGCTGTAGTATTCAAACGCTCTTCCCTGAATCAATAAGTTACGTCAGGTTAAGACTCACTCTAGCAATGGCAAATACACCATTCCAGTCAGAACGAGAAGCGACGATGTGTCCAAAGTCTTTATATAATTTAATTATCCCGTACGTTGTATTATTATCATACTGCGGGAGACATATGATAAAAGTTTAGAAACCAACAGTTTTACCCATGGACGGTATCTTTGTTATTACCATAGACTTGTATACTAGAGGGGATATTACTCCCACAGAACCATGATGCAATTCCAGTTGTATGGGAAATCTAGAAGTTATATCCACTGCACCAGGAACATACCTATTGCAGTACTGACTATGTAATGACGATTGCTCATTCACATGCTTGTGATAGTTTTCTACAAATAGTCAATAATTAAGATATACCTTAATACCTTTTGGTAGCAGAGGTTTGTAATAATCATATAGAGTGTTTAATTTTTTGGACGTATGCTGTAGATTTATTAAAGAAGTATCCGATGCAACAATATCAATGCTTTTTGCCAAATGTTTCGTTAACTCTGAAGATGATCTTAAAATAGATTCGTACGTTTCGTTTGATGATTTAGCTAAAAGCTCTTTAAAATATTCTGACGGTGGATGCTGTTCTGTGAAATTAGGCAGCCGCAGAAGCAATGATACTATTTCAGAGACGATAATACCGTTACCACAGAATGGGTTCCATATCTGTAACTGTAATAAAGCTTATTATATAGCTTACCCTGATAGGTGTCTTCTCCAGCGCCTTTAATACGACACCTGTATGTAACAACCCAGCAACAAGAGCATCAGCAGTGTTGTACTGGTCTCCACCCGTCTCCTCTTGCTGCTCTATGTAGTTATTACGTAACACCGAAATACTTTGCGGCTTTCTATCCAAAGCATCAATAGAATTAGATGCAATAGTTTTTGGCTCCAATCGTTTAGTGGAATCTAGACGTGCCTGGATCCTTGTTTTAGAAAGCGACCAGAAAGGTATATCAAATTCTTTATGTTGATTTATATCACCGGACAGTTTATTACCACAAAAGTTAAAGTGGCGAGGAGACAACCTTGATGAGCACTGAATGGCAATATAACATGTATTACGGTTTAATGTCACAGATATGCAAAGATCATCAGGTCTAGATTCTATACGAGATTGCGGTAATGAATCACGCGAATTGTAAAGACGTATACCCTGTCGTAGACAATCACGGATTACAACGGGTGACCATAAACTTGAGTGCCTACTAATGACGCGCAGAGGGATTGATTCAACCTTTATATTAGGGAGAAATTCATTCCAAGGTAATAGAGATATACGTTGTGTAAAATCCTCAGCGTTGTGACACCTGAATGGCGTACCAACACGTAACCATATGCTTTCTATTGATCTTAGTGTAAGTAAACTCCTGATCACCCACTCCTTGTTACATTTGACTTCTATACCTCCCGAATGAAGTCTTAAAGTGCAATCATCAACAAGTTTGGTTTTTCGTTCAGGCAATAATGTTACTTTTGGGGAGTATTCTGGCAATTGCGTTTGTTCAGAAATTACTATCCACTTATTTTTAGAAGATACACCTATTTTACTGCTTCCAATATCTCCAGATTTATTCACCAATGATTCTTTAATATCATCGACTTTATTAGATATAGACGATTCTATTTCACGTCTAGTATAGTGTATCCTATCTATGCTATTGAGATATGGATTCCTCTTTATTTCTCTAAGAAGACATCTCTCTAGCCCCTTTCGCACAGACAAGAATATAGTTACAGCCTCTGAACGTATATATCATCGATTTTAATAAGACCTAAACCTTGTTCGGTAATACTACGCACCTTTCAACTGTAGCGGCATAAGTTTGCCTCTTCTTTGGTTCTAATTTAAATGGCTGTTGTAAAAGTAACCTTAAGAGTTACTCTTTTATCAGTGTTATAATATTACATATGCAATATAAATTCATTAAATTCTTGTGGAATACCTACTAGACAGGCGTTGGTGTGTACCGTCTACACAATGATTCTTTGGAAGACACATATCTCATTTACGTAGCATATGCAGAAATATATACATCTATGTCTATTTCTGTCTTTTTTTGAAACGGGTGAAAATGATATATACCTAAATGTGTATTATATATGTTTAGCATATATTACAAAGCACATTGAACCAACATAGGAAGTTTATTGACATATTGTACCATCTTATTAAGCATCAATATGCACATATTAATGTCGCTATGTTGCAACTTTGAAAATGATACTATGGATCGTTAATCTCAAAAATTCTCTCAGGGCTCCCACTCATCCCGTACTTGGTTTTCCATAGAGTTACTACACTTTGAGGTAACCTTACTACATCCGGTATGATTAATTGAATCGACGTATAAGTACTATAGCATGATGATATCTATCTAGGAGAATGTTTTACACATTAATTAAGCTATTCAGATTCGTCTGGTGTTCCTGTGTAGAGTAGCAAGCCGAGTTTCTTGATTCGCGGACATATATATATTCCAGCTTTATAATAAATAAACTCAGTCAGGGATTTATGAAGGCCGTCAGTTTCGTCTTCTGTAATTACGTCCTTGATCTCCACAATGATGTCGTGTTTAGTATACCTTATTGATGCCACTTTGTATTTCATATTAGTTATAAATTTTCGTATTCTTGTGTCTATTATGGATATCCAGTTCGTCTCCAGTGGGTTAATGTTAACGGTCTTACTTAGTTCCATTATTACGTTACCGATACGCTCAAACCTATCGAAATACCCTCTGCATTCCTCTTCAGTCATCCCTTCTAAGTTTGCCTTGGACAGTTCTTCAATAATTTCTTTATGCGCCGAAGGTTCTTTAATTTTACTTTCCAATAAAGTACATATTAACTCCTTTTCATTAGATGTGAGAGCTGCATAGTTGACTTCATATTCATCATCTGAGTCTTCCTCATCCGATGATTCAAATTCTTCAGTGGGATTGTAATTGAAACCTCTGGTTTCATTGATGAACGTTTCTTCATCTATGTACTCGGTTGGAGCCCTTATTCCCGGTACCTTACAACTTTCTACACTCGACTCATTTTTGGATGTATTTGAAGTGTCCTCGTTAGTAGGATTATGGGTAATGCTATCCTCGCTGTGAATAAGATTAGATTCCGATTCTAGTTTCTCCTCGTTTGGCTGCGATTTTTCCTTCGTATATTCATTAGGATGTGCAGGGTTCATGAAATTGTCCATTACATGGCCTGGTTGCACTTCATCTAGTAGTGTCAAACGCTCAACAGCTTCTTTCAGTGGGACCCTTTGATCCCACATATCACGAGTGAATTGGCGTATTTCTGGTGAGTCCGTGCTGTGCAGAATCCCTGGTGGCGAATCTATATCACCACCTACAATCGGTTGATGATTTTTATAGGCATCAGATCCTTTTGCTGCAATGGATTGCACATGTTGTGCATCGTCCGAACTTCTATAACCACTATAACATCTTGACAATGAGCCATTATTCCTCATTGGACCAATGAATGTAATTCGGTACCTACAGTTAGGAATCACATTATTCCTACTACGTGATTCGATGCTATTATACGATGTTCTATAATAATTAAAGAAAATAGCATTTCCATGATCTCCTAAAGGCCAATTATGTCCAATATGTCCTAAAGAACTATGGCATGAATTCTTCATGAGATCCATTGCTTCCGTGACTCGATTGACAATTTTCGTACAATACACAAAGTACCAAACAACTAGAAAAAAGCTACATCTTCGGTATAACGGGAAAATGAGTACGTTGGTCTTCATATGCTTCATTAAATATAAGCAGGGAAAAAATATTTACCCAGATATATGCTGGCATATAATGTGACACGTGTTATAGACATACTTTTCCTAGGTATATATTGCTAATTGAAGTCTATTTCACTGTGGAATCACAAAGCAAAACCTCTATAATGCCGATATTGATTCTCCGTAAAAAGTTAGGTGTGCATCGTCTATCATTTAAACGGACATACAAATGATTTTGTAACGCATAGTTTGATTAACAATAGTATGTCTATATATATTGATTGAGATGGAGCATTACGCATTAATGATAGAAAATATTATATTGTGATATCATACCAACAGATGTCAGATTTAAATAGTTAAAATTGTAACACACAGATGTGCACAGTTATAGCATTATCAAGCATGTGAAATCATTGTGATTCCAGTACTGTACACTGACGGCTGTTTACATCTTTCATGAATGCGTTCGGTCTCTACCAAGAGAACAACAGGAAGACTGTGTCACACGCATCCAATCACATTATATATGATTGATTAACACGTTTTTGACAGTATAACGAGAAAGAAAACCGGTATAGCGAAGATATTGGTTGGGGCTGGTTGGAACACCTCTACATTGACTAGTGTGGATATATCTACCTATTCTGATTCGTCATACACGCATGTCTCACTTAGCTCATGCTTTGCAGAAATTAACTATATGGTACACGGCTTAAATGCTGGTATTATGGTCTTCTTCAGTCCCCATATGACCACAACATTAGACAACGTCGTTTGTGCGTGCAGCGTGTGTTATAACCATCTACAAACTTTCACAACTCTGTTGGATCTACTGCCAAACACTCACGATTCCATCCTAGCGATCCAGGGAGTCTGCGTGGTCCTCATAGCTTACGGTTATAACATGGGTGGATACCTATCCATGTAGGTTGGTCATAGGATTGGGGGTCATCTGTTGGTTTGGAGGCCATATTAGGAACTTCATATGTTTTTATTGATCTACTATACATATGAAGTTTTCAAACAAGTTCTTAAGTCGGTTTCCTTGCTACATTTGACACGGTGTGTAAGCACGACTGTTATGGATTCTTCTTCTGTTCTTATTTTGGTGTCGTGAAGTCTCACGGGAGGTTTCAATAGAATTTGAATCTTCTTAAGAACATTGCTGTTTACTGAAAGTTCAAAGTGACGTGATATTTGTCATATTGCTTCATCGACTCACAACGCCGTCCTATATCTTCGACATCTTGGGTCGCATGTAAATTGCGGATGCTAATTTGTTCTATAAAATTTAGTTGTCACACGAAGGAAATAACTGCCCCGTTTATTTATACGAGGATTCTTGTAGCTGCTTCGTTGTGGCGTGTGACTTTTCTTCGATTTGGAGACACGCCATAATGGCCACAGCTGCCTTCTACCTAATCGCTATTTAATTTCAGTCTGGCTGTAAGGGGCCACTTATGTGACGGTATATTTACGCGATCCCACTCGCAAGATGGGCCGAGAGGCAAATTATGCCAATCTCTACAACGGTGGCTTTGCAACGTTTCCGACACAGCCTTCTGACAAGGATCCAAATGCTGATCATCATGTTCGTACTGATTTTGTAAGGACAGACCCTGTCAGGAATGGAGATGTCCGTGCTAATGCAACTGCTGCGGACTATCCTCCCATCTCTACTGCAGCCTATGGTACAACTGCCAACTTTACCAACAATGCTGCACCTATAAAACCTGTGATCGTCGGAAGTGACACTTATGGTAGGGTGGACATATTCGATGACTGTGTGACATTTACTCGTGACTTCTCAAGCACTACACTTGGCCGTCCGGAGTTGCAGAAGTTTGACCGCAACCCTTATAGGAGCCGATATCTGAACACACCGGAGTGTGAGAACCTGGTTACGAAGCATTGTCAGCGCATATTGCATTCATATTATGGCCGTGCGGAGTCATTATGTACCGCTTCTGTTGAAGGCGCTTCTAGACAGATTACTTTCAACGACCTCACGGCATCGGGTTTAACATCAACAGACCACCTGGCATCCATCGCAACACTGTCGGTCTTAGGTCGTTACCATAGTATTGGGTATCTGTCGCCACAGGTGGGCGGTGTCAGGAATAATACTGCGAGCATTTACAGTCACGTGGCGAATGTAATTCGTGTGATCTTTGCTGCATCAGCAGCGGGACCAACGTCGGCTGATATTAGCGATGCGGACACGGCTCGACGATTCTACTCGTTGCTATCCAGGGGTGTATGGCGCCCAAATGGAGACCCTTCGGATCCACTCGCACATATCGATCGCCGTGTAGCTCAGCGTGTATCGCTTTTGTACGCATTGTGTCTTCATCTACTGGATGTGTTGCTTCTCAATGACCCCAACTGCAACCAAGATATTTTGGGTTATGAATCTGAAGCTTATGACTTTCTAGTATGTTCAACATGTTGTTTCGTCGAACATGCGGTTGGCAACAATGACCGCACTATATGCTCACCAGCCACCAAGGAACCGCTCGATGATAAGATGTCACCTAAAATCGGTGATTGCTATTCACTATTCACAAAGCACTGGAGCGTTTTGAGTGGCCTACTTTCACGAGGAGTAAAGTTCGGCAACTGCGAATTACTGTTTAGGGCGATCAAGGCGCTATCTAATTTTCTGGAAAATACCCATTCCGGTCGTTATATGTTAATGTGGGTATATTGTGTTTATTTACGTTTAAACCCTTCTGATGTATGTCGTGGCAACCACACAATTCCACGGGTTCTATTTGAACTTATGACGAAGGTGAAATGTGTACTTCAACTACAGGCTTTAACCCGGGCCGTAGATATTTGTATGCGTGATGCAAGTTTTATGAAATATGCCGACGAACGGATGAACCCACAGAAGACGTTCGCCATTTTTGTTCTACATACCTGCAATCTTATTCACAACAAGATGGACGACCTTGCTGTCCCTATTTTGCAGGTGCTATACCAATTGTTTGATACGTGCCCTAAGACACTTCCCGATATTGCTAGTGCCATGTCCGGCGCCACTGGGACGGTGGATCGCTACAGCCACACTGTTAATACTGCTGTGGAGACGTTCCTAAACGTTGCTACGTTGAGCATTGGCCCTATCCAGGTGATTATGGCGCTGATAATGCGTCGAATATTATTGCGTTCTGATATTATCAAGACTCTAACCGAGGAAATGCGTATTAAATTTGTACGTCATCTGCTTGGTGTGATTGGTTTAAAAAGATCTGTAGGAGCCAGCGAGACTGACGCTACAGGTGTAGTGAGTAAGGTAGCTTTGCTTGATGCTTTTGTACAGTCAGGAGCGATGCCTGATATGGTATCCGCCATGAGGAATGCGAATGCAAAGCAGCTACGTATACTATCTCTGCACACAAAGAACGTATCTTGCGAGTCATTGCATAGGCTGTTGTGCGTTGGAGACATTGCTACTAGGTTGGTTGCGTACGACGCTCTTGTAGGATACCGTTCTGATGGTATGGATTCCGGAACTTTTGTTATGTGTGCTTTGTGTAGTGCATCGAGAACATGCCGAGGTGTAGATGCCATTTTGAACGACTACGTATCGACTTATTCTGGGCTCAGTGAATGTCGTGATTCGGCCGGTTTGGTGACTGAGGCTAAGTTTTTAAGAGCGTTATCGGATGATTCAATAGCTAGTCCCACTACGGACATGAGAGTGGCTGCTCTTTTGTGCGTCCATGCTACAATAGCCAGTGTATACATGTCTAGTGATGCCAGCAGGCAAAGCTTAATCCAGGAGGTATTATCACCTAAAAATGCACTTAGTTACAAGCATCACCAGGCTGTTTTGGCGCGATATAAAGCCAAATTGGAGTCACAACGCCGCGAGGTAATTAAAAACAACGCCAGAGTAGATGCACAGGTCCGTGAACTCCAGCAACATAAGGCCAATGCGACTAAACAAATGGAACAATTGCGAGAGGAGTACACGATGAAGGTGGAACGCACAAAGAATGAGCTTGTGAATGCTCAAAGCCAGTTGAGTTCAGCCAATGCTCAAGCTCAACAACTCGATCGTGAGTGTGCCAGGCTTCGCACGCAGGTTGATGAACTTGATCAAGCGCTGCGCAAACTGTCAGCTGAATCAGCACAGACTAACGAGCATCTGAGAGATGCAGTGTCACACCGTGATCGTTTGAAATTGGAGCTATCTGGCTTACAGGGCCAGCTAGAGCAACGTGACAGAACAATAGGCCAATTAAGAAATGTAGAGGCTGACAACGCAAGAATGAACCAGGATATAAACGAATTGAATGCGATGGTTGAACGTGTTTACCGTATGTTAATTACATTAATGGCAAAGCACCGTAACTTGGAGAGTGACCTTGAGCGCAGCAGGGAAGAAACGGCTCAGACGGCACGTCAGTTACATGATCGTCAAACTCAAGTGGAAGATTTATCAAATCGCTGTCGTAGCCACGAAAACACAATAAACACGTTACGTGTTGCAAAAGATGGTGCGGAAAGTGAGGTACAACGCTTGGGTCGCGAAATCCAAATCATGGAGGGGCGTATTGGCAAGTCCAGCGAGGAGTTACACCAGCTACAAACTCGTTACTCGCAGGTATCGCAGAAGTTACAGGTTACCGAAGAGCACAACAACCGATTAAATGAGCAGTTAGAACGCTGTGAGTCACAACTGCGGCTACGTAGTGAGCAGCTGTCTGCCATTTACTCCACCTTTCAGGACAGAAAGCCATACTGATGTACATTATTAAACGTTAATATGGTTTTTAATTTACTAGGAAAATGTATAAACAATATGTTTACAGGGCCATGTTTTGCGCTTTGGCATATTGGTCCAGGCACTCTGTATTTCAGAAGCCAATTCGAGGGCAACATAGGGAAAATAAAGCCATGTTATGTGGCCTTCCTTCCTGTGACTCGCTACGAACTGTAAGAGAGGTAGGGTAGTGTCTTGCCAGTGAATGGTTCTGTTGCTGCTCCATTTTTAGGCAGCGGACCCTTAGAGCGTCGTAATCCCTCTTTAGATCAGCAACCTGTTGTTGTTCCGCTTCCAAGCGTAAAAGTGTTTCATTAATGCGATGTACAGATGCCTGGATGGCATCGCGTTCATGAGATACGGCATCTAATTGCTGCCTGGTTTCCCATAGAGCTCTTTGCAGATTTGCACGGTCACTTTGTGCCGTATCAAGTTCTGAGCGCATAATCCTAAGGCGAGTATATAAATTCTGTAAGCTTGAACAACTCATGTCTATGAGGCTTGCGATAGGTTCTGAAGGGTCGATCTTCCCAGATCCTTCATTTTGTCGATTGTCCATATCATCGTTCTCGTGTGTGAATAGTGATGACTCTGGTGAGAATGATTGGCAAAATTCTAATAAAAATGAACGGAACTTTTCCATAGAAGCCATCTGCCTTTTAAGTTCACGTTTCAGTTCCCTATTAATCTCTTCGGTTACATCCAATTCCTCTTGTACAGATATCGAGTAGTTTGTCGCCTCAGCTAATATACAATCTGTACACGTGTCCGATGGTTCAGAACTTGTACTCCTCTCGCTTAGGTTACCAGGATGTACGTAATTTTTATCAATGCAGTTGATGCAACATGCCCTGTTGCACTGCTTACAAACTCGCCTTCTTATGATGAGGCTGAAAGCCTCGCCACAAATGGCACAGTTCAATTGTGACTTCATTGCGTGTTCTGTATGGCCATAATTTATCCCATCATAAATTCCAGTTCTTACAAATTAAGAACTCATATGTCCAAAAATGATAATTTTGCCTTCAATAAGACTATAAATCTATCCACATACAGTATTTATGTTTGTAGTAGAAAAGTGTCGAAAGATATTTCAAATATATTTATAAATTGTTATTTACGGATCGTGTATGTGTATTCCAGGGATGATATCAAACTTCTATCTGATCATCCACTTGCAATACTTTTAGCAAAAAATATTTTTAGAACGCAGTTTATTATTTATTTTTATTGGTACAATTACCTTTGTGGTGTGTACATATGCACATTTTGTTGCTGCATCGTCATCGAGGAGGTAGTAGCTCTTGCCGGTGTCTAACTATTAAGATCATTCTAAACGTTATATAGAACTGTGTTAATAAGATATGACATCTGGTAGCAAGGAAGGTCCGTCTCGGCTATTGAATATGGCCTTAGGTTGGTGGCGTACACTGCTGTATAACCAGTGCAGACCAGGTGAATAGCAATAGTCGAGAGATAAATAAAAAGTCAAGATATCATGATCGCCGTAAACCATATAACAACGATCGAAGAAGGGTGAATTATCGAGATAGATCTCGTGATCGTAGCAGTCGTGATAGGTACAACTCTTCATCGCATCGTGACCGTTATTCCCGCAAGTACATTCTCAAAGTGTCCAACCTGGATCATACTATCACAAGAGAACATTTGAAGGTACTTATAACAATATTCTTGGCATAATATACGTAGGAACTTTTCTCAGAAGTAGGTAAAGTCGAGAAGACATGGATCGACTATGATCGCACTGCCCGTTCAAAGGTAATATTTGACTAGTTGACTCTTATTATCATGAAGGGTACTGGTGGATGTATATTTAAGTCATCTTCAGACGGTGAAAAGGCAGTTTCTCGCTTCGATGGTCATGAAATTGACGGTCGAATTATGGAAGTTAAAGGCGAATACCAAGATATGTCCGCTTCGCGACCCAAGTTTAAAGCTAATCGTAGAAACAATCACTGTGTAAGAGCTCCTTGGTAAAATATCGGTAAACGGGTGAATTATGTGAGCCTGTTACAGCACTAATAGGTAATAATATCGTATATTGACACATAATTTAATAAAATCAGTTCTGTTGTGTATTCGTTCGCACATTTGGCTTTAACGGTTAAGGCTGTAGGAACCCCTTTTGCACGGGTTACTACAGTGGAGTAATGTATTAATAGGCACAGCATGTATAGGAATCTCAATAACGAAAGTTAGTGCTTGTTATGACACTGCACTATTGCGATAAATGAGACATCGAGCATATAAAGTTCCAGAAATGGGCGAATTATTTCTTACTACCCTTATCTTTATCTTCAGTTTTCATCAGGTGGGATCTAAGACCTGCACTAACGGCTCCAAGACCATATTGTCCGAACGTTTCTCCAACCTTGCTCTCGACGTAGCCCAAAGTATCATCAATGCGTTTCTCATATTGAATCAGTATAGGGAAGACTACAAAGTTGAATACATACTCAGCTCCCTACAACGCATAAAAAGTATACATGGTGTACTTACCCTCAGTTTAGGATGAAACATGGCTATTGCAAAACATAGCTTAAATATATCAAAAAAAGGGAACCAGAAGAAAATTGCAAACAGAATGTATTTGAATACAAAACCCAAGGAATAAACAACCCAGTATTTGGCCCAGAACATTAACTGCTCCTGAGGTTTACTACCGTCTATCCCTATGGCACCACTCAACTCTTCTGTTGCAGCACGCCTAATTGCTGGATTACCATCAAAATGCTTAATGACTTTGTATGTCTTATACCCAGGGTAGAGCAAACCGGCAGCATCACATATCATGGCGGTTCCTTTGCCAATCGAAAATATAATTAAAACTGATATAGTAGATATGAAAAGCACAATTCCCGGTGGTATCTGAATAATACGAGCAATAGAGGTCATTAGTGGTAGTGCCTCTGCTTGATAATTAAGGTATTCCAGCACTTTCGGCCAGTTTACTGCTCCATCTTGATATAATTCAGTGACGGAAGGAGCTTTCCGAGGTGATATTAATGTCTCTTCCGCCGTCATTTTATATTTTTTACGAAATAACCGCCGGAATATCAATGGCATGGACAGCAACACCGTCCCTATCAGGCGTATACAAAAAAAGTGTACTATTTGTTAAAAAATAAATGTTTCCTATGATTCAATAGCTATGATTAATGACCGTGGGGAATATTACGGTGTTTACGAGACGTGGGATAAGACAGTTATACACACGATGTCATTAGCATTCAGCTGTTCGTAACAAAGAATGAATTATATATCATTTGTATTTATAACATTATATAGAAAAAATCAATGCTTCATTATGAGACGGTTTGATATGTTTCATCAGGTGTGTAGAATACTGATGTTGTATTGTTTTGATATGATCTTTATTATCACTTTGAGTCAGTGAAAAGTGGTCTAAGATCGTTTAAATTAATGATATATCTTAGCCGTGTATTTGTGTTGTTTTTTAAAATTAGAATCTTTGATTTTACAGTAACACGTTGGTCCGTTAACAGTATAGGCTACAGCTAAGAATGTATTCTATTTCATATGTTATTTATTATTCAATAGCAGGGAAAATGATTGCCGTAATAGGGCACTTTATCTTTCGGAATAGAATTTTAACGAACTTCTCTAATCACACATCCCTATGTTGCAATGTGCATAGCAGCTCATCAATAGAGATTTAACAATTGGCTGGTTTTTACAAAAGATAATGCGAACTGTATGTCACGATAAATATATAATACTGGTGATTGGTTGATACGTCAAAAAATCATATAGAAAGAATTCAGGCGCTATAGCATAAGATAAAAAGAATTCCAAATGTACAAATATTACACAATTATGCGTTTAATAAAAATCAACTCCGTATATAATGCTATCTAATTAATTTGTTTAGCTCTATAAGCCAAAAACGTACTGCCGCGTTAATCAGCTACGTATATAAAACAAATTCTCGTAGATATCTATACTTCTATACCTAAGTTCTGATTATAACTCATTATAACAACTCCTTGGTTAATTGCTAGCCATTAGTCGCCCATTCAACTATTTGAAATAACAACACGATAAATGACCGTCATTCTATAAAATGGAGCGACACCTGACCTCCAAAAGCCTTACGAAGACTCGCATATATACACTGAATAATGAAAATAACATACAGAAAGGCATTAAGGATTAAAATAACAGATTTTTTATAATCCCCATTCTGGCCCCCAAACACACTGGCCGCCCATCCCCACGGCAGCGCGTTATCATGGAAATCACGTTAATTGCTTCTATTTCAGGCCTGTCGTTTTCAGTAGGCAAACTTACATACGCAGGGTAGCTTTGAGCCTGGATTTATGTGTCAAATTCACGGTTAAGCAATAGTTCGGATACCGAATATACTCAAGGTAGGTTGAGGGCTCGTATTTCTTATCGTAATTCGTCATGTTATCTTTTCATATTTGTTTGCACATTTATATACTTCAATTTAATCATGTTTCAGATGGTTCGTATGAGTGTTTTGGCTGATTGCCTCAAGACTATCGTCAACGCTGAGAAGCGTGGTAGGAGGCGCGTCCTCATCAGGCCTTCGAGTCGTGTTATTGTCAAGTTCCTTCTCTGTATGCAAAAGCACGGATACATCGGTGAATTCCACATCGCTGATGACCATCGCAGTGGCAAGATTGTGATCGAGCTCTTGGGACGCATCAACAAATGCGCCGTTGTTTCACCTCGTTACAACATTGCATTGGATGAAATTGAGCAGTGGAGCTCTAACATCTTGCCAAGTAGGCAGTTCGGTCACATTGTGCTTACTACCGCATACGGCATCATGGACCACGAAGAGGCCAGAAGAAAGCACACTGGTGGTAAAATTCTGGGTTTCTTTTTCTAAGACCTGACCTTAATTTATTATTAAAAACATTTTTCGTAGGCTTTGTTTACTTTGTGTCCTTATTTTTGAAATTATGATCTAAATGGCCTGAAGTTAATAAAAGCATTGTAGCCTATATTCAGAAAAGCTGTTACTAATGATCTATACAACATTATGTTTATACGGATAGTTTTTAAAAAATCAATTTATGATATTATTACCAAATTGCATACCCTACATCTGTTAAGCTAACATTGAAAATATGCGAAAGTTGTTTTTAATAGAATTTTAGCTATTATGTTACAATGGTTTGAAACGACTTATTTATTTTGTTGATGATGATCTATGAAAACTGAAGAAGATTACTGTGCTATATTATCTAACTAAAATTTTGAACGGATTTGGGTTCTGAAAAATTCTAATTCATGAAAACCTTATAGGAATGATATGCATTGGAATAGTTGTAGTGACTATAATGATAGGCAAAAGGAAATAAAACATCAAGAATGCCAGGTTAAACATTTACCCGACGTTTCTTACATGGGTATATATTGTCCCTATATATATGAATAAGCAATTTATTTTGTTTAATACGCAGATCTGATGATGTATTAATGGCTATTTGATGTCTATATATATAAAATTGTGACTAAGTTTGCATTCCCCATCAATTAGTTCTTTCTACAATTGTAGAATATGGTGTCTGACCATTTGAATCTAGTGGAATCCATACATATTTAGTACATTACAATGTTGGGTGATATATATTAAATGGAATCTTTATATGATAAAGTTCTATTCCTATATGGTAACTAATGTAACTATCTAATAAGCCTTGCCCATCAGTGAAAAATAGACAATATTAGAAATAATAACTTTCAATATATTCAAAACACGATATATCAATACCAGACAATCATTTTACCCTATTTACAGGCAAAAGTTCATCATTTAAAAAATCATGTATTTGCACCATACTTGTAGTGATCCATGATATGTCCTGTCTTTAATGAATTTACATTCATTTTTTTTGAATTGAAGCTTATTAACTCGAATACGAAGAAACATTGTATACTAGAAACGTATAATTAAATGAATAAACATATGCTATTTACCCTACATGACAACATGGGTAATAATATATGATATCATATTATTAAAAATTGCTGTTTAAGTACCGTATAACAGTTAGAATGATATCGTATGTCGGCTTAATATCGGTGTTAGTAAAGGTTACTAGATATTCGTTTGATTCCATGGATGCCCCAAGAGGGATATAAGGCATGAGCGGTGTTTATTCAACAACATCACATATATTCAATAGTAAACGCCAGTGACACTTTAAAGTGACTGCAGCACTGATACATTGAAATTATGAAGTCGATTCATCCATGATGAATTCAGCACCATATGGGTGGCTTTTGGTTACAGTACTATGCAATCTTTCTGTGACAGCATCCATACTACTTTTATAAGCTTCCGCAGCTTCTTTAACTTTTGAAAAATACTCTTCGATGGATGCAAATGTTGCGATCATGTATCTCTCACGATTTACGAGTTCATTTGACAATTTGCTTAACTCGTCATTTTGCTCTGCAGTTGTATTCTTGATACCTTGTACATCTCTTTCAATTTCTTCCGCAAATTTATGAGCTTGTTTAATTTCAGCATCTGCCAACTCCTTTGCCTTGTTCATTTTATCTTCATACTGTTGTTGTGTATTAGTTAGACTTAATTTCGCTTCTTCTAGCTTACATTTTTGTTGACTTATTTGCTCGCGCAGAGTTTCATTCCTATTTTGTAATAATTGAGAGGTACTGTTGTTTTCTAACAGAGGTTTCAACACCTCATCGACATGTTGGGAAAGTTTAGTTTTCATGTCAACGAGGAATTTAGAGGACTCTTCTAGTTCTTTGATGCGCCCTATTACATCTTCAAACCTCTCTTCCAAGTTATTCAATGTCGCTGTCGCAACACTGTCTTCTGCTTCGAGATCATTCTTTTGGTTGTAGAGGGCATCGGGTTCAACAACCACCTGTTCACTTAGTGTCTCATTGAGGTGTCTAGATTTGGTTTTCTTTAGCTGTACTTCATTGATAGATAGTTTGATATGCTCAATTTCTCCATCAAGTTTGGCCTTTTCATCCTTGCTATCATTGAACACATTCTTTGCCTGGAGCAATGAATGTTCCAATATTGCTCTTTCTTCCACACTAGATTCTATATTAGTTAAATTTTCATCTTTCAACCTTTGTAGGTTCTGGAGTTCACGTCGAACTTTATTGATTGACTCATCAAGTTGTGCGTCCTGCTCCACGCAAAAGTTAAGCCTTGCTACTGAATCTTCAAATAAGCTTTTCAAAGCCTCCCTAAACCTTCTGTAAACAACAAAAGCCGATATAAATCGATGAAATGATTCAGGGGTAGGATTGAATATCTCATAGCGTTCTATTTTCTGCAGTCCTAGTGTTTCGTGTAGTTTTTGGCAATATCTCCAGAATCTCAGATTCCCGATACCTCTTTTAAGAAATTCCAGATTGTCGCTTGTTATATTTAGCCTTCATATCAATTATATGTTTGATATACAACTCTTACCCCTCGACTCCTGAGTCGTAGACATGAATATGTGAGTACACATCCTCTGGGCGTATGTCTGTGCGCGTTTTCCCGAATACTACTTGTATAGCTAAGCCATAGAAACACAGAGCCGCCTCTGGCGTAGGATTCTTGAGTGTTTCCTCGCGCACATCGACCCCGAGTTCCTTTAGGTCTTCTACGACCTCATCTACGCGAACCTTCCTGAATAGCTCTGTGCACAGATTTATTACTATAAAATATAGCATACCATATAATATTTGTGGCTCCTCTGTTAGGTCCATAAGTTATACAAAGTGATTAATTAATCTAGTGTCTAAAACATGAGGCAGGGTTGCGTCATGTACATTTCGTGTACCATAGTAGCTACGTTGAGTATGAGCTCTTCAGGTACAACACTAAATTTTGTACCGCATGGTGAAATTGCTGCCCTTGGGTTTGTCACCTTAAAGCCGAATGTATTTTTCGGTAGTTTCTCACGAATAAGTTGTTTGCTTTCCAGCCTGTACAGTTGTTCCGCAATATTCATGCCTATGGCTCCTACATCCGAGTATATATAACCTTCTATATTTTTGAATTGTGGTGGTTTAATCTTAGAGAGTATGGCATTGGAGTATACGCTTGTTGTAGTAAGCAGATCCATATTCTTTTTGCTAACCAACCGTCGTAGATTAGCACCTACTGATGTTCTCCCATTACTTTTAGAAGCATTATCAAGGAATGTACGATCAAAATGGGATCGCTGTACCAGCTTCCATCCATAGTCAGGTATAGGTAGGAATGTGTGAATATCAGGTTCATTATTATTGGACTCTGTGACAGTACCATCTTCTTTCTGTTGTTTTGATATCATCTTCCACCTAAATTTACGCTTGGCGTTCACAAGGGCATCCTTGTACCGTTGGCTATCAAGGACGGATTGTATGGAAGAAGAAACGCATAGACCGATTAGGCCTCCTTTTACATACAAAGGGTGATAAACATCGTCACCATCATTCTCTACTTTTCCTACAGATTCACTGTGTTTGTCTCGCATTACATAATCTTCTCCGCAGTGTTTACCTATAAGATTTTTTAGAAACGTTGGTATACTCCTAGTATCTATAAGTCCGGACATTACACCTAATAATATGGCCCTACATGCAATATTTATGGCCAATTCACATAAACCGACTACATGTGTTACCTTTTTCGATTCTCTAAAGTACATGTATGACCTAAGGGCATATAGTTCATCGTATTCATTTGAAACCTTGTTTCTTTTTCCACTGTTGGCATTCCCCGATTTTACGTATTCTTCTACCATCCTTCTCCAACCAAAATCAGGTGTAATATCCAAACAATTTTTACAATGACTTTGGTATTTCAGTATGAGCATATTGGCATGACCACGGTTGACTATTGTGACAGTGAACATATTATCCATTGCTGGATCATCGCCATTATCTTTATTCCATGGAAACCTAAAGCGTTTTGCTGCATAGTAAACATTAGAGCAGTTAAATCCACAGTGTACAGAAGGTACTGGTTGCGACTGTTGCTTACTTGCGTCTGATTGATCTTGGGGAAATGCACGCTCATTGTTACTTTGCTTTTGCACATTACCCAATTTTTGTTTCAGATACATCAATTTACCATTTCTCTTAAAGGAGAAGTTGAACGTGTTTTTCTTCCCTTGTCCGAGTTTATTTGATAACGCTGTTTTCGGAGATGACAGTACATAACATATTGTAGTAGGTAAGTGAAGTTGATTTGTCTGTGGTACATTTGATATAGCATCCTTGGATGCAGACTTAGGTGCAGCCTTCTTAGACGTCCACTTAAAACGTTCTTTTATTGATACGTGAGCTTTTTGCATTACATCAGCTTTTGATGATGAATGTTCCGTCATACTGTTCCATATGCTACTAGGAGGAGTTTCCTGTCTACCTTCGTAGGGAGCTACTGTACTGCCTGCTTGCGATGCATCCTCACTGATGCTTGACATTACTGCACGTTCTTCCTTTTTCCATTTTTTCCCTATATATTTAAATCCACGTATACCTGAACGAGATGTCATGTTACTAAATTGCGATTCGGAAAGTTCAGAATATTTGGAGCTGCTCATCCAACTGGTCGACAATCGAGGAAACCTATTTTTCAGTTTATTCTTAGTAAGTGTATATAGCCCTATGAAGGAGTGCACAGTGCTGCTAAAAGAGGCTCTACCTGAATCCGTTTGCACGTCAGAATGCATCCTGACTGGAAATGCATCAATGCTATTAGTTCTATCATCTGCTGAAAATGTCGCAGGTCTGGGCGAACCCTCATCCTGAGTTTGTTTAAAATTATATTCATTTTCCTCGGAACATGTTGGATCATCTAGTATCAGCGAGTGTGGACTAGAGTTTAAATCCTCGGGAATAACATGTTCCTCTTCTGGAATGACTTGATTAATATCAAGTATATCGGTTACTAGCGTACGGTCCTTCATTTTTACATCCATGCGATTGAATTATCAGTTTTGACAATGAAATCGTGTATATCTATATCATTTATGGAATGATTAAAATTCATGTTACTGATACTTCCTGTATAATAGCTAATCAAAAAGGACGAAGGATACCCTTGAAATGTCCCGTAGATATATGCAGTGATATGATACCGACAACTTAACATTAACCCTCACATTTTAGAGAATATCCTGATCGTTGATAGCAACAATAATCCGCAATTTAAACACAGCTTGTTTGCAAAAAAGGTAGTAGTGTCTCTGGCAAGCGATACCCTAATATATTTGATTGAGTGCCATGTGCCCACTTCTGCACTTGTTCATTATACATCCCGCTATTTTTTATATCGGAAAAAAGCTTTCGTACAATGGTATTTATTTCGTGATGTTACGATGTGTATATCATGATATATAACAAAGTAAATTTCACGGTTAAGTGGACGGAATCCTACAACCTTTTGTGTTTAAATTAAGCAGCATATTCATAAAGAAATATGCATTGGGTATTTGTTACGGTAGGCGTCATATATCGCGATATTGTAGTGTCGCGTTTCAACACCCTGCGGGAGTGATGTCGTGATTATGCATGACGTATGACCGCAGTAGTATATTTTTACAGGTACAGTTAATAATTATATTTATACATCATCGAATTGCGTTGACTAATTTGTGGATGTACTGCATGGATTATGTGTGACGGAGGTAGCCGATTTGCATCTATGTAAATTGACACACAGCCAATATATCTAAATAAATAGCCTTGTCTGCATAATTCATACATTTTATCCTATGGAGTTGACATTAGCTTTGGCTTTTCGCTGTGCGTTAATGCCCATATGTCATCATGGTTAGAATTTCCCACCTTCTGCTGAACACACCGTTATTTGGCTATGTCATTCCCCATATGTTCAGAATTGGATCATTGCAGTGCAAAATAGCATCTACTAGTCATTTATTTGATTATTCACAAGCGTCTATTTCGAGTTTGATAGTTCCCGGTGAGTTTATATGGTGTGTGGTTCTCATTTGACATGCTGCCATCGTATTCTTGTATGTTACATATTTACGTTTAAATACTTATCACATTTTAAAATCATCTTTAGACGTCAATATGGAGATCCAGACCATGGAAACCGGTGGTCGTGGTACCACAGAGTTCCGGATGTTTTTTGCGGAAAAAGGTCGCAAAGTATCTCCATGGCATGGTATTCCTTACAAATGCACTACTAGTGGACTATATAATATGGTGGTGGAGATTCCTCGTCACACTACTGCAAAGATGGAGATTGCTACGACGTTGGAAGGTAATCCCATTAAGCAGGACGTTTTAAAGGATGGTAGTCTTCGTTACCTTGATTGCCCGTATTACTGGAATTACGGTGCCATTCCCCAAACTTGGGAAGCACCTATCGAGTACGGTCTTCACGATCCCGCTTTTAACGGGATGTCTTTGATCGGTGACAACGACCCTGTAGATGCTGTTGATGTTAGTCAGACTACTGTTGCTTCAGGTTCTGTAGTTCAGGTTAAAGTTGTCGGTGCGCTTGCCTTGGTTGATGAGGGTGAGATCGACTGGAAAATGTTTGTTGTTCGTTCTGATGACCCTCATTTTTCTGAAATAAATGACCTATCCGACATTGACCGAGTCTACCCTGGCACTACTACTGGAGTAATGGAGTTTTTCCGTTGGTATAAGACTCCCAAGGGCAAGCCGCTTAATAAATTCCTTCCTGGCAAGAATTTTGTGGGTGCTGCTGAAGCTGTTAAGGTGCTTGAGGAGATGCACGAGTCATACCTCAAGTTGATACGTGGCGAACTAGACGCCGGTGAGTTGTGGGTGCCCAAGGCATAGATTCTTACAAAATAATAATATAGATTTATAGAATGTGTTTATACATATACCTAGATGCGTGCATTTTTGGTAGTTTTGTATCTTCTCATTACTGAGGAGCACTAATAACTTCGTCCTGATGGGCACGTCTCAATTTCGGGGCGTGTATCCCTTTTGTTTTCTATGGAACTGAAGAAATACGTACGCCTACTGGCAGATACCATATCTGAATTATCCTCTGATGAGATAGATGCCATTGAGCAGCGAGGTACGTTGATATCTTGCCTTCGTGTCTATTTTTTAATAATTTTGTTCAATAACCCACGATGTGTATTGTTTCTAAGTTAATACGCGATATGAATCAATTCTAAGTCAATGTGTTAGGTTTAAGTCCGCAAGATGTTAAGGTTAAGCTTTCTAGACACATCGTTGACCAAATATGGTCACATTTGTTGCGCCCTTCTTTACACTTTCCTACCTGTAGCGACCAATCGAATAAATCAAGTCGATATAGCGCATCTCGTATACTGGAAGACATAGAATTAAGTGTTAAGCAGAAGATTGCTGTTCAGAAGTCGCTTACTTCTGGGTCAACTGATAAACCTTTCGTTCATTCGAATGTTACGGATGATGGATATCGCGCTGCATATCAATCCAAGGATATTTTTATCCAGGTTGCTTTGCGTATGCACCGTGAGGCTTTGTTGCGTAAGGGTCTCTATTTAGAGCTAATATCTCTTGATATGTTGTTACAGCTGGTTGGTTCCATATCTCACATGCCGGTAAAATACAACATTGATGGATCAATTCCAGTGTTTCAACGCGATGATTGGTACAGGTTTACTTGTATTGACTCCGTCCTTGAGATGTTATGTCACTTGTCATCTGAGCCGGATTCATGCGTTGGCTCCTTAGAGCTCAGCCGTTACATTTTACTCAGGAAAGGTATCCGTGAGGTCCGTAACCTAGATACTAAATCGATATTAGGTTTGTTGAATGACCCCGGCCTGCGTCACAATGATGCTTCTAAGTGGATATCATGCCACCACGTAGCTCCACGTATGCCTCATGCAGCTTCTGTAATTTCAGAACGTTGGACTTCTATCGCATTCGATCAAGCTTTAAGCAAGATTCCAAATATTGGCCCTTCTACAAATTTATCGGACAGCACAGCCCTCGGTTTACGTAACTTGAGCATCTCCCAATCGTTTATTGCCGATCCTATGGCAGTATCTATTAACGACGGCTGGTTGTCGTGTTCATCGGGCCAGATTATCGATTCTTACAGTGATGCATCTATCATCAGGACCAAAACATTAATAAATGAAGTGAATATATGGAGCGATAAAGCTTCTACCAATTGGATTTATCCTTCTGCGAGACCTTCAGGTTTCGACACAGATCGCACGGCCATAGTTGAGGCGGATGATCGATTGACAATACAGGAAATTGGCTCTGTAAAAAGGGCTAAGGTCCAGAAATCAACGCCAATTAAGTGGATGCGTGAATATATCAATAAGAGCATGACTACATTGTACCCGTTTTCCTTGATTGATCCTAGGTTAATACCGTCCATACGAATTTATAGCTCCTGGCAATGTTTACAATCCTTTGACTCTGCTTCATTGTTCAGCAACCTTCGGCACAGTGGCTCGGATCGTATGAGTCAAGGCTGCATATTGGAATCCATGGCTGGTTTTACTTTTATGAACATTTTAAAGCACGATTACACGGAGTCAGATTTTTTAGATAGTGTATTATCGGATTGGTACTCTTGCATTGTATTATGTCTTCGTGGCATTGAATCAGCATTATTCGCATGCGAGGCTGTATGTCTGTATGCAAAAGATCCTTCATTGGTTCCGGATCATGTGCACCGCTGGGTCTCTGATGGTACAACTGCATTTTGCCGTATTCCTCGTGTTATTTGCCATGCATTGGTCCATGATATGATGTCGAGCGATAATGTTAGTGAAAATGCCCTGGTGAGTATATCACCTGACGGTCGTTTTGTCATCTTCCCAGGCTTATTAGATACAAAATCACACGATGGATTAGCATTATTAACTCGATTAGCGCCTTCTCCACAACTAGAACAGGTGATAGGTCGTCGTAGCACTGAACCCATATTTACGGAGTTTGCTCGACTAGGTTCCATCACACGTGATATGAATATTGCCATTGAGTCTGTTAGAAATATTGAAGCTGCAGGTGATGCATCACGATTAATTGGCACTACATTGTCGGTATACATGTCCTCTATATCCTCTTTCATCGACAATTTTGAATCTACAGTCGGAACTTATGTTGGTAATGATCAATCTGGAGATACCGTGGCTACAAGCAGCGTAGTTTCATTATTATTCAACCGTCTAGACCCATGGGTCAAGGCCATTGATTGGTTTAAAGCTGTAGATATATCGTTGACTGACGAGAATGGACAGTATCATCTTGCCCGTGGCGGCTACTTATTGGACCGCTTATTAGCTCACTACATTGGTAGCTACGGTATATGGTTTTTCGATGAATCGATTGGCGGTGTATATGCTTACAGATGCCTTATTTCATGCATGAAACCATATCTCAGCTTCATGAGTGAATGGGTTACTGGTTCTACGGATATTGATTTATGTTCTGAATTTCATCAGGATTCAATGGCATATTTGATAGCTCCATTAGTATCACTGGAAAACGTCATTGTCATGTCTCGCGAAATGTCTGTATTTTTACGTACTCACTATCCAAGCCAGATGACAGGAGCCCGTCCATTATTTGGTTGCATTCTCAATGACAATGAAAGTGACTCGTGGAGTATGGGTCATGATGCTAATAATAATATTGCTGATTCAAAACCGCTACAAGAACTCTTCACTACGTTCTCGCGAGAACTTCTTGGAAATCATGCCTGGCTCAACCTACAGCTGGTGTCATTGCTAAAGACTGAATACCACTTATTTGAAGTTATCGAGGATATTCATCGATTTGTGCTATTATCTCGCCGTGACATGCTGGAAACCATTTTTGATGAGTGGCGCGTTGGTTGCAATTCCGGTTCTTATAGTAAATTATTCCGTGGTCCTCTTCAGGTTGAAGTCAAGGTTGCAAATACTGCTGAATTTTTCCGTGATGGCGTTTCTCTTACATTTTCATGTGGCATATTTGATAGACTACTATTTAGTGAGGTATGTTATCTATTGATATTACATATTCTTTAGGAAACACGTCATTGCTACACTGTAGTGTTCAATTTACTCTGTGCTGTGCACTTTGGCATGCGGCACATCATGGAAGTATCCAAGTGGTTATGTTTGAGCTACCGTGGGTCTCAAGGGCTTTCATCGCAGGGTTGTGCCCCTATTATACGTATGATATGTACATTAACCCGTGAGATGCACTCTTTCTTTTCGATTCTCGAATGGTTCTTTCACTACGGCTCGATTTATCCTTTATATACCGCCTTCATATCACGTTTAAAAGGAACCTTAAATTTCTCAGATGTCGTAATGCTCCATTCTGCATTCGCACGTGATCTTCGTGCGTCGTGCATGGTTTCTAGAGAGAGCCGTCACTGTTCGATTCTGTTACGCAGCATGTGTTACTGTACCTCAGTATTGCGTGATATGATTTTGGGTGAGTCTTCTGGAGTCCTGCAAGACACGAGTCATGTGGAGTACTGGCTAAGCCTCGAATCGCCCCTTATCGAATTATCATCTAAGTTTTCAGGATTTAAGCAAGAGTTTCTATTTGTAGTGAACTCATCTCATGACCCTACACAATTCCAGCTTGCTACTGTACTCGACGCTGGTTTGCATCCTATGAAAACTTAGGTTTTCACAAATGGCACTCCCCAATCGCCCATAGCTTTATCTCTTTTTTTCAATGCGATTAGGATAGCTGGATCTTTTGTCATTTTATGATAATCATCATCCATCGTTGTTTGTAGAACAGGATCTTCTAAATCTGGGTGTCCTATTTCCAGTGGTTCGTATTCCGTGGCCTGTTATGTTCATGTATAGATAAATATTCTCGCTTACTTTTTCACTCATTGCCCAATTGGTAGCCATATCAGTTTCTACTGCCCCCTTGGTGTCGTCGTCAATGATCTATATCTACTATTTATCCTATTGATGATACTTACAGTTTTACCAGCAACTTTTAACACCATGTGCTGCGTTTCCAGATGAAATTCCACATGTTCAGCTCTAATTCCTGGCACCACTGGTACTGCGATATATATAATAAAAGGTGTCTCATGCCATGTATAATGTTTCGACACACCGCCTGCACGTCTTCCAACATCGTATCCTTGCAGAGTGCCTGTGTTCTTTATAGCCTCACCAAATCCTCGTGATCCTGAGTATTCAGAGCATTTTTGACGCTGCTGCAATTCGTATTTTTGATCAAAGTGTTCGGCTACTGATTTCTTTTGCTGTTCACTTAGTCTTTGGACAACATCTTCCCATAGTGGCGAACATGGGTTATTTGCAAGTTCATATTCCATATTTTGTTTAATTTGTTCAGCCTTTTCATCTAGTATTTGCATTCGTGTTTTCCGATCAGGTGGTGGCTTGATCTCGGGATACCTCTTTGCTTCTACTGGACTAAGGAACCACCACTTCTCTCCTTTTTGATACATATGTTCTATATAAAGCCACATTCTTATCCACTCTAGCTTTTGCAGACCATACTTCTCAGGTTTTGTCAAGCGTAGATCTTTTGCCAAGCATATGAATTCGGCTTGTTCCCCTTGTGCCATTGACTTGATCATTGTGGCGAGCTGTGGCGTTAGGTCACACAAGGGTGATATCATGGTATCACCTTCTAGGTCTTCCGACTCCAATATAACTTCGTTGGTAAAAGCTTCACATATTTTGAAAGCAAACGATACATATGTATCGTCATCTGCGTATCTCCTTTCATTTTTTGGTGTATCCGATTCCCTGAGCATATGTTTATATATACGTCCTCCTGGGAGTATAGACCATCCATTTGCCATTTCCTTTTGCGTCAATATGTCACACTGCTTGTCGAGATACCATGCAGGTGTTGTATTTTCATCTACGTCATCGTAATCACTTTCTGATTCATCTTCATCCGATTCATCGTCCTCATCAGATCCCTCCAGAAGAAGATCCAAGGGGTCTTTATCGATCTCTAAAGGGTCTCCATTGGAGATCAATTCCTTTTGTTCGTTAATATGCTGGACATATGCACTTTCTTCATTTGCATTAGGTTGAGTATATCGAGAAGAATTAGAATTGACATTACACAGCTCATTTGTTATTTCAGTTTCTATTGATGCTTGCGATGAGGTTCCATTGTCTCTAGCGTCACTTCCCGACGATGTTCCTGATTGCATTAACACATCCATGGCGACATTTGATATATCTGCTGACCCATCTTTTGTTAAGTCAGGCGGTGAATCCTCCAAAGCATTAATGTTGCCCAATGGGTTATCTGGATTTTGCATATTAACAAAATAAGGTAGTTCCTTTGTTGGTGGTACATGTGGCGGTTCACCTTGGTTTAGCATTTCACTTCTTTGTTGACGTCTTCTGGCATTTTCCGGAGTATAAGCTTCACCAAAGGTGGATTCAATCTCACGTTGGTCAACTTCCTTAATGTTAGCAGCATTCATAGGATCTAGATATTGTGATATGCGTCTCACTCTATCCTCTTCTAAAAACTTTGCGATTTCCTCAGCTTGTTCTCGTGGTGTTTTCTTAGGAATCTCATCTTTCGTTGCCTTCAGGACATAAGGGCTGCAGTATGCAGCCCCTATTATTTGCTCTATATGCCTTTGGAATCCATTGACATGTTGCAGAATCCGAGCACTAAAAGCAACAATGAACAGTATATTCGCTTTCCACAATATGAACTTAATCATTGATTTCTGGGCAAGAAGCTGCAATAATGCAGCTATTATGATGCTACATTCCATTAATATTCAACATATAAACGTTAGGCATTGCTTCTGTACTCTAAATGAACATGATGTGTGAGCATATATGATTCAACAGTGGCAGTGTGTTATTCACTGTCGACGCTTAGTTGACTGCTATGTGTGGCATCATAATTTTGTCTATTGTTATGCTCCTATGATTATTTTTCTCACTAATGATTTTTCAAATATAAAATACTTATTATACATTTGATAGTGTTTAATTTTTGTGATTTACCACTATCCTGGTGCAATGTCACAAAGAGAGGAGACTAATGACTCACCTAATAATGGTAATGGTATGTAATTACTTATTAAATATTACAATGTCATTAGAAGAATCGCAGAAGAACATTGTAGACGCATTGTCTCAGAATCTGGGTAACCTTAAATTAAAGGTAATATCATTTACGTCGTCTAATATTCTCTAAGGCTGAGACAAATAGTGAAACCAGTTCGTTGAGTGCTAAGAGTTTATTAGACATCATAAGTGATGCCACTAACAAACCTCAAGTCAATGATGGAAATCATGTTTTTTGGAACACGCAACCGGTTTTACGTTTTTCTGAAGATGTGTCATCGGATGTATGCTTTATTACACCAGAAACATACTTTACAGGAAATTGGTCCTATTGATGCCACATCTTCTGTGAGTAAGATTCCAACTCGCCCTTATTTACTACCGGATGCTTTTGAGTGGGTAGATATTGATATCAATGACGAGACTCACTTAACTCAGGTTAGCCGTGTAGTGTTACACTATACTTTGTACAGTTATATACTCTCCTAAATGAGAATTATGTGGAAGACGGTGAATGTATGTTCCGTTTTGACTACAAGCCTGCATTTCTTCAATGGGCTATGACCCCTCCGGGTTATAAGAAGAATTGGCATGTTGGTGTTCGTGTTCGTTCATCTAAGCGTCTTGTTGGTTTCATTAGCGGTGTAGCTGCCAATATCAAGGTTCTTGGCACTTCTTTGAAGGCTGCTGAGATTAATTTTCTGTGCGTGCATAAGCAGTTACGTTCGAAGAGATTGGCTCCTGTATTGATCAAGGAGGTTACTCGTCGAATTAACCTATGTGATATTTGGCAGGCGGTATGTTTGTGTGTTGCATTATCAACTGTTGTAGGTCTACACTGCTGGTGTTTTAATTCCTCGCCCTGTTGCTACATGTCGTTATTGGCATCGTCCACTTGATATCAGGAAGTTGGTGACTGTAAGTAATCAATCTATGGACTAGCACATTCAGGCTCAATTTTCAACAATCGGTAATCGCATGACCATTTCACGTGCCCAAAGGCTCTACAAACTACCTGTTATAAATGATGATTTTTCAATGCGGCCTATGGAACCACGTGACATCGAAGGGGTGACTAAACTCTTGAATAGTTATCTTACGTCCTACAAAATCCATCAAGTGTTCACTGATGAGGAGGTGAATCACGCATTTCTTCCGAAGAAGGATATAGTCTATACCTACGTAAAATGTAGCGAAGGTAGGTTGGGTTCATTCGCACTACATAAGTTACAGAAGGAATGGTAACAGATATTCTAAGTTTTTATTGCTTGGAGTCGTCTGTGATAAACAATCCTCGTGTGAGTCACATTCGTGCTGCTTACTCGTATTACAATGTTGCTACTACCGTTTCGTTCAAGAATCTAATGCAGAAGGCTCTTCATTTTGCTCATGAGCATAGCTTTGATGTATTTAACGCCTTGGATCTAATGGAAAACAGTTCAATTTTGGAGGTTGGTTAGTCAGCTTCTTTTTAACGTTATCTAGGACCTCAAATTCGGTGAAGGAGATGGAGGCCTGCATTATTACATATACAACTGGCGTGTGACTAATGTGAGTTTTCAGTATTATGACATAAGTTTTTTGTAGCTTAAACCGAGCGACATTGGCCTGGTATTATTTTAGTGGTTCCTTTCACCACTGTGTTTTTGCGATGTTGCAACACTGCTTAGAAGGGCGACTTATTTCTGTAATTTTCGTAGAATCGAATGGTTTCAGGTTTAGTTCTAGGTTTAACTCTTGACATTGCTTCCATGACGTGACTGAATGACACTGGCACCACGGCATCTAGATGCAACCCTTCAAAATCCTTTTGCATGCTATCGATATCAGAGTTGTTGTCGCTTTTGGTTGACTGACTTTCGCATTTAGCATTCTCACTACATTCTAGGTTATCTGTTTCGTTAGTGATTGGTGTGATCAATCTATCTTCTTTGATGCAATCCGTAGATTCCACAATTGGGGATAAAGTATTCACGGATGCTTGTTTCCTATTTATGGTTTCTCTCAAAGCATTCATAGCACTTTCTCTACAAATTAGAGCTATTTCAGCGCCGCTGTATCCATTAGTGGAGTGTGCCAAAGTTTCTGCAGCGTTCATTTCTCCAAATCCATCTGTAGGAAGTCTTTTTAGATATATACTAAATATTTTTTTGCGTGCTTCTAAATCTGGAAGTGGTATATAAACTAGTCTGTCAAGTCTTCCCGGCCTTAACAGTGCGGAATCCATCAAGTCAGGGCGGTTTGTTGCTCCTATGACTATAACTTGCTTCAACTCACTAATGCCGTCCATTTCATTCAGCAGTTGGCTTACAACTCGTCTAGTGACCCCTGTGGAGTCTGCGTGTTCACGACTTACAGAGATAGAATCCATTTCATCAAAGAAAATGACACAAGGAGCATTTGTACGTGCTGTTTTGAATACCTTCCTTATAGCTCTCTCCGATTCCCCGACGTACATGTTAAATATTTCTGGCCCTTTTACAGATATAAAATTCATATGGCTTTCTGTAGCAACTGCTTTTGCCATTAGTGTCTTACTGCATCCTGGCGGTCCATATAACAACACCCCTCTTGGTGCTTGGATTTGTAATTTTTTATATTCGTCAGCATATACTATTGGATACTCGACACATTCTTTAATCACTCTTTTAGCATCTTCATAACCGCCAATATCATCCCATTTGACATTAGGGACTTCTATTTGTAATTCCCTGAGTGCTGAAGGCTTTGTGATTGTAAGAGCACGTTTTAAATCATCGACATCGATAAAAGCATCCTCAGGTATATCCATCTTTTCAACAAATGGTGCATTTGAATCTCTGTTCTTCAATATATCTATATCATCAATAGAATTACCACGCATTTCTTGGTTGATTTTGTCAATTCTGGCCCAAGCAGCACTTGTCACTAGTTGTTTCAAGTCAGCTCCCACAAAACCTGAACACCTATCGCTAATATCTCTAAGTTGCTTATCGCTTATGTTATGTTTAGTTTCGCCCAATAGAGTCCTTAGTATACTGTATCTATCATCTGCGTTTGGTACTCCAACTTCAACTTCGAGGTCAAACCTTCCTGGTCGTCTTAGTGCTTGGTCGATTGAGTCAATTGTATTAGTGCAGCCTATTATAACGAAACCATGATCATTTTCCTCTGAATTACTAGGAAGTTTAAAACCATCCATGTAATTTAAAAAAGCAGCGAGTATCCCATTTCCTGTATTGTATCCACTTCGTTTCTTGCAGAGTATTTCTATTTCATCAATGAAGCATATACATGGACACCTTTTGGCTATCTTGGCACACTGTTCAAATATGATTGCGATATTAGATGCAGTTGGACCATATTCATGGTTGAAAAGGTCACTTGATTGTATTAACATTACATGCACTTCATGATCATCCTTAAAGCCGGAAAGTTGTTTCATATTATTCTTCATTGCCTTAGCTATTGACGTCTTACCACATCCCGGTGGTCCATATAACAACACCCCTCTCGGGGGCGCGATTCCCAATTTCTTATATTCATCTTTAAACACCAGAGGATGTACTACATACTTCATTAGCTTGTTGAGTACGGTACTAAGACCTGCGATTTTAGTTTCTCTTGGAGACGGATCACTTTGTTTATCACATGACCGTTGAATTCGGAGTTCGACTTTAGTATCTAATGATATACTGCAGAGGGGGCTGACATGGGATTCATCCTCGAGGACATAATTTATCACGCTGAGTCGTGTAACAACACCTCTAATATTGCAAATGATTACGTTGTTCATGCTTAATATGTAGTTCCACAGTGTATTACTGCAATACTGATTCAGATCACCTTTAATAAAAGCTTCCCACCACTGAGTGGATGGGTGTTGATTTTGGAATTGTGGTACAACGGGTTCTAACATCGTGGTTATCTGACTAGTTTCTTCACATTGTTCCTTAGGTTTATCTCCAATGTACCACCTAGCATCCTTTGGGTTGTAATGCTCCAGGTACATTAGTGTCAAGCTCAGAGCAGAGGGAATTTCCCCAGGCTTATGCATACGAGTATCTACAATGCAATCATTTTTAACTCCCAAGCTCATTAAGCATTCTTCTGATGTTATAAGCACTACGTCTTTTTTCCTCTTATTGTGAATTTGAGAATATATAGTGTCTTCACAAAGGGCATATACTCTGTTACCATTGTCAACGTTTTCTATAATGTATCCGGTAAAATTGCATCGAGCATTCCCTGATACATTCTTTGCCAACTTGACAACGTAATGATTATTATGCGATATGAATGTCTGATCTGCATTTGCCTTCCATTTTACCTGAAATGTATAACCATGTAGATCATCTTCAGGACTCATGATGTCTATACACAAGTACAACCTGGCACATTTGCTACAAAATTGTATAAACTATTAGTCAAAAGCAGAGATAATAAAATCTAAAATTTCTAAGAACTTTGTAGCATATAATATTAGATGAATAAATTAAAAAATTATTTCATTATATTCGGAATTGCCACACGTTTTTAAAATTATTTGAAAATTATAATTTTCCTTTAATAATATCCATCATTTCGTATTAATGTGTAGCAGTTTTCATATGATGTATGTCATGGTATCCATCAAGTCCTGGAGCCATATACTACGTAACAATTTAATACTGTAATATCAATTTATTTTTTATAATTCTTATATTAAAAGGTCTATATTTTAAATCAATTGTTTGGTGATTATTTATATTCATTATCGCACGGTGGTTGAATAAGCTTGACAACATTGTGTTTTGGAAATGGATAGTTTTTCTAACGAGTCGTGTAACATTCCTGATGTTGCAGCGAAGGCGGTTTTACAGCCATCTTCTTTACCAAAGGATTGCGAAGCCTATGTTGAAGGCATCCATTATGATCATGATATTTCCATTGAAGAGCTTTTAGCTATTTATAAGAATTTTGGTTTTCAAGCAACGCATCTAGGTCAGGCTGCTGAAATGATTGATCGCATGTTGAAGTACAGGTTGATTGATGACCCTGTATCGGAGGATGATATCGGTAGCAAATATGAAGATCCTGAGGTCCGTAAGAGTACCAAGTGTACTATATGGCTGGCGTTTACATCTAATATGATTTCTTGTGGCCTTAGGGATGCTTTCGTGTACTTAGCCAAGCACAAACTGATCGACGTCGTTGTGACGAGTGGTGGTGGCGTTGAGGAGGACCTGATTAAATGCATGGGCAAGACCTACATAGGCAGATTCAATATGGACGGTGCCACCATGCGTGAGAGTGGCTTAAATCGTATTGGTAATTTGTTTATACCCAATGATAACTACTGTGATTTCGAAACATGGCTTCAACCTAGACTGGACGAAATGCATCGTCAGCAAACGGAAGATGGCGTTAGCTGGACGCCATCGACATTCATTGACTTTTTGGGTAAGGAAATAAATGACGAGACTTCCTTTTGTTATTGGTGTCACAAGAACCAGATACCAGTATTTTGTCCTGGCATCACTGATGGTTCCATTGGTGATAATCTGTACTTCCATACCTACAGCAAGAGTTCACCCACTACTCTCAAGATTGATGTTGTGCGTGATATACGTCGTGTTAATGATATAGCTGTCCACAGTAAAAAATCAGGTATCATTATCCTAGGTGGTGGCCTGGCTAAACACCATGTTTGCAATGCTAATTTGATGCGTAACGGCGCTGACTTTGCTGTGTACATTTCCACAGCTCAGGAGTTTGACGGTTCGGACTCTGGTGCCAACCCTGATGAAGCTGTTTCTTGGGGCAAGATAAAGGCATATACGAATCCTGTTAAGGTTCATGCTGACGCTTCCCTTGTGTTCCCCTTACTGGTAGCTGGTGTTTTCCGCAAGTACGAGAATACCAGGCTATAGGTACAAGTACAGTTTATTCAATTATGTCAGCAACTATGATATGTAGTATATCTAGTTGTTAATTTGCTATGATCATGTGTATAGTTAGGACTGTTGTATCCACTGATAAGCTAGATTTATATCACTAACCAATTCATGGATAAGTTCATGTTATTACGTTGTCTCTTTAGATAATATTTCAATGCCATGGTTAGCATATACCCACGATAAGATGCAATCTTATGTAGTGTATAACCAATGGTTTCATTGAAAATTTTACCACACTAGAAGCATTTGCGATGTACAACCGTTGGACCCGACTCGTCATATTCTTCTTTGGTAACCCACATTTGTTGGAACGAAGAAAGTGATGCGACAATGGAACCCCCTGTCCATACTGCTATATCACGGTTAGGGATATTGTGCATAACCTTCAGCGAAACGTTATCGTGGGTGGCCTCTTTGAGCTCCTTTTCACAACGCTGCAAAAATCCATCAAACATAGTACTTCCACCGGTGAGAAGTATATTGGTAAACATAGTTTTATGATGTTCCGGCTCACAGCTGCGCGCACTGTGGCAGACCACATCAATCAACGACGGGCAGTATCGTCCAAATAAATGCGGCGCAAGTATAATTTCTGGGCATTGGAACACTTCCTTACCCAGCGATATGACGTTACCATCAGGTAAAGAGTACTTTTTTGTAAACTGCGCAGGGCTTTTCTCCACAGACTGCAGTTGCTGGTTGTAGTTGGAAGCCATATAACAGCATGCCGACTTAATGTCATTTGCGATAATCCTGCTTTGGTATAATGAAGGATTAAGTTCCGGTATTTTGGATACCAGGAACGATGTCAAATCGCTCCCACCAATATCCAGACGTTGAACAGCGTGCGGCAATGGCGTTCCTTCCAGTACAGGTACAGCATGCGATACACCTTCACCGACATCCACTACAAGCCCCGAGGTCTTACCGGAGCCGTAAAGCGCCATAAGTGAACTGGGACAAATAAACAACCCCGGGACCTCAAATGCCTCGAAGAGCAGTTGCGCACACTTTTCCCTATGCAGTTTAGGATTTAATGGAGGCTCCGAAAGAAGTAATGGGTGTGATGTTTGAGGCACTTTAAGTGCGTTATCGAAAGCATGTTTCCAAATACGTTCAGCGAGTGCCCTGTATATTAATATTTATCCATATTAACACATACCAATTACGCACAATGCCATGGATGAATGGTGATATAATCGTACTTGAATCAACATGGTTTAAAGCTGCCTGTCCAACGACTAATTCCTCGCCTTGTTTGTCTGTAAATCATCAAGAATAAACAATCGTGACTTACAGGCACAGAGTGTCCTGAACACACATTGTGGTTTTTCAGCTCCTGAATAGCCTATTTTAGTGCTATAGGACCCTGTATCCAATACTAATGCGAGAGTTTCATCCGACATCTTTAAACGGAATTATTAATCTTGTAGCTTCAATGTAGTCTTGCCATCTAGGTAAAGTGTATATACTGAATTGATAATGTTTCTCTTCTATAGATAATCTATTGTTATTTCCAAACGATGCAACAAAAATGCTTTGGCATTCTTGTTATGAATAATCTGGCCAATTATGTATCAAAAATAGCCTTAATATGACTAGTGTGTGGGCAGGTTGGAGAGTATGATTCTATGCCACCGATCGTGTTTCAATGCAGCTTCTTCCGTAATATAGAAACTGATCCACCATATACATTAAGGAATAGATATATTGCTAAGTATATAAATCGTGAGCGCTTTAGTGGATATTAATAGGTGGGGACGCTACCACGGTTTCTAATCGACAAATATGAGCTCAATCGACATAAAAACGTATTTATACACTGAATATATAAGCATTCAAGTATCTGAATTCAATTAATACTGTTTTATATTCATATAATAACACGTTAGAGTATACCTCATATGATATAATGTTGAAATATTGATACAAATATCTTCTAGAACCACTGAAAATCATATTTTATAAGATACACTATTCTATTCATTGGCATATATTATAAGACACTCAACCACTGATCCTGTAGACATAGGAGGAAATATTTTTTAATTTCTGAGTAATGAAATATGCCTTCAGGGATTATTCTGGATAATGGTTGATCATGTCACACTGTCGGTATATTGCACTGTAGCAATCATTAATCGAAATATAACTCATAAAGGCAGCGAACTATAACGAGAATACATAGTGAAGCATTTGGAATAATGTTATAATTAGATGAGTATGGAATCTGTAATATGGAACTACTTTATGTGGAGGTGTCCAATATATATTCTTTATTGCTGTGAATAACACCGATTTCTTCATGCCATGGTCATTATAATATTTGCTTTCTGGGTTACTATGTTCTGTGATTTATAATGATCAATAAGACAAAGGTTGTAAAACCTTGTAGTAAATCATCAAGAGAATGGAGCTATAAAGATGACACTACGTATCGCAATGATACGCAATCGTCGGATTCTCCATGGTATGAGGGTATATTCCAGGAAGATGACTTTTGGCACAGCGAGCTCCTGGATCTGGTATCCAAATACATCCGGCATCATATCTATAATGATAACACTGCACTTCGCCTTTCGGATGACGTAGCAGATTACATCGGAAATCTTTTGCTTCGTTATGGTTTTCGTGCTAAACAAAAACATGGTACACGAGATATCATTGATACCGTCAAGATTTTACCGCTGCCCTATAAATTACATAGTTTATTAAAATTGGATACCCTCAAAGGTATATCGTTATTCAATGGATTGTGTATACAGGGTCGGCTTGCGCATCCAAGGATGTATAAGCAGCTTGATAGGCTTACCGTATTATTGACGCATCAATTTTTATCGTTTAGCGACACCATAAATAGTAATACCTATGAAGATATTTCCGATGTTCGCACAAATCATAGTTATGTTGACTACTATGTGGAACAACTCTGTAATACTTCCGTGAAACTCGTTATATGCACCGGTAATCTCAGTTTGGAGGTGGCTGAAAAATTGCATTTACGAGGCATTTGCTGTTTATGTAATGTCTCACGAGAAGAAATTACACAGCTCTCTTTGGCTATTGGTGCGCCTGTTTTGCCTAGGATTGCCCATGATGTTGTTCTAAGTCAGTATATCGCCTATATCGGTAGCTTCCAGTACATTGAACAATGTGGATTTGCCATTGGTGCTATACGTGTGGGTCCATGTTTTCACGGATGTACCGTAATCTACTCTAGATTAAGGTTACTTAGCGGGCGATATGCATCAATACGTGATTTGATGCAAATTGCACTTTGGCGGATACAGCTGCTATTCGATGAGTTACAGTTTGTTAAAATCCTTGGAGGGGGTATTAACCTTAATACCGCACTCAATTTACTGAAGAAGAACTCAACATCACTATTACGACGGTCTGCTATATATCTTGATCACAATTATACCGGGAACACACCGAGTTGTGCCAATGAGATAATCACTCCGTTGAACAGTACTGTAGAGATCAATGAGCAGTGTATGAATGAACATGTCACATTAACACGCCATCCTACATGTTCACGCCTTCTGAGGATCGAACGATTATTTTCATTGATTAAAGGAAGGGATATAGATCACATAGACATGATTCCACAAAAGGCTCCATTTTATATCCACTTCTCAAACTGGGTGTCTGATTATCTGTTAGGTACTACATCGAACTGCAGTGGTGCTCCACAGATTTGTGATATACAGCATATGGCAACGCATGCTGTCATTAAATACTATGAATACTCCACCCGATCTAATGAAATGTGCGGTTCAGTTGTATTGAAGGCACTTCCAGTCGGATCTTACGCAAGGGGTATGTTTCTCAATGATTTCGTTGGATGGTACACTTCTACGCTAGATCAAGACGTTTGCATAACATCTGAGCAATGTAATGAGCAGATGAGTAACCATACATTACACCTGGAAACGGTCGAACCAATGGAGGGCGAATTACATAAACGGCTTTCTATGGTGGTAACACGTAAAAGGAATTACTCAAGCACAAGAATGCATCTATCTTCACGCTGTAAAGAATGTAATGACGAAGCAACAGTCGATGTACCGCATATTACGTTTGGGAATTTCGTCTATTTACTTTTGCACAATGGCGTCTATACTGCCGGATGTGGGCATCCCCTATTTGGGTCACATTCTTTTAGGATTCAGGCGGATAAAGTAACAATATGTTTACACGTACAAGAGGTACAAAACTATAAGGTTGGGGCTTGGTTGGATATAAACCTGCTCAATGCTAACCTTGGGAATCTCTCCTTGGGTCAAGCAGGAGCTACTCGTACAGATCAGAGACTTATTCGTTGCGGTGAAAAATTAAGGAAGCTACATCAAACCATATTGAATACATGCGATACCATAGATACTGATAATCAGTCGGTATTAATAACTGATGAATTGAGCGATACCCAATGTAGCATTTATGAACATGAGTTGGATCTTCTGAACGTTAGAAATTTGACACCATCGTTGGATTTAGCCGTTAAACATCTCTTCAGCACGTTGTGTGACATTGTGGAAACTAGGTTTCAACAATTGATATCCGTAGATGATATCCAACATGCTCTTCCATGTAGGTGTGAGGTTGGTGCTACCTACAAAAACTTATTGTTGGACTCAAGGAACCAATGGGCTACACCATTCAAGGTGGAGTCTATCTCAGATTTAGACACACTTTGGAAAGATAGAAACTCTATAGGACAGTCCATTTGTCCGAGACTCAGGGACCAACTGTCAAATTCAATTGGTAAAGGTTATGGTTATTCATTTTGCCACAAGTGCCATATGGATAAATTTAACAGTATTGCTGAATTAGAAGTGGTAAACTGGATATACACAATAACTGCTACTGTGAGATCAATTGGAGTAAATCTAAAGTCGATGATTGAGAACCTGCGTGGTAACATGGCATTGCTGGATGTGCCCAACGATGTAAATAGTACATCATTAGAAGATGTAACAACATCTTCTCATCATTCTGCTGTTAAGGATGTGTCAAATAGTCCTGCGTTTTCGATTGCCACATGGGCATTCTCTGCTGCCTCAAAGTCATTTAGTGGTGCGAGAAGTCCCTCAATGGTGCTGACATTGAATAGAGAAAATACTAAGGATCTTAATAGCAATGATATGCGGAATCCAGTGGATACTATTAATGATATCGTCGAACGTACTCTCGATAACATCAGGTTGTGTTACATACAAGTTGTGGCGCATTTAATCTTTGGCGTCTTCTGGTCAAGTCCTGACTCGATGGATATATACACCACAGTGAGGTCCTTCGTAGTTTCTTTAACCTCCTTATGCCGGCAGATAATAGGCGATGTAATGAAGTCGCCTGTATGTTATCCATACAACAAATCACGCCTCCTGGATTCAAATATCTTTATAGATGACGCGAATATCGAATTGAACCCATCCTTGATGGATGCTCAGATGTCAAGTGCTAGAAAATATTCTCATCCTATGGACTCTAATATTGAACGTAGCAGACACAATATATCCTACCGAACCAGTGAATCAATGGATGCTGTGAATGAAGTAAACGGATATATCCCAGAGAACACCGTTTCACTTGACAATATTTTGCCTTTAGGACAACATAAGTACTATGTTGTTTGGGGATTAATATTTGCCGTTAATACCAGGCATCACAATTCTCAAACGCACGATTCCGAAGTACTGTATCCATCTATTAGCCGATCGTTTTCTAGGGAAATAGATACTGACCAACAGAAAGACGATTTATTGACTATAACTGAAACGCTGCGTCGTATTTGGAATTCTTCTACGATAGGTTCATTTAGACTCATAATGCAAGGTCGATCTGTAGATAGTGTTGCACAGCTACTATCTCGAATGCATGATGGTTGCCCTAAGCTTTCTGAATCTGTTGTGGCAGTACGTTATGGAATGCTACCGCTGTTGCGCCGTGATATTGGTAGCTTAATATCAGCTGCACTGATGTCACAAGAGTATATGGAGGAATGTGTCAGCAACTTCGTGCGTCCTATCAAGCATAATTGGTGTACACTTGGTAAACGGCTGCTGGACTATACGAGGAATAGGCGCTACTGTTATTTGAGATTTTCCAATGTTTATGTGGATTTCGAGATGCAATTACCTAAGCGTCGCATGCTCAATGCCAGAAACACATCACATAAAAGTGGACTTATGCTGAACTTCCTGATTTTCCGATACGTGAAGCGTAGTTCTCATTTGTTTTCATTTTGCAGCAGTGCGGAGCCTGCTATAATAGATAATGATTGGACACATCGTGATATGAACAAACATAAAAGTCGCTTTTGCTTTGAATCCGTGGTACAGAATGACATAGGAAGGACAACTGTCAGTCTGCTTTCATATTGGCAAATAATGTATTTTGTAATAAACAAGGATAAAGCAAGTAACAGAACGACTAATAGCATTTTGTGCCCAGTGACATATCCTTCCTACGGTACCCCAATCATAATTTGTAACAGTCGCCTATGGAATTACAAGTGGTGTTCACATGAAAAAGACTACTATAAAGCACCAGTTATGGATCACATAGTGAAGGGTATAATGAACAATATAATCGATACTAATAAGCAGTTGAAGGCTTACATAGAGTGGACCTGCCAATATTTGGAGGAGAGTATTATCAGGATGCTAGATACAAACGCTATTGTTGCTCACAGTAGTGTGGTAATAAGTAGTGCTTACGGAGTAAAAACCAGAACTGGCGAGCCACATCACATCGAGAAAACTGCAGGTACTCCTCGAGGATCATGTCGAGTTGCACGATCCTATGGATCACAACCTGATATGTACTTACATATGTATCGTAGCAAGAGGTGGACATTTCAGAGGTCGATATCGTTATTCATGGGAAACCACCAAAACGATTTGGGATTGGAATCTCCGGCAAATACAATGGGTACTCATGGTAAAGATACCGATGGGCAAGTACAGATACCAACTGCAGTTGAAGTCAATTGTCCTATATACGGAGGTCGAGGAAACGCTGAATGGAATAACATTGAGAATCGACATTACGATACTCGAACGACTCAACATATCACCCAGACAGGTATAAAATTTAGTGGCGCTACTTTATCCGACACAACTCTTCGCAAAACTCATTTATGGATACATAATGCTAATTTTTTGTGCCCAGAGATAACTCTGTCGAGTATTAATCCAAACTACACTGTGGTTTTTCATCATCCGGAGGCATTTCATAATCTTAGACATCTGTTTTGCGCGGATGATCTTACATTTGCAAGATCGCTGTCCAGAACATCTAAACTAAGGTCATCCGGTGGTAAAAGTGGAGCTCCTCTGTATGTTTCTTGTGACGGTAAATTCATGATTAAACATCTAAATCGCCATGAGTTCCAGTTATTGATCGATAGGGCACCGCGATTCTTTGAACATATATTTACCGGAGGAACCCTATTGAGTATACCATATGGATTAGTCTCATTGATACACAAAAGAAATGGTTCTGTTGCACGATTGCTTATTATGCAGTATGTCGACCATTCTACCGGCTCACGAAAACTTACGTTTGATATGAAAGGAGTGGCTTTTAAGCGAAGTGTGAGTGTAAATAGCTCTATTACAGAATGTCGTCCTCCGGAAGGATCTACAAGATCCAGGTGCTGTTCATTTGATTCCGAAACGGAATGGTTTACTAACATCGTTATGTTGGATTACAATTTCAAGAATTATACACGTGGCAGTCCAATTAGGCTTGCAAAAGATGATGTAGCCAGAATCTTTGAGTATCTACGAAGGGACTTAGAATTTCTGTCTATGTTAGAAGTAGTCGATTATTCGATACTGTTACAAATATGTCCATCTGAAGGTGTTATGGTCCTTGGAATCATCGATTTCCTCAGACCTTACACTTGGGACAAACAGATTGAGAGTATCGGAAAAAAGTTGGCAAATCTAGCCATCGGCCAGGAGCCTACCATCGTATCGCCTTTGGAGTACAGAGCAAGATTCTTCAGGTTTATTTCGCGTATTATTTGGCATTACAATGAAGAGACAATATCTAATGCAGTTGATAATAACGTTAAAGAAATTGATTTAACGAAGCCTACTTTTAATTGCAGATGCTCTTTCTGCGCAACAACAAAGCTTTTATATACTAACAGTGACGTGAAGTCACTGAGTCACTACATGATGTCAACATCAATCTCAGTGAGAAAGTATATTCAAAGTCTGGTTAGCAATGTTGCACCGGCAGAGGATAGGTATAAGCACGCCTGCCAGGTAGTAGCAATGCTGCAAGAAAATTATGAAACTGCAGCTATATGCCCGATAAAAGATATAACATAATCATATACTTAATAATTATACTTCATAATAGTGATTACGCTGAAGCGGTCACTGGCAGCTTCGGTAAAAACGCTCATGCGATGGCGGTAATTCAAATTTCAATGCAGTACCAAATAACGACACAGTCGTCATACGCATTGCTATTAACATCATTGATGCTAGAGAATGACAATATTTATGTCACCACACAATGAGAGTGCGTTAACCTTATGCATCAACCTATATCTGAAATGTAATCCATTAACCCACGAACAACGATGGATCGTCTACAAACATAACAGGGTCAATGATTTGCATCACAATAGTGTGAGGATCGGTGTAGCCCATGACAAGAGCGTCGGCGGTTATTTTACCAATGTCATGTCTTGGCAATTCCATACCATCAGCCTGTTCAAAGTAGTAACCGTCGTGTGGCAAGTCTTTGATGATGTTCAACAGCTGCTTGTAGTCATTCAAACGCTTGTTCATCTCTAGCATGTGTTTGTTTAGTGATAGAGTTACTTCCTTCTTGTTCTCAAGGTTGGCGATTGCGCGTGCATGGTTGAACATATCATGGACAGGGACTTCAAGGCGCATCTTGTCCATGCGATCCTCAAGCTTGCGCATTAATACGATAGGGTAGTCATGAACATGAAGGTTACGCAAGTAATCAGATTCATCCTTCAAGAACAGGAGTGGTACGCTCATAGTCTTGAGGTCAACATCATCGAACTTTGGAATCATGCGGAACTCGAAGTTAATAGTCCTTACATCAGCCGGGTTAGCAATGCCATATGGATTGTATCCGCTCATTATCTTATCATATATCGACATACGATGGTTTCTACTGGCGTTATCCATATCTCCATGCAAAAGTCTGTTGATGTTATCAATTTCGGGAGAAGTATTGCTGGGTATTACATCATCAATGCTATGGCCATGAAGCTCAAGAAATGAAGGCTTAGATTCAGCTTTCTCAGTGTTAGGTTCCAGAGCATTATCGGGTTCCTCAGAGCTTTGCAGAGATTTCACATCTTCAAGAGGTACGAATCCGTTATCATCCCATTCGCTGTTACCGGGAAGTTGAGCAATCATACCGTTTTCATCGACCTCAGGGTGAATGTAGTTGCGAGCGTCGAGAGTCTCTATTAGTATGGTATTGCCTTCGGTGGACAGCATCTTGAACAATTTTTCAAACGTTTCCTCTACCACACTGTCGCGACGGTCACATGCCATTTGGATAAAAGGTAGTTGAGCCCTGTCGTTACCGTCAATGTGTACATTTGACGAGGTAAAACCATCCAGGACATCAGACATGTCTTTGCTGAAGAGTGCTAACTTGTACAATGAGTAGTCATTAGAGTTGTCCACCGAAAGGCAGCTATTCATCCTGGTAAGCATTTGCATGGACAGGCATACAGCCATAGCATTGCTCACACGGTTCTTTTTGTTCGCCATTGTAAAGTAATCGCGCATTGCTGTGATAATTTCCGCAGGGCTAGCTTCCATATTCTGGTCAAGCACGTTACCGACGGCACCAGTCAAGGACAACGGGTCGATGTTCCTAGTAATGCCCTTGTAAGGGCTGTGAGCGATAATACCAGCTTGGTTCATGTACTTCCTGCAAACCTTTGCAGCGTTGCTGTTAATAAAACTCTTATACTTCTCACGGACTTCAGGGGTTTCACTTGGACTTTGTCCCATACGAGAGAATGACTGCATCAAAAGAATCCAGGCATCACCATCCTCGCGGTAGCCTTGTGACAATTGCATATATCTCCACTGCTGAACCAGTATAGCTGCAGTGGAACACAATGTGGCAAGTTGGAAGTTGCCTTCGGGTGTTTCCTCACCCTGGTAACCGTCCAGCCATGTACCGATCATAACGTGGATTCTATCGATTAAATCGTCAGTCGATAACGAGATAATCATGTCTTTGATTGGGCACATATGGGCAGTTTGCTTAACCACTGGAGGTAACATAGTGATATTGGTACCTGTATGGGAGACAAATAAATTCTTCACACGAGTTAAACCCGTTTCAAGGGCTTCCTTTGGGATATTAGCACTATCGTAGAAAGCCTTGGCAGCTTCATACTGCTCAATGGCAATCACACCGTATGCGAAATTGAATAACTCCTTCAACTGGTCGTAGGTGAACGTATGTTTTTCCAAGAAATCCTTGAGCTCATCTTCAGGCTTCATTAAATTCATTGTAGTCAGACCCAAACGCCAGATTTTCTGCAAATTAGGGTACTCCTCAACATCCTTAAAATTCAACTGATAACCATGAATTTCCTTAGGAACCTGACTTAGGGCAAGTTCATATTGAGATAAGACACGCTGCATATCTTGGTGGTTTTCAGGCTTGACGTTCTTCCTTTGTTCGGGAGTAGAGTCAGTATCGGTTGTGACAGGCTCACTTTTACGACTTACTTTATTATCATCAGGGGTTTCTAAAGGGAGATCTGGATGTCCCTCAATGAATTCCTTCTCATACTTGTCAACGGGATACCCATGGCTAAGAGCTACAATCTGTGAATCTTCACGTTTACGCAACGGCTCTGTAGCAGCAGACATATCCATGGTTACGCGCTTGTTATTAGACTCCAGGTTACAGAACATCTTTTTCCATTCAGGGAAGTTACCCATATTGGTGGTGTAGGATGGGATGAAGACATCTATTTCAGGAATTTCAGCTTCAGTGTTGACCTTCGAGGCGTATACATCGTTGCGGAGCATGAGGCACTGTAACAAACTGATGAATTTACCTCTCATGAAATCTTTAGATACCACATCCTCATAACGATCAAACAGCTTTTGGCGAATTGCATCGATACACTTGTACAAATGCTCTTCCTGGCAATTGTTGATAGTGGTTTCCGTAACAAGTACAGTAGCTGATGTCACCACGTCCAGGTGCTCGGTGTCACCTGCATCGGTTACGTGAGCCTTCAGAGTGATCTTAATTGGCTTAAGATCTTCACCAGGGTGATCTTGAGCGTCCACCTGTTCAATGCGATTCATGAAGTTAGACTCCTGCTCAGGAGTCTGGAGAGTGAACTCAGCACTACTGCCTTCGGCTTCTGGAGTTTCATCGGGTTTGGTTGTGGATTCAGTAGTGGGTTCGTCCGTTGACTCACTCTGTGTGGAGCCTTCCTCGGTCAATGGCTGAGCTTTCTCAGGCTCTATCAAAGGCTCGTTAGCAGTGTCCTCAGGTGGGTTATCAGCAACTTCAAGGCCGGAAAATGCAAGGTCTCGGAATTTGTCACCTTCTGGGTCGTTACCCAAATCAATAGATTCAGAATCGCTTTCAAGGGGGCATTGACCTTCGTTAAGGAATAGGGACAATTCTGTAGTGGACGAGTCTAATTTAGAAAGCTGGTCCTTGGTGACAAAATTCGAATCCAATTCAGTAACGACAGTTACATTCTTGGTTTCATTCTGCACATTGTTCTCGATTAACAAAATCTTGCCTTGGCATAACAAACGAGCAAGTGCAGATAGACGATGCAATGTATTGAAATTCTTGTCTAAAATAGGATCGAAAGCCCTTGCGCCAAATTTAGTTTTCACAATGTCAAACAATGCTGCTGGATTAGTAGATTGTTTGATTTCTGCGTCAGAAAACCAAATGATTGTTCCAATCTTGGCACAAAAGGACAATGCATCATTCACGGCATTTTCTACGCACACATTAGTTAGGTTGGATATCAACAAAACTTACTTATTGACATTGACACCTCGAAAACTACCTCGTCTGTGTATGTTTATATAAACAACAAGACAGACTTACCGAATTTCTCATCGACACGATCAGCAGTGTCTACTGCCTTCAATGATTCACGAGCTGTAAGATTGCCATTGGCAATAGAACCGCTAAGTGCTACAACGGCACCTAACGTTGCAACAGTTAATTTCATGTTATTTTATTAAGGTGTGTAGCAGATGTGCGACATTACAGTTTAATGCCATTAACAAGTACACCAGAATACCATACACCCTAGATCAACATATTATCATCTTGTTATTGCATATATGTTAACTCCAATGTGTCGATATTCAACGCGAATCCTATAAGGGTCAACCTGGAGAATGTACCTCCCCATAGGCTATTTATACATTATTGTTACCAACTTTTAACGGTTTTAATGATATCTATGGAATATTAAACAATATATACGCGCTACGTAGTATAATGTTCACCATCGTAACTGTTACACACTAGGGATTGTATTACCGGTGTGTATATGCAAGTAATAGAAGCTCATACTTGTTTATCACAAATTGATTACCATTGTTCTCAGTAAATTTATCAACCGTACGACTTATTACTTATTTTGTTCATAAGTCAACCGATACACAACCTGAAAACGTCGTTGAGCACAAAGTAACTGTTGCCGTTAGGAAATAGCTGGACTGCATGAGCGAACTTCATTGGTGGACTATTGTCTAGAGAGACATCACCAATGGTAAACGCAATCACACCGTTGTTAGGTGAAGGTTGGCAATCGCATGTTAAAATAGAATACTTGGAATGAGGGTTAGAGAGAAGCTTCTCCATGATCTGCTGCTGACCGGAAAAAGTGCCGTTTTCAAAAGTCATCATGCTCTGTTCATTGTAGAAGTTTGCCAAACTCTTCCTATAAAAATATTAAACTCCCTGCGCTATTACTTACCTGTCAGTTTCCATCAGACGGTAGTACATTTGAACAAACTCCAGACCGATCTGATTATACTGAGGATTCAATCCAACCGTCATTTTGAACGTGAAAATTATTTAAAATGTAATTAAAATGTAGCTGTATCACGTACAGAGTGTATGATAAAATAATATGTGTTATAGGAGCCTTATTAACTCAATAGTAAACCCACGAAGATGGGGAGGCCATGGATATTATAAACCCCAATATGGTTAATACATTCGATCTATACCACCCAAAATTGTATGTTACGTACACGTAATACTACAATATACTTATTATCACATTATTTTGTATCTCACATTTTACACCCTGTGAATATATACATCAATTTAATACACATCGCAATCACTGAATAATATACATTGAAATACGAATTAAATGCTAATTATGCACCTTTCTAACTTCCGTAATGCTTCCGCAACTCCTTTATTTGAGGAATCCACTATTTACACCTTGTAATTTTACTATTACACACATATGAATAGAATCACAAATATTTTTATGATCTAATCAATAAAAGATAATACACAATAGAATTTTAGTTATCAATGCCCTAATGTTATGTTCTCATGACTTGAGGTTGATATTATACAGAATCGTTATGACACACATCACATGTCTATCCAAGGAAATTTCTTAGTCAGGCAACTTCCTCATATATCAGAGACAACACATTATTTTTCTTACTGTTACTATATTTTTGCGTATACCTGCCATTATCATCTAACACATTCATAACTAGGCCCTTGTTAACAATGAAGTCTGTCACAAACTTCTTCACTATTGCGGCCACTTTGGTCATCAGCATTGTTGCTGCGGAATCTGAATTTACGTTTACTCATAAGGTGACTATGAATATTGCCAAAAATGGTGAAAACATTGGTCAATTGATTTTGGGCCTGTATGGTGATGAGACACCGAAAACTGTTGCTAACTTCGTGTCAATGTGTGAAGGCCATAGTGTAAACGGACGTATATACAGTTACAAGGGTTCTGTCTTCCACCGCATCATTCCAAATTTTATGATCCAGGTTAGTATTTGTCAATGAAGTGTATAACTTTTTTGTTGTAAATTATATATGAACATTCATGTCGATTATGTTTTCAATATACATGGTAACCATGGTCCATGTTAGGTTTTATAATCTAATAAGAGTTTCTTATAGTCTGAATTAAATTACATATATTTTGTGTTGTAACTATATATTTATATAGTTTGTATAAATATTCACAAGTTATATATGTCGTGATTTTGATCCGACCTTATGATTTTCCTTCTTATATATCATCGGTGGTTTTGCCTTCATATTATTGCCTTTATTTACCGTACGATATTCGCATATATTTACAGGGAGGTGACATTGTTAATGGCAATGGTACTGGTAGTGTTAGCATCTATGGTGAGAGGTTTGCTGATGAAAACTTTAACATCAAGCATGGTGCACCCGGAGCACTTTCCATGGCTAACGCCGGACCCAACACTAACGGTTCTCAATTCTTCATCACCACTGTCCAAACTCCATGGTTAGATGGAAGACATGTTGTGTTTGGTAGATTAATGGATGGTTGGACTACATTGCAGGAAATGGAATCAGAAGGTACCCCAAGTGGCAGTACCCGTTCTAAAATGACAATTGCTGAATGCACTGTCGAGAAGCTATAAAACAACTATAACAACCATTACTAATCATTTTTATATTCAGTTATACATGTGGTTTTCTATACTAGGTATGTACTACGTCATGTCGCATTTGTCTAATGTGGTGCTTAATTAGTTCGTTGCCTTGTCATTAATATGAAAAGAGTTCTATGTGTTATATGTACATATTAGACGCTGTTTGACGTGTTGAACACAGAAATGTTTATATCTTTGTCTAAATATTCCGATAAAATCGGACTACAATATACCTAATGTATTATCGGGTTGAATCTTCATTTTAAACAATTATCACTACATCAACATAGAAAATAAAGATTGAATATACGATGCATTATATGTTATTGTTTTGGATAGAAACCCTTGTATGTTAAGTGAATGCGATTGCCTCTTCTATTTATGAAGTTGGGGTCTACGTAATCTGGTGGCAAAGGCTGTTCTGGCAGAGAGCCTGTTTGATACGTACAAACAACCTCTTGTGTTTCTATGTCATAACTTCTGTGGAAGAATACACTATGGTCATTTGGTAATAGATGCAGTATATCTTTCAGCACAATTGAATTATAGGGTTCCCTATAATCCAATTTAGAAACATCTATCTGAAATGGTGGTGGCACAGTCTTACCAGCAACCTCGCATTTTATAGTGGGCATCATCAATTGAACGTGATACCCTTTGAGGTATGCGGGTGAAGCCATCAAGCCAACTACCGAACACGGTATATCCACCTCGCTAATTTCACCTTCCACATGGCGAGCGAATTTCACGAAATACAGTACTTTTTCAATAGGATCACACTTTACATCTGTTATAACACAACGTTCAATATCATTTCCGATTTTTAGATTGTAAAGCCTTCCTGTGAACAGGTGACTTAGGTGTCCATGTTCCTCATCGAATGCCAGTGAGAAGATATCACCACGCTTGATATAAACCTTACTTGGATATCCATGTAGAGTGACAAGTGCTGGTACTAGTCCTTCGGCCCAAAGGTGCTCCTTTTGAACAAATCTAGGCCAAACGTACGCGTCTAAGGTTGCTTCTGTAGAGCGGGTGTGTCGTTTAAAGACGTCACATAGCTGCGATTTTAGTATATTCCAATGCTCCCTTTTGAGCACACTTTTATATGACATTAGTTATATTTTGTTTAGCTGCATTACGAAGTAAGCACAGTGTGTAGTGCATCGACAAAGTAGTCAATGTTGTTAGCGTTCAAACCAGCAACAGAGACCCTGGCGTCTGACATCATGTATATATGGAACTCCTTTTGCATACGCTCCACAGCTTTGGCAGAGATTCCAAGGTATGCAAACATTCCGATCTGCTTGGTCAAGTGATTCCATTTTCCAGGTATACCCTTCGCTTCGATCCTATCACGAAGCTGGTTCCTAAGTCGCTCTAGTCTATGAGCTACATCAGTAAGCTCGTCTAGCCACATTTTCCTGAGATCAGGTACGGTCATTAAACGGTAGGCAATTTCTGCCCCGTGTCTGGTAGGAGCACCGAATCTTCCCCTACCAATTAGTTCCAAGTTTTTAACAAGCAATTCTCGCTTTGGAATAAAATCGCTTTTAAAGAGCTGTAAGGGGATGTAAATATTGTTATGCATAACCTACGCAGTGCATTATTCCAATCCTAGCTGAGTACAAACTCATGTTTTTGGAAAACGACTGTGCAATGAAGACATCCATGTCTTTTTCTGCAAATATTCTTGCGGCGTACCCATCATTCCAAGGGTCACCAGTACCCAAACCAAGATATGCAATATCAAGGAGTGGGATCAATTCTCTCTCAATCATTAAGTCTCTGATTGCTCTCCATTGAATTTCATTGAGGTCAAATCCGGTGGGATTGTGGCAGCAACCTTGCAAAATCACAACAGAACCGGGCTTGTAAGTCCTCAACTCTGACATAATAGTATCAAATTCCACACCTCTCTCGACGGAAGTGTAGTAGGTATATTCACCGTATTTAAGCCCCGCACATGTAACGAGGCGCTCGTAATTGCTCCATCCAGGATTGCTTGCATAAGCCATCTAAAGTTATTAGTGAAATATAACAGTATGTATATACAAGGAATACACATTTCCACATCAGATAATAAGCATATAAGCAACCTAGACAAACACCAACGCCACTTGACAATGTGTTAACCCAGTTTGATTATACATTTCACAAATGTGTATACACATGCAAGCTCGGTAACAGGATAAAGGAATATGAAAAAAATCGCGAAATCAACTAACCTCAGCATGAGGGAGTATTTCCTTGACTAATAATAGTGATGTGTAGATGGCGTTAGTAGCTGAACCGCTGTGGAAGGCCACAATACGTTGGCAAAACTTGTCGTATGATTCCTTGTCTTGATTACCCTTAAACAACAAATCACGAGCTGCATCCGCAAATCCCTGGTGTCCTTTTAATGGTAAATATTCTTCCATTTCATTCATATCGTTTGCCATTATCTTCTTAGCCTCACGTACAGCCCTGTAGTGCGTAACTCTCTGGTCTGTAGGACCTACCGGAATAACTGCGGACGACCTTCTTCGTTTCTGTAGGCACCAATGGTGACATCCACTTTATTAGGATGTGTATCAGCCTTAGCCAACGCTGCCATTGCAAAGTTGGCATCAGGCTTCTGCTGATGGAGGTGGTTGAAGAGTGACATTTCGGATACCAAAGTATTATTTGGATACAAAGCGGGTTAGTTAGGGATAAAACATTAACTGTGAATGCATAGATAAGCAATATTCCTAGCGCGGAATAAGGGGTGTGGGGAAATGCCTCAACTAGCTGAAAATTCACATCAGTCAACCAAGGGAGACACACATGTGGCAAAAAGTACAGTAATGCAGTTTCATAACATACGGTTTGAGACATTAGTTTGATGTGTAACTGAATAAGGTTATTTTTCTACCGAATTTTGTGGCCTGAATTTGTCAAGGTGTGCTGGGTCAGAAGAGTCCGACATGGAGGCAGATATCTCTGGCACTGGATTTCCCCATTTACCTGTAGTATATTAAGATAGATACCTATGCACATACCTTGGAGGAACAGCTGTTTGTATGTAGCGTTTCCTACAGGCCATCTTATGTAATCTCCAGCATTCCACTTAAAGTGGCCCTTTGCTATAATATCCTTGTTAAATACATCGTCAATATCAGGATCCACAGGGAAGGGGTCTTCACCATCTGGTAGTGAATATAGCACTCTTACTAACATGAATATCTGGTCGCATTCACCACAGCGGTAAAGGAAACCTTCTCTGCACCTGAACCACAGAGGAAGGTGTTCATGCTCCCCAGCGCCTCCAGTACATCCGACAATCCTGAATAAATTTACAATACAAATTGAATGCAGTTTACACATATACAATACAAGGAGTCAATGTTAAGCAATGCATGATTGAAACAATAATACAATCAAAACCAAAGAACAAACTCCTAGTACTTAATTAAGTCGCCCATAATGTATAACACAATATTCAACTATGCATAGATATATGAATACTAACCTCTCAGTGAGAATGCTCGGTACTAGTACTGGGTTTTTAATAGTACCGAAGGGACCAACGAATGACGAGCTCTTTAGATACTCGTAAAGCTCTAAAAGCCCTAGCATATGCTCCGATGGCTCGTTGACAACTTGCATACCGAGATCAACGGCAAGTTGTTTGTATGACTTTTTGGGCAGTGACTCGGGATCCATCAAACTAGATTCACCCCTGATTCTCCAATACCAGTAGCTACCAAAGTAATCCATTGTTTTAGGATCACTCTTCATCAGGGCGTCAATATCCTTTGGCATAGTATCAATTGGTAGCTCAAAATCATGAGTTTGAGTGCGCGAGAAGTGGACATACGTCCGCTTCGAAATAATGTCATATTTGTTAGTTACACAGCCATTAAAGGCCTTTAACGGTCGCGATAAGGCACGTCCAATGCGATATGCCATTGTGATATACTAAATATATGTGATATAATGTACTGCAAAGATAGACTTGCGGAAAACCGCAACACGCTATACAGCGCCAGAGATCGGCGCAGCGTTATCTTTTATATTTTAAAAATTTAAAAAAGTAGCTGAATTGTCAGTTTATCTACTATGATATACCAGATATTACACATGGAAATGGGGACGGAGCTTTGAATACTGAGCTCCTAGGATCCACGTAAGAGAAAGATTGTTACACCGGTAATTCATTCATTAATATTCTATTGATTCAGTTCATAGATTATCTCAGTTCGATAGGCAGTGCTGACGTGGACTTCTGAGTCATATGTGTAGATACCTATACTCCTACCAGTAGCATTGGAAGGTTGAGAGGTGAATTTTACTGCAATTTTCTACTTCATATTAGGATTATCGCACAATATGTAAGTCGTGTTTCTTGGATGTTATCAATCAGTTCTACTCTTTACCTATATAGCTTCTATTATTGATACTCTTGTGTGTTTACAATGGTTATAGTTTAATTGAAGAATATATATATTCCATTGCAGGATGTCTTTCAATTGACATTATCACTAGGATAAATATTGTCTTCCATTACGTAGTCCACCATGTCGTCAGAAGATATGGATGGGTACACTACTCCTGATGAGGGAGATGAGTTCAATGAATCGGCGGTTGGCGAAAGTAGGATACCTATGATGGAAACTCCTATGGCTCATCCTTTCGATACTGAAGTATTGGAGATATCATCGGACTCTTCATCTGGAGCAGTTTCTTTACAGTCGTCAAGTAATGAGGTCATTACTACTGACGCAATGCACTCAATATCTTCTAGGGCTATGTCTGTGACGCGTAGTGCGGCTAGTTCTGTTGTTGGTAATGACACTCCAATGAGTCCTCCATCTGCTAGGTTATCTAATGTATCAAGGTCTGGTCGTTTCTCAGCGGGATTACACTCTGCTAGTTCATTATCGGAGCCAGTATCTAGGCACAGTGTGACCCCTGAGGATACTACATTAAGCCAGGATTCAACGTCGTCTTTCCAGGAGCGGTTACCTCGATCAAGTGTAGTCAACCAACCTATAGACCTCAGTGTCAGAGATCGTGATCTGGAGTTAATGCCAGATGTATCACAGCCTGAAAGCCCTCCTATGCGGAGGACAGCAACACCAGTTAATGCAATGGATAGCGTGAATCGCATCAATATATCTGATGAAGCAGGATATATCGGTTTCACTGATCCCATTGGAATCCCTTCGACACATGCTGATACCCGTAGAACAACTGTATCATCACGTGGATCAAGTTCATCACGCAAATCAGTAGTACAGAACATAGATCAAACTGGCAATTCAGTGTCATCGAGTTCACGACTAAGCTTTACACCCTCTAGATCCCGTGTCATCGATGATACTAGTCGGCCATCCACAGCTCGGGCTATGGACTCTAGAGTTGCAGTCGCGAAAGCGAAAATATCAAGTAATGTTAGGTCTAGCAGCATACGTCAAACTAGTCAAGCTGCTTCTAGTGACCAAGGTAGTTCTAAAGAGTTACGGGCACTACCAGCGAATAATGATACCGCCGATTCAGCACCTGAGGCACGTAAGGCGTTGTTGCCGGCAAAGACTACGAAAAAACCGAAGGAGGTATTGTCACCGGCTCAGATTATCCATGCCTTTAAGATGGGCTACATGACAAAGCAACAGTCTGTTGAGGCACTTATTAGATATCGTATGAATAGAATGTTACACAAGAACTCAGATCGTATGTATGTGGATAAGGACGGTGACGTGAGGTTCGTTAAGGGTTACGATTTTGGCAAATCACGTGATAACCGTGGCCGCGCCATTCGTCGAAATGGCCTTACGCGCATAGAACGTGAGATTATGGCGTACCAGAAGAGTACCCATTTATTGATACCGCGCGCAGTGTTTGCACGTGTAGTTCGTGAGATAGCGCAACATTGGTGGCGCGGTCCCGAACCTGTAAAATTCACCGTTGAGGCCTTATCGGCCCTGCAGGCAGCTACTGAGGACGAGATAACACGGCTTTTGGAAATATCAACTGCTTGTTCATATCACGCCAAGAGGATAACACTACGCATAGACGATATGCGTTTGGCACGTTTTTGCCGCGGCCGTCAGGAATATGAATTCGTCAACATTAAGCCGTAATATTGAAATTATATCGTAGTTTATATGTGCCAGAGCTATATTGGACAACTAGTTGTTCCATATCTAAAGTTGGTGTCATTAATAATGCGATTACTATTTGGAGGCGCCAGGAACAGTGTAGAGGTTAACAGTTCTTTCCAATATAACCCAATCTAGACAAACTACAAGAAGTACTCCGGGAATGGCTTCTTGGCTGGAACTGCCCGCTTATTCGGCGCTACAGCATCAAACTTTTTAAATGTAGGATTCAAATTCTCATCCAACTCCATTATACTCGCGATGTTGCCACACCTGTAGCAGTAGTTCGGTGCTGACCACACTGTTACCAGGGATTTGTTGAACCACCACTTGTAGCCTTCCATCACCAGCTGGTGTGCCCTGGCAATGGTGTCAACCTTATTTTGGTGGCAGAACTGACGTACTACATCCCCTCCAAATAGGAAACCGGCACCTCTAGGACTAGCTCCCCAGCCATCCATGGCCTCTGGGTCACTCCACATGAGGTCACACATGGGACCTTCATGAGGTACCTCCTGCTTTCTATCTAAATAGCGTATTTCATCAAGGGATGATATCGAAGGTGATAACCCTCCATGAACACAAAAGAAACGCCCTTCAATAAGAGCACCGATAGCAAAATAATCAAATATTTCAGTGCAATAGCTCCAGACATTCACACTTCCATATTTCCTGATACATTCGTCATAGAAGCCATAAACCTGGGTAATATTGCGCGATTCATGGTTACCCCTAATAAGTGTTATGCGATCTGGGTACCTAACTTTGAAACATAGTAATAGCAGAAATGTCTCTACTGAGTAATATCCCCGGTCAACGAAGTCACCGAGGAACAGGTAATTAGTTTTAGGAATATCATCTCCAACTGCCAAAAGCTCCTTGAAATCGTAAAACTGGCCATGAATATCTCCACAGACCTGATATCAACGTGATTGTGTGACTAATGTAAAGAGAGAAATGAATTATACGAAACGAGTTAGTGGTCACCGCTAAATGGGTAATAAAATGGCGCTTTATAGAATATCATAGAAACAAAAAGCAACACATAGACACGTAAATGTATCCATAGATGTTACTAGTGCATTAATAGCGTTTAGTAGCTATGATATGTATAGATAAACGAGAAAAAAACACATACACATATAGCGCGCGGCAGATGGTAATTGCAAAATTGGATCCAAATGATTAAACAAAACTCTATAGAGCACGCAATTGCGTTTCCATGGGTATACTATGCATAACACATACCGTAACTGGTGCATCGACACGCTGGATATTAGAATCTTGCAGCAAGACTTCCTTTGCTTTCTCGCATAGTAGACGTACTTCTAACTCGCTCAAATACTCACCACGTCGAAGCTGTTCTATGTCACGGTCAATATCACTCATAGCGAAGCGCCAACATATGGCGAGAAGACCGGTAAATAGACACTGATAGGCATACATCCCCATGGTTAGGTGTAAAAATTATGGTGTGTTAAACATTGTCATACATGTGTAACGCTGTGCGCCATTTGCGATATATGACTTGAAACCTGGCAGCAGATACGTTTTCGCGGAGATTAGGTGTTTGAGGATCTTCACTAGTACGCTGATCAATAGGCACCTTTCTGATATAGTTTTGATAACCCTGTGTATATTGTAAACATGTGAGCCGTTACCTACCTTTGTAGATTTTCCAATGGCAATATCTTTCAGGCGGCTGCAAATGCGTGAGTGCTGGCTGTCCTTAACCTTAGGTTTGGCATCGCACTGGTTAAACTGGTTCAGTAGTAGCGTCGATATCGTCTTTTGGTCTACCTTCTCCCTTTGGACATTGGGTTTCTTCGGTGGGTTCAACGGTTTCTGAGTTTGCTCGTCGAGATATATCCCCGAGGTACCCTGGTTAACAACATGCTGCCTCTTGGTATTCTCAGGTGACTTGTCATCATCTTCTTCGAATGCTAGCATATTACGATCATCCTTGTGTAATTTTAGTGTCTTCTCGCGGTGCTCTTTTTTAGATTGGTCCTTGGCAGTGGGTTTCTCATTGACCTTGTCACGTGGAGTTGATATAGTAGCACCGTCATGCGAAGCAGGCTTAATGATTTCGCCCCTAGGCGATGACTTAATAATAGTCTCGTTACTCTTAGACATTGTTTCGTCACTTTTAGAGTGAATTAGGCCCTTGCTGTCAATGCCGGAACTAGATGACTTCTCACGTGGTGAAAGGCTGTTGGATCCTATGTTACTATCAAGGTTAAGAAACCCAGAGAACGACACAACTGGGTTTGAACCCAGCGTACCGGACGATGCTAAGTTAACGTTGTTATTTCCGATAGGTCCAGGGGAAAGCGCACTATCATCAGTAGTTGCCATTTTACGATCAAGGAGCGCATCATCAATGTTACATGTTATTTTCATTTTACGATCCAAATCCATTGTAACACCGGTACGTGCATCGTTAGCCATTGCATGGCCAGCACGCTCGATGAATGACTCATCAATTGCCAACGCATCAGCAGCTATGTCATCCTTGATAAGGACACTGTCATCAACGTCAGAGGTCAACTTATCTTCGGAATTACGACCTGCCATACGGCTAGCACGCTCCATACGTAGTAGAGCCGTTCGCCCGAACGAAGCGCCTAAAAGTGTGTTTCAACATCAATGCAACACTTACATGAATCGCTACTCACAACATCGACCCACCGGCAGGTCGTCATCTTGTTTAATAATAGATCTTATAAAATCGATTCTATAGGAGCAATAAGAGCCTCGTGTGTACGCTGAGTAAGTAGAACTTCAGGCTGTAACTGTTAATAGCAACCAACCGAGGCCACAGTTATACTGCCCAGGATAATATATATAGCAAACAGAACCAAATAACACTGGGTTATATGGTGAATGGTGTTGTATAATATTTATAAAAGATCGTTATCGTTTATTGCTAGCGTCGTTAGTCATTACCCCCGTTTGTGTGTAGACATCCCACGCGTATTATTGACCCAAGATTTTGGACAATGATTACGGTGTGATCGCGTATCACACAGTATTTATAAAGTGGTATCTATTATCTATACTTTGTGTGTACCATATATTAGATGTGTTACCTGGCTACAGCAAGCAGTTGCAACAGTTTGGAAACAGGTATTGTGTACTCACCTGGGAATGATCTATGGGAGTATCCGACATTTATCCGCTGGATTGTATCCGGTATTTCCTTATCTTGCAAAAGACTATAGGTTGGAGATTGATATTGATGGTAATAATTGGATTTCTTTGACCCTTCTATTATTTTCATCGTTATATCTTCATTAGGGCACGACATTGCTTTTTCGGTGTATACAGACGATACATATACGATATGAGGGATGCCGATGTTCATCATATCCGATACACGCTGGTTTATAGGCGCTTTGCGAGTATCAAGAAATGTGTCAATACCTCGCTTGGAGAGCAGCGTGTAGATATCGGCTGAAGCTTGCTCTGAATTTTCGTCGCACGGGATAACTGCAACGTCGTAAGGCGCAATTATCTGTGGTAACCTTATGCCTTCACTGTCAGCATGTTGTGAAGCTGCCGCCTGAAGGAGTCTATGGATTCCGATGCCGTATGAATTGAGGTACACCGGGTGCTTCATTCTACCTTCACCTTCATATTTCAATCCGGCTTCTGTAGTTATAGCATCGCCTAACTGGAATATATGTGCAATCTCCATAAGTGTTTTTTTATTTGGGAGCATTGCCCTGAATTCGTGTTCTGTATCCCCAATAGTCACGGTGTCAAAAGACAACTCCAGTAAAGTGAAAATGCGTTCGTAAGCCTGCTTGAATTTGTTATAATCCATAGCTGCGGAGTCCTTGTCACTGTGAAAACTATATGCATCCTTCATTATAAATTCACGACATCGCATATTGGAGTTGCATGGTCTAGCCTCATCGCGAAATTTACGCCCTATTTGGTATAGATATATAGGTAGATTCCGTTTAGACAAGGGGGATAACGCTTTATCCAGCATCCTACAAATTAGTTCTTCACATGTTGGACACAAGTCATAATGTTTACCGTTTCTGTCAGTCAACGAAAACAACTCCCTACCGAATTCATTACGCCGTTCATTAATAGTATCGCTTGATAGCAACATTGGCAATTCAACTTCCTTTGCACCGATTCTGGACATCTCAACGTGAATTACACGTTCGATACGGTTAACAATCCGTTTACCTATGGGCAGTACAGTACTGATTCCAGGTGACATATGAGTTAGGATGCCCGGTTTACGAAGGTTGTTGCGATTACCAGAGACGTCGCCTCGTGATTCAGCGACACCAAACAACTCATTGTCATGCGATACATCCCAATTGTAATCGGCATGGCTTCTTGTAACCAGTTTCGGTATACCTGCTTTATATACCCTGAATCCTATATACAAATGAACACGATAAATATAGCATGATTCCACTAAATATCAGTGTGACCCATACCAAACATATATTAAAGACACAATGCATATAAAATTAGATAAATTATACACAGCATCATGAAAATACTTCCTTGGATCCTATACATACCGTCAACGCGTCGACTGAAGAATGCTACACAGCAGTACACACTTTGTATGAAAAAAAGACAACGTACCAACACAGTTGGTAACATGGAAGGACTATAGATGCAGTATTAGAAACAAGCCTATACGTCAATGTGTCCCCATCGCACTGCCACAATCTATACAGACATCGGCACCAGTGTATACACAGCGTCAATTAAAACCAAACGGGCAGGATCCAAGTGTTGATGAATATACAAAGCAGATCAATCAATCACGTTGTGTAATAATCCATATCCGGAAACATACTTCCAAATCTGCATGGCCCGAAACGAATGACGCTTTTTGATGTATAGGCAAAAACTGGGCATTCTTTGATTAAATCGGATAGGCTTGCTGCATTCTACTGGGTTTATGTACATTTGTGAGTCACGGATGGTTGGATATACACGCGTCTTAAGTACCTACACACAGCATACGTGAATTTCAAAATATAACGGCATATAACGCCCAAGAAGGTTGCAACAAAGGGTAAATCAAATAATAAGTACAATGGAGAAGAGAGTTTCTTATTTTTACGACCCGGATGTGGGTAGCTACTACTATGGACCTGGTCATCCGATGAAGCCACAGCGTATTCGTATGGCACATGCTTTGGTACTCAGCTATGATTTGTATAGACATATGGAGGTATTCAGACCTCATAAGGCTGTTGAACCTGAATTACTTGCTTTCCATGACCATGAATATTTACAATTTCTATCTGGAGTAAGCCCAGATAACTATCGCGACTTTGCATACCAGCTTAAGAGGTTTAACGTAGGTGAAGCTACTGACTGTCCAGTATTTGATGGGTTATATGTATTCCAACAAAGCTGCAGTGGTGCTTCTATTGATGGAGCACACCGTCTGAATAATCAACAGGCTGATATTTCCATTAATTGGTCTGGAGGACTGCATCATGCAAAACGATCCGAGGCTTCAGGTTTCTGTTATCTTAACGATATTGTACTGGCTATACTGGAGTTATTGAAATATCATGCACGTGTAATGTATATTGATATTGATGTACATCACGGTGATGGTGTAGAAGAGGCGTTCTACGTTACCCATCGTGTGATGACTGTCAGTTTCCACAAATTTGGAAACTTCTTCCCTGGTACCGGTGATGTTACGGATGTAGGTGTGGCTTCTGGGAAGTACTATAGTGTTAACGTTCCGCTGAATGATGGTATGGATGATGAATCGTTTGTTGACATGTTTAGGACAGTTGTGGGTAAATGTGTTGAAGTATATGAGCCGGGAGCTATAGTGCTACAGTGTGGAGCTGACAGTCTCACGGGCGATCGGTTAGGCCGATTCAACCTTACTAACAAGGGCCATGCTGGGTGCGTTGCGTTCTGTCGAAGCTTGAATATACCGCTGCTGGTATTGGGTGGAGGTGGATACACAATTCGTAACGTCGCGAGGTGCTGGGCATATGAAACCGGTGTGGTACTAGACAAACATAATGAAATGGCGGAGCAAATATCGTTGAACGAATACTACGACTACTACGCTCCTGATTTCAACTTGCATTTGCAACCCACGAATATGCCGAATTATAACACGTCGGAGCACCTTGACCGCATTAAGATGAAGATTATTGAAAATCTCAGGCACGTAGAACGTGCTCCAGGGGTGCAGTTCGCTCATGTCCCAAACGACTTCTTCCAGTATGACGACGATGAAGATGAGGCAGCACAGTTAGAGGTGTTCGACGAAGGTGGTGGCGTGGCACCAGCCATAGTACCACATCGTAAAACAACACCTCCCATATATGTCAATCACCGCTTACGCAGGAAGGATTATAAAAATGATTACTACCACCTTCCTGATAGGGACCAGCATATACCGATATAGGCCATGATTTATTTTTTTACCATGCATCTAAACATTGGTGCAATGAGTTGTAACGGGGCGTTAAACGTAAATTGGCGTGGCTACAGAAATTTCTTTTAATATATACCGATAATGGTTTTTACAAATATTCTCTGTTTCTAACCTATGTAGAGACCCAAAGGTCTACGTTTCATAAGTGTACTATAGATATTAATAAATTCAGCATGTTGCTGCCACGCTTGACTACTCCATATCGGAAGTACTGCTGTCTTCAGATGACTCGGAGTCATCATCTTCAGCACCTAACAGAAGATGCTGTAAGTTATTTGCCTAGTTACTAACACTACCTACCTTTTCTAATATAACCTTGCCGCATTTGTAACGTTGAGAATCATGGTTAGCTTCATAATACTTCCAGCCTAGATGTCATGTATACATCCTGGACCTAGATACCTAAATTTGTACCACAGCCGTTGCAATAGACATCAGTAATCGAATGTTGACCTGTATTCATCATTCGCTCCTCAACATCTCCCTCCGTTACGTTGTATACTCTGTGTAATATAACACACATATGGAATCATCTACCGAGAAAACAGCCATGCGCCGCCAGTGCGGCCGCGGAAGCTTTTAGACAACACGTGTGACGACGAAGCAAGCGGGGTTGAACACTGAGCGCAACTAAAGCGATATTTAACCGTATGTGTATTAAGCATTTTACCAGTATAAAGTCTCTCCATCTATATGGAACTCATGGATCTGTCCCATGATTCAAAGGCATTATTCATACACACACATATGAAAGCTACATTATTAGTATTCAATCTGTAAAATCACTAATGAATTCCATTGGCCGACGCGACGCAATCACACGCAACGTGCACTAGAGACTCATAAGAAAATGCGCAAATTGTAGCGACCTTCCTCGTGAAAGATTGATTTGAAATTCACAATGAAAATCAATGGTTACTGCACAGTGTGCTTCTTAATCATATCAACAAGCTGCTGCTTGTCTCCTCCTGTATAATCGTGATACTAACAGAAGTCTACCTACCGATATGGATATCAACAGCCTTACCATACTTGAACATTTTGAACATTGGTATGCTGTTTACACCCTCCTCGTCAGCAATCTGTGGCAGTTCATCAACATCAACATCTAGGAAAAGCAGCTCAGGATGCTCCTCGCTCAACTCCTCCACGTATACCTTGGCCTTCTGGCAAGGCTTACACCAACTAGCGCCAAATTTCGCAACTACATATTCACTGGCTTTAAGAGCTGCATGGTATTCGTCAGTGCTCTTGGCTAACTTGACGACATGCCTATGCTGCGTCAAAGCAAAAGGAGCACGTAAACGAAATAGTGAACGAGCAGCAACCGATAACATTATTTGAAAAAGTAACAGGTCAGAATACAATTTTCGCCTGGCGACCTATAGCGCTGTTGTGATAACGTACGCGCGATTTCAGCGACACACAAAGCATAGACTGGGGCTATTAACAGCCAACCACGTTAAAACTGAAACTAATAAAGGAATCGTATTCCTTCTCCATCTCTAAGTCATGGTGATCTGCATATCATGTAATCACGCACACTGTAGCCTACCATGGTGATGCGATGTCGTTGTAGGAGTACGGCGTAACAATTGATCAAGCGACTGCTTCAAAGCATTTATATCCGCACGATCAGTAGGCCAGATTGAGAAACAGTTGAAGTTAATTGGTAACCCGAACTTTAAAGCAGCCTCGCAAAAAGCACGCATAGCCTTTAGATGCATCCAGCAGGTGAACACGTCAGAGAAGGCTACACGATATATACGTGACAAGAAAGCTTCCTGACGGTGCGATTCAGTTTCCAACTTCGTGCTCTCATCTATAATAGCACGGTAGCGCTCTTCTGAATAGACGAATTGTTTTGCCACCCAGTTGTAACCCTTGCACCCTTCTATAAACTTGTCTACCTCTGACTTAAATATTAAAGTGCGCCACAGTGTGTGCCCGGAGCACTTAACATTAATCTGTTTAGCACTAGTAGGAACCACTTTGTCGCACAAAGTTGTGTACTTGTTCAGCCACTCATCTTCCATGCCGTTAGGCACGAACACAACCATGGTAGTTAAGTGCTCTGTATCCAGATAATCCATAGGATCGTCAACAACATCCGGAGTTATTACATAAGTCAAATCGCGGTATAGATAAGTGCTCTCGGCGTCGTTCCTCATTGACTGGCGACGGTTGTTAAGATCAGCGTATGCACTGGCTTTCGCAGATACATCATCATCCATCTTCTTCACAAGATCAGCAAGTGTTTGCAAATTCTCTGCTAATGTTATATACCTAGGAAAGCGACCGTCATCCCACTGAAAACGCGAAATATAAGTCTCAACAGCAACTTGACGCCCTTGAAAGTGGATTGTGAGAGGGCTGTTGTCCACACTTCTGGCAAGATTTTCAACGCGCTTCAATACTGATTCTACTATGGGATCGTGTTTCTCGAGGTCATCGGCACAAACAAGCAAATTGTCGAAACTTGTAAACCTCAAGTCATGAGGAACGTTAACCAAGCCTACTTCGTGGCACATTTTGCTCTTTATCAGCTGCTTGCGCACAATAACGTGTTGCTGCTCCCTGCTTTCATTCGGAGATGAAAGGCAAGCAACAAACAAACACTTATTCATCGTGGGCGGCGCCATAATGATGTATTCTTCAGAATGCGTTCTAAAGTGACCAACTGAAGTAGCAGTGTGCTGACTTTTGACAACAGAAGTTTATGAAATTTTTAAATAAATATTTCAATTATTTATCAATGTCATCAACACAAAGATTGCTAATGACTCATCCAATGACCACTGCTCAAGAATTAATGTGAAAATCGATCAACTAGAAATCAAAGAACCTATATGCTTCCTATGTAAGCCTAATTCAAACATCTACATATTAATTATAATATAGATTACAAGTGCGTATTTTAAATTAAATACTTAATATACCTTGCATACCTCAAGGAGTGTGTACCATTCCAACGGTTATGGTTACTGCACGGTGGCTTTTCATAACGAAGTTATTGTTATACACATTTGTATATGACATTTGGATAATGACGTTTTTATGGTCATTCAAATCTACATGATCTAGATACACCTTCCTACACATTTATTATCATGCTCTATCCTGTCTTGGTATGTATAGCATCTATTCTATAGGAAAAGGATTGCAGCCATGTAATTATCATATCTAGTTATATAAGTCATATGTATACAATTCTCTTTATGCATAGGAATACATATATGCAAGGAATAAACATAATGCAGGATTCTTAGTTAAAATGACTGTTTTACTATCCACTATTACTTGCCATTAATCTGTGTAATCACGAGCAAAATATTCCTGCGCTATCTATATTTTAGCTGAGAACCGTCATTTAAAACCTTGATTTACGAAAGTAACCAGCAGTAACATGGAAATGGATACTCAATCTCAAGTATCATCATCGCAAAAGAAATGCAGACATGTAGCTTTTATAAAATCGCAGTTTCTAGGCAATGTACTAAAGTTTGTACAAAATGAAGTAGTGGACGAAAACAAGGACAAATGCTTCATACCAAGTTGCCATGGTACTGACATGGAAAAACTCAAGGAATTTTTTAAAATGGGACAACCACCAATAAGGACTTATCACCCTATCAACTACATTGGAATCGGTTTACATAATAACAAGGAAGACACCGTTGGTTGGTATACGGCATATGTGCCGTTGAATCTCCATAACATGGCAAAAGGCACCAGTACATTAAAGCGGGTATTAATACGACTTATTGATACTGGGAAATTATGGTCAGGACGCTACAATTCAGATAGATGTAGTTCTCATATTAGTAGGTTCATTAGGGGTGGTAATATAATCAACTTCAGACAACGAAACAGATAGTGGAGCATCCATGGAACCACCTGATAATGTGTTTAGCATACCGGTAATAACAAATGATGCAACATATTTTAAACAACATATATTCGCTAGTCCTTCTTGTATGTATGCCACACTACCTGAAATGGCATCAGCTTTGGATTTCGAGGGTTTGAATGTAGGTCTTCGTATAGTAATAGAGGTATTAGTGAAACCGGCATCGTACGTTACCGGCCCTGCTAGTGTCAAGAACATTAAGAATGGTTTTGACTGCTGCTTCGACAATCAAAGTAGGTATCACATGTTATCTACCCACTGTTCACAGATATCGAATGGTTTGTGAAAAATCTGGATCACATAGTGCCACATCGATTGCTATTCCGCATTATGAAAAAAGAGGATGTTGTGGTTCCTATGACTAGAGAACCTGTTTTTAATGATGTAAAGCAAGTTACAATCTCGAAAGAAGACGGAGTCAGCCTTATAACAGTTTTACCATCTTCATCGACCAAGTTCCTGGATGAAAGTGGCTTTCAGTCTCTGAAGGGTGCTGTTGCTGATAGTGGAACTCATGAAGATGCGGTGACGATTCTGGAGAGTCCAAGTAATACGCTGGGTAGCCAGAATCAGTTGAATTACATGGTAATAGGTTTTAAGTACAAATGGACCGATAGCAATAATAAGATAATTTATTACCTGAAGACTATCATTGGATCCAAATGGTTGGAATGGGATAACGATAAAAAGCAATGGAAGATTAAAGGTACCTATATATATGAATGCGTTAAGTATGCGCTGTACCTTGGACTACGAATCAATGATAAAGTTTTATTCGCCTTGTGGTCATGGCTGAGGTCTATTGATATGAGGAATGTAGGAGAAGTGTTTTCCAAGGTACAGCTAATTGAGTTCATGCAATCTAACAAAATATGGCTTTTCCAAAGGGTTGACCTGAAAGTCACTCCCGGTTATAACCCGAGCATACATGGTGATTTGGGTAAAGGGGCTACACCCGCTTTACAAGCTGCTGCCAGGGAATCTGCAGAAACTGTACATATCAGTCTGGTCCCATACAATAGAGATATAGTTGCAAAGTTTAAAGATCGCAACGGAGCATACGTGTGGAATAAGGCTGACGGGTGCTGGCAGACGGGAAATCTTATTACGGCCTTGGAAGATTTAATGGCAGTACTGCCACACCTCAAGGAATGCTCACAGAGTGATACATATTTATCATCCCGTGGGATAAATTTGCGTGACATCAATAAACTGGCCAAGCGTAAGGACAGTGGATCTAAACGTAAGGACTCAGCAAAACGTCGGGAGCTAATGATAGATGACAATGACGTGGATGATGATTTCACAACCGTTACTACATTAATGCTTACAGCAGCAGGGAAGGAACCGCACCTGATGAGAATACGTGATAAAATTAAAACAGTGGTTGAAAAAATAGCACCGCCAATGTCAAGTATATCCGCATCAGGAAAGATTATGGAAGGTGGTGCTGGCACTGGCGGTATAGAGTTTGTGGAAGCGCCCAGGGGCAGTGAGGCTTGGAATAAAATATCACTCTGTGTTGTACCAAACGAATCAGATGGTGAATTGCCAGTGGATGAATACGACCCACAACTATTGGCAAGCCTTATAGCTGAAGTCTTCATAGTAAAGGAAGCTGCTATAGACTACCTTCTTGCGAACTTTAAACGTTGGCCTGGTCCTCACGATACTGTGGGCTACTTGCGTTGGACTACTTTTATGGCACGACAGGAACCAACGTTTGCCGAACTATCATTTGACGCACGTCAACGCCTAGCGCAGTCGAGACTGTTTTGTGACGAAGATTTTTACATCTCCGGTTCACCAGAATCCGCGGAGGCCTCACTGTGCCATATGCTTATTGAGCTTGGAAATGGAAAGATAGTCCAAGAAGCCAAAGATGCTGAATATGTTATCATCACGGACAAAACGTCACCAGAGGCATTGGAGCTTAAACAAAAATTTGCAAATAACGATGAGGATCTAATATCAGCTACTCATGGCGCACGTCACTCAACATTGGTAACGCCAAAGTATATATACGATTGCATTAAAACATGGCAATTGCAGCGACCTACAAAATCGTCAGGTCACATGGCTTTTTAATGTAGTATTTTCAAAGTTATATTTAAACAGTGTTACATGGCATAATGACGGATTCTACTTTTAAGAGAAATGGCAAGACATAGAGTCCATAGCATATTATGTCAAATATAACTTTTAGCGTTAACCTGCAACATCAAATACATTTCACCATTAGTTACGCAGGAACTCAAGAATCTCTATGTAGTGTCGTTCTTTTATGACACCATTTTCCCGTATCACATCGAGATACTTGATGACCGTTTCCTTGAGATAGTGTCGTTTGGGATTGCAACTTAAGATTCCCATAGCGTCTGAGTAGTTTCTGTGAACTAGTTTGTCAACCAGTAGATGCACAGTCTCCGCAATATCGGGTTCCAATGACTTGGTAAGAGTCTCCAACTGCTGCGCGAACGATGCATCATTAATCTGTCCTTCCATGGCTCTTTCACTAGCATCGTGTCGGTTTACAGGTACAGATTCTGTGGTAGATTCAAGACTATGATCCTCTGATTCCGAAGGATAAGGCTCCAATTTCAAATGCGGGTCAGTCAATTTGACCAAAAGTGAACATGCATCCTCCCGAGAGCAAGCGCCACTATTGACCAGCATTGTAAATACAGTGTCACTCTCCTTTGCATTGAGACTTAAATACTTCATCATGAGATACTGCTGATCTTCATTCAACATCACCTGCCAATTCAATGTTAATGGAACTGATAAAGGCATATCCATACCCATTTTTTTCAATCCCTTTTCTATCTGGTCAAATTTATGCTTGCACCAAACTGTACGAAATAATGCATTGTGCGCCATCTGTAAAATACGTTCTCCTATAGCAGAGGTTCCCGTGGGATCTACCTTGCTAGCCTCCTGGTAGTCGTTCTTCGTTATTTTCCAGTTGACAAAATGCTTGGCAAATGATTTCAACGCCTGGTATTCCTCAAATGGATTGCATAATTTCGCATCTTTGGACGGTAAGTGGATCTTCGAACGTCCCTCCAAAATCTCGTCAACGAACTCATCAATCTCCATATCCAATAGACTATTACCACTTCCACCAGCCGGTCGAACGTCAGATGCCTTCTTTAGTGAATTAATGAACTTATCATTAGCATCTCCTTTGCCAGATGATTTTGCCTTCAAACGAGCCTCCCGACTCAGTGGAAGCAATCGACTTTTAATCAATTGCTGTTGCTTGGCGTGGAATCTTTGAAACGAACTTTTATACGGTAATCCAAAAATCTTAAGACAATCCATCTCGACATTATGGGTAGTAGTGCTGAACGATAAGTTAACCATTTGGACCATCATCTGAAGGAACAGTAATTTAGCATTCCATAACATATTGTTTATCTTGATAGTTGGTGGAGATGTAGTATGCATACATTCAACCAGCACTGACAGGTCATTCACCTCATCGACAAATTCAATACGCACATTAGATGGAAGACTATCATTAAACAAGCTGCGATTATATACCCGATACACTGCTTCCGTGAATAGCGACCTTTCCTCACGGTTTAACGTATATTTATCCTTGTGTATATCTACACTGCAGGCGTGAACTACAGTGTCAGAATCGACGGGTTCTTTAGAAACATCCTTTTGTGTCTCACTTGGCGGTGCTTCAGCAGCAGGGGTAGCTTCGACTTCCTTCTTATCATCGCCTATGTTGCCAGAGTCCATATATTGATTCACTATTTCATCATCCTTGTTGTTGCGTCGTAATTCAGCTGGTAGACCGCAGTTGTTAACGCCAATAATTGTGTAATCAAGATTGCATTGCTGTTGAGCAGCTTCTTCCGGCTGGCAGCGTGCAAGGTTGTTTGTAGCTTCTGTTATACCTTCAGTTAAATCAGAAGCTGATATAAGTCCATGCTTTGTTGCCTGTTCACGTAGCTCATCAAAAGCGCATTCTACGACCTTGAAGAATTCAACATTAACTAATGCGTTCATTTGCTTCCGGTCACTGCTTAACACCTGCCCCCTTTCGTCGTCTAGGCGTTGCGAAATTGTTAATGCATCTTTGAACTTATTCTCAATGATGTTAATGTCGTTAATCCGTAAATGAGATAATGCACCAACGGAACTAGGGTTATTGATAATTGTATAAACAAGGTCATAGTCTCCACTTTGAACTGCATTAATAAAATGCCTAATAGGTAGTATTTGGTGCTCCCATAAGTCTGCTATTTTAGTACGTAGTATCAATTGTTCCATTGTGTTAATTATATTCTTTTCGTGTTCTAATAGAGACCTATAAATTGTATTTAGGCTTGTAGTACGCAGTGGAATATTGAACTTTTTGCCCTTTAAACCAGTTTGCTCCCATAAAGCCATGTCATGCAGATCGTCAAAAAAGAATGGCCAATCACCAGATGTTTCAATGCAATTGGCAATGTGCTGTCGAGTACGACGAGGTATATCGGATTCGATAACATCAGTTAATAAAGCTTGCCCCTTACCACCGAAGTCTGTCTTGTAGCTGCAGCACGTCCTGATAAATAAGTGAAAACACTCTTCTAGTATCAAACGGGCAACTAAAGGCTTGCTTTTTATAACTAATGGGTTAAGCATAATAACCGGAACAGACATAGTATTGGGGCAGTCTACATGCGATGAAAGGTAGTCGTCACCAGCTTCTGGATTGAATATAACCTTCAGGTCTATAGGAAGGCGCCCACCAAAAAGGTTGAAATTGTAGTAGTTCACTAAAAATTGAATTGCAGCAGAGTCATCTGGCGCAACGTTCTCATTTAAATATTCAACCGGGAATGGTACGGGTTGCATTTTAGACTCCTCCTTAACAGAGGCAGCACCAAAGCTGGTAGGGTCCATTGAAGCTTCTTCCTTCAATCCAACAGGATTTATTTCACGTATTAGTAATTCAAGAGGACGTTTACGTAAAAATGTATTATCCAAAGGATGGAAGCCGTTGTGAGATAAGCACCGGCCAATTAGCTTATAAAGAAACAATATGCATTGGATTATGGTAGTATTGGATTTTGCCACAAGTCCAGTTGTTTTTTGCTTGATGAGGTCATCAGGGGTCAATGAAAAATTGACAGCGTAGGCATCAAATCCGCGTATACAATTAAGAGTATCAACGCATAATGAAACTATCCTGTTCTGTATAGTATTCAGTTGCAACGGCTTAAGCGATAACAACTCGTTCATCCCTAATGATAACAAGTTGCCAAATTTATCTAAATCGGCGTTCAACAAACTACGTTGAATATCCTTTATCGGTATCGTAAGATGTCCCTCTTTGTCTCGAGACCAGGCGTAATACGCTGAATCTATTTTCATGCGATCCTTCGGGCCTTGGATGTCTAATTTGGTTGATGAATTAACCGCCTTGGTTTCATTAGTGTTAGATGTATTCGATACAGCGACAGCATCCGTAGAATCAATATCTTCCGATATGTTAGCAGCGTTGGGGTTGACAACTAATCCTGCAGTAACATCGATATTCGACCTTTTTATCTGCTCATCAATAATGGATAGCGATTCTATTGACCTAAGTCTGAATGATATATCAAATAATTCTAAGGCTGTTTTTCTATCCTTGACAGCGAACAAGAGGTCACCTAAACATATGCGATTCTTAAAATAAGAGACTTGATGCACCTCAGGAAACACGTCTGTGGTGTCATTAATATCAAAGTCTGCATTACGCAGAGGTTTTACTGCATTTAAGTTAGGTAATATACTAGACAGGTCAGGGTCTATTCCAATAACGTCTTGCTGGATACAGCTAAAACCGACATTGTCGTGACTAGCAGCATCCGACTCTATAAACTTCATAGCTTCAATAGCTGACGATGCAAAATCTTCACCCATGAACCTTGGACCGTACATATCACAATACAACTTCAACATTGACCTAAATATACAATTGCCAAGAGCTCCACCATAACCTATAAAGTCTTTGGGATATGCAATACATGGGAATGCGACATCATCCTTATTAGTTAAACGGAACATCTCTTGAGTACCATTGTCGATAACCGTATTGTCAGCGTTGAAAATATCATACCAGCTGAAACGCATATCAACAAACTCAGGAAGCTCAGAGCCGAAAGCATTCGTATTGAGATAGTCCCACACCTTAGCAACATACTCCTCAGGTGACTTAACGTTATTTAAAGCAGGATATTTTTTGATAAAAGGGTCAAATTGCTTAGGATTCACTAACTCTTCCCAGTGCCTTAATAAGTCAAGAACCATACGACGTATCCTTCCTTCAATGCTGCGTCGAGCAGTTTCGATTTCAGATGTCTTGCCGTCTTCATGACGTTCCAATCGTGACATAGCACGCTTTGCACTATTCAATATACGGCCGCCAATATAATAAACAAGGCACCTAATGGATCTTATAGCACTGGCAGCATTACGATCCGATTCGTTGGTAATACCTGCAAAACTTCTTGATTTGTGATATTGAAAAATATTTTCACAAGCAATATTTATAGAATCTTTAGCGTTTTGCAATACAACGTCAATGACATCATCACCTTGGAAAAACGCCAACTGCATTTCATCGTATGGGATGGTTGTTATATCCTTGTAGGACACACCTGAAGAAGATTCGCCGGAGCAATCCACTTCTTTAAAATATTTTACCGCTTCACCCAATGCAGGGTCGTGAGCTGATGGCGGCGAAACACCATCATGTAGAGGAGAGAACCTTTTGTAAGCAATTCCATCTTCTACATATTGATCAGTGCTACCCGGTAGATAATCATTAGCTGATGACTTCGCCAAAAGTGGTAGCTTAATTTGATTATTTGATCCATCTATTTGATGGGTTCCATGCTTATTATGTTTCCATTTGGGCGTATTTATCACTTCAATCTTACTTCGGGAGTTTGGTGTAAATCCATACACATATTGATGGAAGACTACCAAAGTAGTACACCATAGGAATAATAATTGTGAAATCATGTAACAGATTGAACTAGATATTTATAATTTTATCCTATATGCGTTTAAAGGTTATATTAATAACAACATCAACTGCAACCCGTGATTAGACAGGGTAAATTATAATAACATATTTAATATATATGGAAATCTAATAAAAAAGGGGTATGTGTTGATTATTTATGTTTCTATGCTTTTACTTCTTGAATATGTGTACTGCAGTGTGTGTCTATTATCAGCAAAGACAGTGCATAGTAGACATTAAACAATCGTCTATTACATTGTTCATGTATTAGTCATACGATATAGCAATGCTGTTTTACACATTAGAGTATCACATTAGTTACATTATAAGCCATGAATCGGCCAATAAGCTGGTCCCAATGGGCCTGGAGGCTCGCTGAAGCATACTGTAAATACAAAGTGGAGCGTACCTAAGTTCAAAATCCGATAAATCCCCGCGTCTCATTATATCACTAAGGTCGTCCATACAAATGCGACCAAATCGTCCTAGCCGGAACTGGTTAATAAAAATGCGATAACAATTTGATGGTTCAATGGTACCATATTTTCGTTCAGCAATTTGAGATATGTGCTCCATTATCTATAGTTATTCAGCCATTGAGTATATTCTATGATATTCATACGTACCTCTGTTACGTCGTCCGTCGGACCTTGCATTCCCAATATATCCACATATTTGAACATACGGTTGCGATTTAAACGATAGAGTATGTAATCAGCGATGTAATCCACACCAGCTCTATGATCATTGACGCAGCCAATAGCAGCTAAAACAAGATTTATTTCAGGGCAATTCATCTTTGGCAGCATGACACCGGGTGTGTCAAAGCAGTATAATTTAGGTTTCTCAGATACAAAGAATGCATTCATGTGCCGTGTACTTCCTGCTTCAGCCGCAGTTGTCGCCTTCGCTTTCGTTAAATTAGTAGATTCCATCATCCCATATCGTGAATGAAATCTTTGCTGTGAATAATTTGGGTGATTGTCAGATTCGTTATGTCAAATTGAACCACAAAGAACATTATATGAACACAATATTTATTGTTATATTCGACCTATGTTACGAACAGGATTAAAAACTTGTAACTTACAGAAAAAGAATATCGTTTTAAAGCGTTGATTATAGAAGATTTCCCAACATTTGGTAAACCAACAACCATCATCCATACTCCCAATGTCTTATATTTCGGAGTAACTTTAGAAGTAACAAAGTCAATGATTTGTGTTATACGTCGTAATCCCAACGCACTGTAGGCTACTGCGTGACGCCCAGTCTTCTCCAATAATTCACAGGATCTCTGAAACACATATAAATATAATGGTCAAACATACCTTTATGTCCTTTGGCAGAACCAAATCACTTTTGTTAAGAACTACCAATCGGGGGATGTGATCTGGATATTCTTCCACAAGTGAGCAATTTGACGATGTTAGTGGAGCTCTTGCATCACGAACCTCCAGTATACAATCGACAGCTTGTTTCTTCTTTCCAATATTCAACTTTGCCTTGGCCATATGAGCAGGGTACCATGTAATGCTCCGGTCAAACGTAAATTCGCTCCTTGGAGTGAATGAATATCTGCATATATTGCGGTAAAAAGCGTTGATAACATAAAGGTGGGACATAAATATACTATAATGAACTCATGATCAATGATGAGCCACAATATACACAGAAATTAAAACACTGAACAAGTAACTGTTACTACAAGTACAATTTATGATCAACATCAGCACTTTTTCTGTGATCCTTACCCATTGTTTGTCGCGAAAGCATTCGTTACATCAGCATTACACGCTCCATTATAAATCACATTCTTGTCAATATCCAAGGACACTGATTTGCGATAAATGAAATCATCCAACGATGGTCCTGTTGGTCTTCCTACCCGTTGCATATATTTCTTTGGCTCTACAGTTTGCGTCGACATCTTAATTCTAATCCAAGCTAACGATACTTCATTGTGATTTTACACATTTATTGTTATTACATTTCGACAGCCATGAGATATCCCGTAATGCTCAATATAAATCGAGGAAGTCTAAATTAACTATTAATAACATATTTTGTTAAAGATGTGTGAATGAATATACTACGTATACGTTTAAGATATATAAAGTTAAATAGAGATCTACACATCAACATAGACCTATCGTTTTGCTATTCCGAACCTTTTAAAATCATTTACATCAATCATTAGAAATATATTATAATGGGTTCCTAGGCAACTATGCCTTCTATCTCTACTGTAGAATCGCTGATTCCAAAGCTTAGGATTTTGTATAGGAATCCATCTCTAAACGAATTGAATTACAATCATCAATCTGCAAATAATTGTATTAAGGAATTTAAGAAGGTCCTAGTAACTTCTATAAAAAATAACTCAATATCAGACGATGCTATTGTATCGGCAGCCGACTGTCTATATGATGTGAAGGCAATAGATGTTGCCATAGGTTCGAAGATATGCAACGTTGTGGAATCTAGGCCTAGTATATATACAAAAGCATTAAAAGGCGGAATCTTGTGGTCATTTTATCTCGCAGCTACTAACAATTGCCGTAGGAAAAAGGTGATCAAATCTTCTTGTTCTTCAACGTTGGATGCCTTCCTCGATTATTTGACAGATGTACGTAATGAAGGGAATCATGTGGACAAAATAGAATATCACCTTCGTGATCTGAAAATCATAAGTAAATGTTATATTCTGCCAGTAGCTACACTTGCTAGATTGGAACAGTCCTTATTAGACGCACGTGATGTATTATCCGATTGCATGAAGCATTCTAATTTGGTTTGTAAATATATTCTTGCTTTAATTTCATTAAACGTGCGAAACGCAAAAGTAATAGAAGACGCCGTTAGGTGGTTTATTGAGGCCGCATCGCACAACAATGTACTGGAAACAGCGGAAATAACTAAGGTCCTATTGACATTAAGTGAATGCCATGTTGATGCCAAAGACGGTAGTTGCAGGGCCATATACTATCTAGTGAATGAATTATTAAGGCCCCCTGAGTTGCTATTAAAAAGTCCATCAGCTTTATGTAAACTCTATGTGGCTTCCTGTAGGGTATCGGGTAGGAACAAAAATCTAGATAAATCTCGAGTATCAGATGATGGAGTTGAATATATAGCACAAGTATCAAATCAGTTGCTTGTATATTGTTGTCGTATCCTTGATCGTTTCAGTGCACAGAATCTACTGGTGTTATATAATTCACTGTCACACCACGTTTTACGTGACAGGGAGAAATCTTCCTTTTCAGTTGAAATTCCGTCTTATATCAAACTTATTGATTCCGAAATTAACTCAGCACTTATGCTAGACGCATCAATAGATCGTGGCAAAGTGGGATCTACAGTTTCGTTGTATGATCGTTATGATCTTCTAACAATATATCGGGCGGCGATGAGATTAAGCAGTTTTGGCGAACTAAATGACTCATCTGTTGCAAAAATGACAGCTAGGCTGTTAAATGAACGTTTTTCTGTTGATATAAACAAACCCGACAATAATACATAATATATATAAACCATAGTTAAGTATACAATATCCCATATAATCAATAGAGTTTCAAACTTACTGTTTAATGGTGATGTGGGCTTATAATAGTGCACGAGAATATCACTTTGTAATGCCAATTGGATTGGTAATATTAATTTTGATTATATCATAGCATGAGACCACTGATGTAGTTTAGTCTATACTTCCTTCATATGTAGGGAACAAGAAGAAATATATGCATACACGAATCTATTGACATGGGCACATGATTACAACGCTGTCAACTTATCTAGATGATATGTTGGTTTTAACACCGTCTGTTATCAATATAATAATTTTTATTGTTAGTAATTTGGATGGGGTATGACGAGACCTGGCAGAAACGGTTTCTAAACGGTTACAGAGTAAATAAAGATTGCTGCATTAGATTACAGTTGTTTGTGATGTAGCATCGTTAGCACTACTGTATTTCGTGAAATATATAGGGGAAATGCTAGATTGCCATTCACCCTAGACCAAAGCCTTTTGACATGGTCATAGCATCCATGAGTTTCGATCTAAGAAGAGACTTTGTGTCATATTCGGGCAGTTTTAACAAGTTGGTGCATGTTGCCGCCGTAGGAAGGTTATCCTGAATCAAGTCACGCGTGATGCAGAATGGCGGGTTAAGCTGCTTGAATCCCATCAAGGGAGGACGCCTGCAGGAAGTAACAAACCACAGGAAAGTGCGCCTTTCCTCTTCATCAAAATCATTCTGTATAATGTATAAATGTTTATAATACTAAACATACCATAAGTTCCCAGAACCAAACTATCACGTTAGAATATGAGGTGTAGCCACCAGAATATGTTGTGTTTTTACGCATATCATTTATATCAACTGCATTGTCTGCACCTGATATAACATGGACAAGCTCATGGGGAGTGAACATCTGAATCCAATCAAGAGGTATTAATTGACAGAATCCTGAGAGAAATGCCGTAGTTTGTTCCTTAATTAGCGTATTGCATTTAAAGTGGGCAAATTCAAAAAGGAATCTATCAACATTTTCAATAGTTACCTGAATATCTGACCCTCCTGGTATGATATCCAGCTGTTCTGAACCTCCACAGGATGATACTGTAGTTGTAAAAGTTAGGCCGAGACTCTCAATATCTTCGGCGGACATTTCTCGCAATGATAGCAAGTGACGATATAAATCCGGGTCGTAAAATTTAATTTCGTATAATCTGTTGCGTATGTTCATCATGATATTTGCTAGCATCCTAGATGGTACTTGTTCGATGAGTATATGCTCATATACTGCCTTGCCTATTACCTTCCCGACAAATTTAAATATGGAGAGGTGGTCACCGTGAAACATAGCTGAATTAGGTGACGGTAAAAACGATTGGTCATATGATGTTTCTCCAAATAAACCATATTCCGGGTCCAAAATAATACTGCATAGATGAGATAGAAATTCCTTGAAGAGACCGCCGCCATCAACTCCCTCTTCTCTCACTCCAGTTTCATCCATGAATATTACCCGAAACTGCTGCTTCAGTTGAGTCGCATTTAAGCAACCTAGCGTATGCATTCCATCTTCTACAATGTGTGATCGTCTGATGAGATATGGATTAGTTGTAAAATCTGGTGCATTATCCCTGTATAACGCCTTATCGTTGTCTACATAGGCCATAAATATCTTCAATCTAATGTCGAACGATATGCTTTGCGGTACGTATCTTAAAATCTTAAGAAGAGGTGCATCAAGCTTGTTATTTTTCACTAGATTCAACAAGGAACCCTCAAGATCGTGGATTACTAATGGGTGAGGACCTTCGTTATTCTGACTAAGATACCTCATGCTAAAACGTTTTGCTATGTTTCCCCACCAATCCGAATCAGATATCTGGGATAATATCGGGACGTGAAATAATTCATTAACCTCCAAGTCAACTCCACATGAACAAAACATGTTGCAGGGGAAACGATCATTCAGTTCGTACTCAATTTTGTGGGTTACCTTTAAACATTGGTTGTGATAAAGGTAGATAGAGTTCAGTACATTGGATATTAAATACGCTTCATCACGATTAAACAACACTTCAGATATCTTATCAAATGTGTACGTATCTTCTTCTTCAAAAATTAGAATACATTCAATCAACCTGGCAAATATTATCCACAAATCTGAAATGACGCTGCTTATAGAAAATCCAGAACGTAAATTTACGATGAACTCACGATATGAAGCTACACAATACTCAAATAAACGCTGCTTAAAACACTTTAATAATCCTTTGTTATACAATTCCATGACACTATTCTCCTGTAACAAATAGGGTTCATCATGTTTGTCGCTGTCATCCATGCAATCGGTAACATATAAGGCATGGCATAAAAGCAGCTTCTCAATATTTGCAGTGAAATACAGCCGATTCCTTACAGGAAACATCAACAATAATATAATAGTTGCAATGGACGTATTGTGATTAAATATTTGGAATATATGACTCAAGGCTTGCTTGTCATCACTGTTGAGCCTATCGGGAATAAGTCGTTCATTGTTGACGAATTGCGAGGATAGCAGTGCCAAAGATAAAACAGAAGAAATCCATTCTTTATCGCGATCATCAAGATTTATTTTCTCCGCAAGTCTAATTACAAGCATCATATTACGGAATACTACTTCAAATGCGTATTCGCCATGTGCTTGCTGTCTCCTGTCATCATGACGTAACCCACCAGACACCATGTATTGAGATCGCGAATAAATGTCACTATCTCCCGATGAATCATTCATTGTCTTTGTTGTATCGCAGCATATAATATATCGAATCATTGCCAGAAACTCCGTAGAGGCTAGTATGGCATCAAGTTGAGCTTGCAAATTTGTGTCAATTTTTTTCCATGTAGTAGTGTTCAACGTTACTCGCGCAGGCAAATGCAACTTTAAATAATTCCGCATATGTTCTAAAATACGAACGTGCTTACTATGTGGTACACTGCCATCCTTCATTTCCACACCTCCGATGAAACAGCAGTCATCAACAACATGAGGTTTGCAATCGATACCACAAAACCCACGTATAAAATCATAATACATTGTAGACTGCATAACATTGCGTAACAAATGTGGTACATGGGAGACGATACTCATCGGAACAGACCACACGCTCTGTATTAATTTAAATGCCTGATCTTTTGTATAACATATGCGACGTAGAGTACGTGAAATGATTAATAAGGCACTTAAGCCTTCTACATGGTCTTCACAGGATAGCAATGCACGCCTCATCATACTTGGGTACCATTTTGTTGAAATGACCTGATCTTTATCAATTGTACTCAGTAAGTTGGTAGGTAGCAATCTGAGCACCGCTGCCATGAAATATGTAATCTCCAATTCGTAAGGAGATAAAAATTCAGTATTTAAATAGAGCGGCCCACCGGATATACGAAGCTCATCATCAATGTTATTACTGATAGAAGGCATTTTCCCTTTATGAGCATCGTTAGTTAATAGATCACCCTCTCTAATGGATTGGTTATAAGAAGAGTGATGCAATATTCTAGTACACGGAACATCAGAAAGAGAATAAGCCGAATACGCTCGTTCCATGGTTGATGATGTTGGATCCATACAATTGGCATTATCTTGTGAATTTTTTTCACGAGCCTTTTTATCCAACAAAATAATTAGCCGTAGAAACCCAGTACAAATTGTTATTAGATCCATCCTCAATGAAGGATTTATAAAAACATTGTCTGCATTTTGGTCATCTTGGGAAATGTAATACCAACTATTAAACATAGTTAGAGTTTCACGTAAATAGGTAGAATAATCATTTTCCATATCATATTTTGTGATTGAGCATACCAATTGCATCAATCTACAAATAGGATGTCGAGTAACCTCATTGGGATATGTCCTATCAGCCGATATTGTAGGATCGAACTCGTTCTCTCCGAAATTAGGACATTGATGAATATCTTCATCATTCTGATTATGCTTCTCTAGCACATTATGTATTTTTCGGCGTCTAGTTACCGCATCCGTTGCATCAAAAGGCAAACTATTTCTTGCTTCGTTTAACAAATTAGGCAATTCTTCACCAATTTGTTGAAGGCTGGACTTTACCAGTTTAAGTCTCCTTAAAAATTTCAATATAATCTTCGCTGCGCGTTCTCTTTCATGTTGTAATGATAAGAATCCAAACTGCTGTCTTCGGAAGGTACGGGTCTTGCCTAATCCGGATGACCCAGAAAGGCTAACAACCCGTTTAGGCCCTATGGAGCCGTCAAACAACATCTTTAATGAAAATGTTTATAATGTCATCTTTTCATTTTTTAAATCAGAGTGTGTATGGCGTATAGGGTGTAATGGCCACAAGGGTCAGGCACATACACATTAGTATAATTTGTATAGATAATTATACAACGGTCATCTATACCATTAAATATACATAATCTTGCCATTTTCGGTCTTCTTGTGAACACTCGTAACCTGGATTGCGCCTATTGTTACTAGTACACATGCAAAATCCTCGAATTTGTTTCCTTATATTGGTTTATGTTCAAATATGATGATATTACGACAAGCACATATGTAGGACTTAACTATAGTTAAGTTTTACGTATTACCTTTTCTCTTTATTCACCTCCATTGTTAATCTTAATATTTAACGAGACATTTTTAGTACAAATAATTAATCTACAGTGAATGTGCTATCGTTTAATATCTACAGTACATGTGTTCTAATAGCATCTATATATTTATATAATTCATTATTAAAAAGATCTAGGTTAAGCTATCAAGGGTGTTCTTAACCATCAAACGTTTATTAGTTAAAATGGAATGACGATATTATTCCTGTGAAGGTTAAACGCCATAGCGTTTAGCAATTGCTTCTTCCACTCCTAATTCGAGTAGTTTGTTGATAACTTCCCGGGTGGTTCTCTTTTCCTTCTTAACGTGTTTGATTCTAGTAAAGCTGCCATGTGCAGGTTCGGTATTCGAGCATGGATCCATTGTGAAGATATTGTGTTCGTTAAGCTGCTCTTCTGTGAGTCCTGGTGTTGCAATGGATCCATGTATTCTGATGGTGACTAACGATGGGAAGAATTCGTTGGCTACAGTTACAAAATCCTGTAAGATTTTATTGCTGAAATTGTTACCTTCCAATTCCAAGATTTCCAAGTGCGGTATAGATTTTGATTCCTTTGGCTCATGTATCGCATTAATCACAGCTTTTAAAAATCGATCTCCCAATTGGCATCTGTTCATGCAGACTTTCACTGCTTTCCCCTTTAAGCAAACATTAATGAATAAATCAGCAGACATTCTGCAATCTCCCAGGGGGTTATCACTTATATTATATACACTGCAAACTACCAACGGCAGCAGTGCATTAAACACAAGCGGTGAAGCATCGGTTAAATTGATCTCGTTGAAGGAGAAATCTAACCTATCTAGGTTTAATCCTGCAAACAGATATTGATCAAACGTCAGTTGTTGTGCAGTTAACTTCTTGTTACAAAAATCCATTACTCGTAACATTGACTGTGAGTTAAGACTAGCAAAAAACTTTATCCATAACTCCTTATCGTAAGGTAAGTCATATAGTACAAGATGCGAGGCGTCATATCTGCTACAAAATGAAAGTATATGCTTCGATATAAAACACCCGTAATGCTTCCTGAGATGTTTAACATAAACAATACCAGCAATGGTACGACTAATAACTTCGAACCATCTTTTTGTTGCAGCATCCGAATAGGCTCTTACTAACATACGTACTTCATGGTTAGACTCTGTGTCATTGGGGATTTCATCTTTGTTTTTCTTATACCATGTTGCATTCACAAGCCTTGGTTTATTTCCTATAACGTGTAACCACCTGAGATCATTCATATGTGCTATACTGCATGATGTAACGAAGACGATAAATGCAATTGATCCTGGTTGGGGTTTGCCTTTACTTTTCTTTTTCTTCGATAGTGTATACATTACGAGGTAGGGCGGTCTATATTCAAAGAACGCGTGTTTCTTTGCCAAGACGTATTGCTTATCTCGTGGTCGACATAGCTCTCTTAGTCTTCGGAACGGTATTTTCAATAGACCCTGGAGATATTAAAGTAGCTATTTTGTAAAACATACCTCTCTAGCTGATATAAGTCTTCCGCAGTATAATGCTCCCAGGCTATGTATGGCTTCTTTGCTGTGTACATCCATGAAATTCTCTAATTTGTATTCGGGGAAGAGCAAGTGAGCATCCGACGTTGCCACCCTCAGTCTGCTGAATGGGTGCTTCATTAAATAGTGCAACGTTGAATCTGATGCCTCAACTTCCCTCACATCAACAATCACTCTGTCTGCCACTGTAAGAATCTTATTGATTGATGATAACGCCTGCTGTATACTGTCATGTAGTGTACATTGCCGCAAACTCAAATATTTTAGGTGCCCACTGGTGAATAAACCGGGCAATTTCAAAATGCCATCAGATGACAATTCATTACCGTCTAGGTAGAGCCGTTGCACCTTTGTCTTGTTTATAAACTGTACGAATTGATCCATATTATTGGCTAAATGCAATGCATTGTGCGATAATATAAGTGTATGAATGAAGCAATCCCATATGTTGCAAAAGTCCGCTAAGTCGTCGTCCTTTAATAGCCTATGCGATACGTCCAATATGATCAAAGGTGAGTTAATATATGATTTCAAAATGGACTTCTCCAGATGACTATTGAACTCTAATCCAGAAAGATCAACTTTTCGTAGATTGGGGTAATGTATCAAATCGAGGTTGCTACTGTATAAGTGTAATTTATGTTCGTTTTCCAACAAATCAATATAGGATTTTAATTTTTGCCTGATCAGATATAAATACTGACTTAATAACTTACCTTGATGTAATAGCTGCCCACCACTTGGATATATCTATATCTTCTGCTACTAGTTTTATAAAAATGCCCGCATCTTCTGAAGTTGTCTCTGATGAATTTACACCCCTTAGGGTATAGTTAAGTCCATTAAGCCGCAGCATTGCTTCAGTGGATTTATTTTTACGTTTAGGCGGCGTGCATGTGAACGATGCATCGATATGTACTGTTAATATTGGTTCCTTATCCACTGCTCCAGCAGCTGATACAAACGATCCTCTGAGGTTGTAAACTGATATTTTATCTCCCACCAATTCACAATATACTGTTGCGCAATTATTCGGTATTATCTGGGACATATTTTCGTCTATTACCGTCACAACTCCGTAATACTCAACAACATCATCATGGTAGTTTAACTCCCAAGTTTTAGCAAGTGTCCTATCATCAGCAGGTATATGTACATCTTCATGTACGCTGAAATAACTCGATAACGATACGCTAGAATAGGTGTATACACTTGCATCATCATCCTCAATAAGAGTTCTACGAGGTTCATCTACATCTGTGCCATCCACTGGATGTAGCACCTGTACTGTGTCTAATATTTTTCGTAGGGTAATCCGCATCATTCCATCGACCGGCATGCCACTATCAGTTGATGTAGAGATTGCAGTTTTGTTTCTTATATAAAGCTTATCCTTACCCATTTTCAAACAAATTAGATGCTTCAAGGTTCTCAATATAGTAGGTGGGCAATCTGGCTTTTTACGCAGAACCACATATTTAGCTATTAATTCATCCAATGACATATCTGTGTCATAATACTCTTCTTCATGTTGTTCTTTATACAGCATTTCACTACGCTTGTCAAGTCCATGTACATCGTAAAGCTCATCTATACTCAACGTGTATGATTTTAGTGTACTCGTAGTCTCATCAGCGAATGCATCATCTACAGAGTCCCTTGTTGTCGATTTAATAGTGATTCTTGGTGTATCAGCATTTCTATAACCTGGGATTTTAAACTCCTCGGGGCATTGCCATAGTTGTGTCTTTGACGCATATGGGTCAACGACCTTACCGGTCATTGAAACGCATTTATCGAATCCAAACTGCCCTTCATAATCTGCCTTTTGTAATTTGGTTACTTCATTAACAGCCGAAACGACATCTACAGCAGATCCCGGTTTTGTGGGCACCCTAGAAGCAACATGATGCAGGAGTGCTGTGTCAAGTTCTTCGAGGCGCACGGCACCTGGCAAAGCAGAATCCTTCAGCCTCTCAACATTGTATCGCGGACTCGAGCATAGCATATAGGCTTCACCGTGTACCTCTTCATGACGGTACGTTAACAATTCGTCGATTTCTGGATGTCCGTCATATAAGCTAACGTTCTCGTACGTCGTCTGCCTCCTAGGTATATAATCCATATTAACACAATCCGGATTGTATTCAGATTTTTGTGAGTAATATGATCTATGTATACCATCTCCTTTTATATCAATATCAGACGTTAGTCCCAAAGGCATGGGTGCGTGTTTAAGTCCCAAGGAATGTATACATGGAGCATTGTTATCGATAATGCGTCTACCCGACGCACAGTCCGATTCCAACTTAGAGGTTCTCCTGCAAACATCGCAATCATTGCGCTTAAGTGGTAACTTTTTAAGTTGCTCAGCTATATTGCCAATAAGGGGCGGCTCGTGAATGTGTTGGTGCGATGTATCTTTTCCGTAATGTTCATTCCACAAGACGTCTCCATAGTTATTTCCAACAGAGGGCATTACATATTTCCTGCCATCCCAATATTGCAGTTTGGCTAGGTCAGGATGCGTCCCCGTTTTTTTAATACCTAGCTCAGACGTTTTTTCCTGGAAGCCATTAGTAGAACCATTTGAAAGGGCATGGTCAATTGTTGAAGCATCCTTATCTCCGCTATTTGCACTAGCGCTGGTATCTTCTGCTTGTATAACTCTGACATCAGTTTTCCTATTACCTCGCTGGGATTGGGTATGTCCGATAACTTCTGCATCAACAATTCGTTTACAAATACCAACTGCTCCTTTGCTGAATTGTAGAGTTTCTCCAGTAGAAACTACATCTAGATTACGACGTGGCGCATTTCCTGCATTACATGATATACATACTGATGCTCCGGAGTTGCCATTAAGCACCAACTGAGAATGAATATCATTTTCGCATACAACACAGCATATTCTCAAAAACCCTGATGGATCTACTGGTGTCCACAAGCGTTCATGTCGAACATTTCCGTTATATGGAGGTTTCTCCTTCATGACCTTCGCATATTAAAACCTTTGTGGATCTACTGCGTAATAAAGACAAAGTCGGCATAATATAAACAGCAAACGGCCTTAACTCATAATGTAGTGCGTTTCAGCCATATATTTTCCCGATGTGTAGCTTTATTAGGTGTAAATTTTGTACACATAAGAAAAACATACACACATCCATTCGTCAATTAGGTGTTTATTCTTTAATGTGTATCATCCAATATTTGTATATGGTTAGTATTTCATTGATTACATGCTTAGATGTTACTTACGACGTACACCTATGACTGTAGACATCGTTGGTAGGTGACACTAGGCTTATACACACCCAGTAGACAAAACATAAAGAGGTACATACGATGCTATAATAATATCTAATTTGTGAATTATCTGTGATGTGTACATAAATAATGATAACATTATACGTCTTTTGGGTGTAATGATCGTCGACCTCTTTTGGCATACAAGAGTCATATTTTTGACGTGACAAATACTGCGTCGGTATTACCTTATATCGGTGTGTTTATGCATCCGTTGATGCATATGTGTTAGCATCAATAGTCTGGTATACGCTGGCATCCTTTTCAAGCTCAAACAAGACCTTTCTAACATGCTGTTCCGTTATCGCTGTTGAATATGAACTTCCATCGACGTGACTTACATTGGAAATTTCTATGCATATTACATCGTTGTGTAATTTCCGTAACTGTGATCCCGTTTAGATTGCCCTTCCGTGTTTCTTCGGCCAGTGTTCTTGCTATGAATCTCATCAGTGTTATACCTCCATCGGCATCCTGTGGGATGTTATTTTAATCTATCTCAGCTTACCATTTGTGCGGGTTGGTGTTGTACATTCGTCGGTTGTCCAGATGGGATCATATTTTCCATTTGACCCACCACATGGTTATCAATATTGACTACCGGCATTGAATCTATTGGATTAGCCACCTGCATTGTAGAACTTTCTCTCTCGTTTCGTAGGATTAGATTCACCACGTCGAAATGATGCAATGCGAACTCATTTGCTGTATATATTTCCCGTATTTTATATATAACAAGCACCGGGCACTTGACGCTGTAAACTGGGTTATAACTGCCATATACCACAACCATTTTTGTTGTCTGCATCACTCTTTCTAGTTGCTTTTGCCTAAAAGGTGTAAGATTGTTTGTGTGGACATAAACACATGTTATCCTAGCAGTTCCATCGTCGATAACGAATTGTGTATTTTCATCGGTGCACATATATCTCTCCACTCGCCCGAGTATCTTTATGATGTCCGGTATCTTATTGAAAAATGCAATGTAACCTGATTCTTTGTACCACTCATTTACAATCATGCTTATTTTTACAGGCATCAGGGATAAACGTGAAGGTGCTACCTTCTGGTGAGTAGTTGTAGAATCATCGGCAAGGTGATCGGCATCATCATCCAGGAATCCTCCAGCTGTGATGTCGTCCACTGTAACATAATATAGCCAGTTTCACATATATATAGAAATATAATATGAATAGTGGAGCTATCAACTTTGCTTGATACAAATGGCATATGGTCTAGCTATTAATCAACGGTTCAGTAAATGCATTAACAGATGTACTCCCAGGAAACGTAAGATATAAGCATTAGCATGCATTAAGTCGACTCTATACAATAAAACGCTATGGAAACAAACTATCAGCAATCAACATGTATTCAGCAGTAGTACAACATTATACACATACAACTGTAAGCAGCAACAGCTTGACACAAACTACACAGTCAAACAGCTAATAGCCAATACATAGTCACGTAACCTACATTGTTGAATTTCATCCAAATTCCAGTTAGCTCCAAAGGCATCATGATCTCCCAAACCTCCAAACATGGTTAATTCAGTAACCAGTACATAAAAGATGCGATAGTTTATAAATTATATAATATTTGTTATATCTTCATTCGTAGCTATGTGTTGAATGCAGAATCCTGATGATGTTATATTTTAATAGTAGCCTTCCGTCGCTCGACACATACACCAGAGTAGCCCAAATGTTAAAAATATACACACATTGCATACAGCGATTAGATTATATAACGTATCTTTCAGGAATTAGTATTAACCTATAAAGATAATGGTACAATATCTGCTGATCATTCAATAGTATGTTCCAACAAATGGAATCTAACAACATTTGAATTATATGATCAGATCCAGTGATTATATTCAATTATAATAGATACATGTATACAATATCGTATTATTAGTGAAACATAATCACTGTTACGTACTCAATAGTGTTTTAGAGTCAATGCTTTTCTCAATCTAAGCCAAATGCTGCTAAGATGTACTTCTGGTTACATTGATGTATACAATGAAAACTAATATCGCATGGCAGGATAGGTTAGTGGGACTTAAGTCAATATACCCTGCCAATGTCGAAAGTGACGAGGATGCAAAAGCCTACATAAGACATTTGGCTTCCAGTGAAGAAAAAGTTCATGACATCCTGAGTAGCACTGTATCTGACCAGCTATTGGCTGACTTGATACACCTTTTAGAGTTCGAGAAGGATGTACAATTTGACTATGAACGCGGCAATGAATCTCTACTGTACCGAGTTATATCCACGACGCTGTCTATACATTGCATCGCTGGTATGAAAATAATAACTAGACTTTACTTGCGTGGATTTCTTAAGAACATAGTTATATGCATCATATTGTACTATAGGTCTAACTTTAGTGATGATACGACGCTTGACGCAGCATGGAATGGCGGCCAATTGGAGGAATCGAGTGCCACATTAAGGATATGTTCCAGTGTTCTAAGTGTGATGTCTAATAACTTGGCTCGATATGGCAAAAATATTGGATTTGTTGACCGAACAGATTATTACATTTCTCGTCAGGTCGTTATTTTGCTACTGAAGTCACTGCTTGTAGCATCTAATAGTACATACGAGCCTATATTTCAATTATTTCATTTTAGAAGCGCTTCTCGCGTGTCCATCAAAATGCAGTTATTCATACTTGATGTTGTCAAATGGATCAACAAGAAACGAACTATACCTTTAGATCCTGGGTTACAGGAATTTTCATGCCTGGGACTAGTAAAGTATATACTACAGCAACTTTGTCTTCTGTGGACAGAAAAGCTACCCTCGGTTGATAATCGCACTATAGTATCTATAGCAGCTGCCATAATCAAATCGATGGATATCATTTACTCTAACGGTGAAGAGCTTGTGCATTCAGATTTTGAGCATACAGAGATCTATATTACCCAGGGTATAAATAACAAACTGGGACAGTTGGATGTTGTAGTCTCCAAGACTGCCATGTATTTAGCCCACCATTTATCTAAATGGTCCCAAAGGCGCGATTCGATGCTAGGAAACACGAAGCAAGAAACATTAGATATTGATCTGGATCAGTTTGTTGACGAACCCGCGGTATGGTTACCGGTGGCTACCACGGATGTCCTCGAGGAGCTTAACCCCGCTACGGCGGGTATTACTGAAACCCATTCAGTAAATCAGGGAGAAACAACTGCTGAAACATGCCCATCGGTTTCCATACCGGACACTAACCAAATGACGGCTAATACCAACTGTAAAACATCGGGCCACCAAATAGATCCTCTTGTACCATCCAACGACAATTCAAAAGCACTGATAGATGCTATATTTGCTGATGTCCCAGTAGTTCAGCTGGAAGCTGCACCTCCAGTGTCCATTGACCTTTGGACAGATCCACCGCAGCATATACAGCAATGCTATGAGCGTCTTACAGGCACTCCTGTAGTATCAGACGTGGAGGTGGGCAAGCTACTGAACAAACCCTTAAATAAACCACGTGATATGCCCACTGATGCTAGTCGTCGAATGATTGCGCAGACATTGTTTTACTTACCCTCAGTAATAGATCGCAACGAGGCTATATTGGATAGATTTGCAGTATCAGTGTGCGAATACGTATCAAGGATGGATAATCTTAACCTGTATGAGGATTCAATCATCTCATTGATGCACTCTTCAATGCATTCACATGAATCCCTTAGTATGTGGGTACAAATGTTCTCTCACTCTGGTGTCTCCACTCCTGTCAATACTCAGGCACATATCGCACTTATCATAAAATCACTGGTAGTGAAACGCCCTGAAAGAGTCATTGAGTACATTTGCTCCACTATCCCAGACACTGAGTACAGTTTATATCAAAAGATGGTATTGCTCACGTGTTTGCAATCAGGATGTCTTTCCTTGAGTGGAGTTAATGAGGCTCATTTGGGCACTTCGGTAGTAACCCATTTGACACGCGTATCATCAGTAATGGATACAGTGTCTGGAAAGTACACTGTTCCTGCAACTCCGATATGTAATAAGCCACTTCGGATAACTCCTAAAGCTGCTACCTCCGCTTGTAGCATATCATTGTTAAGTGACCAGCTCAACTCAGCCGAGATACAAGAACGAAGCCCCGTAATACCACAAAAGCAGAACGTGCTTATAGAGGAAGTGGATACAGCAGGGATGGAAGATAACAACGTATCGGCACAAGCAGTCATTTCAATACCGTCACCATCGGTTGTTACCTGCCGGAGACAGTCACAGTCCATTGCAGCACCTATCGGTGCAAATAACCACTTTGCTGCTGTGGCCAATATGGCTATATCGTGGTTGTTGGATGCAATTCACAAGTGCATTTTGGCAGAACAAGACTTGAAAGATGCTGCGACTCCACTGTTGGTGTTGTGTATGCTCGATACACTATGCCTTATGTTTCAGTGTTCTGGTGGCAGGGTCTCCCCCGCGGTAATATCCAGTGCACGGGAACTATTATCTGAGGTATACAATACATTACCGAGTGCAGATATATCTGCAATGTTAGTCCGTTTGTGCAAAATCATGGAAGATTGCCATTCGGGGAATATGGGCATTATGGACATGAGTGCTGATCTTGCTATCCAGGAACTCTAGCCAATAATTTTCATTACATTAGACCACGGTATTAGATTGATTTATATTCAAATTTCATTCCAGATCATCGAAGAAACTCGACTCTTCCGTATCACCGTCTAGCAGGCGCTCCACCTCATCGGTTGGTACAATGCAGATATATTCGTAATTGGCGATGAAAGCTAGGTCATATGATTCCGTGGCTGTGTACCTACCTAAAACGCTTGAATCCATATTTAAGCACAGCGAGTCCGTGCTCAAAACGTCAATATCCATCTTGCCAATGCACTTCATTTTACCTGGGTGATGTTTGGACATTAAAATATCAACCAACCCTTTACTTCGTTCGGCAGTAAAGTCGCCACCCTTATGCTCTTGTCGTCACCTCCGACTAACAAAACATCATCGTTGTACGGTAATATTGAATCAAGGCTATGGGCGCCCACCGTCAGTCGGTCGTTTATATCCCCCCAATGGCCATATGAAAACAGACATATATTCCCCGTATTACTTCCACAAACAACTTTCCTTTGATTTTTCATGTAACAGAATGACACGAACTCGTCCTCTACGTTGTCCGACATACTGCGTAGCGATATTTTAGCACTTTTCTTCATTGAAAAGCACGCCAGTTGGTCATCCGATATAGCTAATAAATCATGTGGATCCTTTCCAAGCATGATCCCTGGATGAGTTAAGTGACTTAAGTTACATCTAACAAACCTTCGATGGAGCTTGTGAACTCAGTACACTTGTCTTTGCATGCTGCCTTGGTAACTCTGGTATCCCATAGCTGCTTAATGTATACCATGGAATCTTAACATACCATTATACCACCATCATCATCTCCAGTAGCTATTATATTGTCATTTACTTGGCAAAATGCACTAACTCCAGCGCTGTATCAAGTTACAATGTTGGTATACGTCCTACTCATGTTTCTTGCTACGCCACTTCAACGATCCTTTTTCAATATCCGTTAGTGCAGCCCGCTTATCGGCAGATACTGATATGATATCTAAACAAGGTGGTATACAACTTCATGTGGACATACCAGCTCCTGATTGGCTTATGTCAGCCCTGCGTACCGACTTGCTATGTACGTTGTTAATAGTAGATATGAACGTGAGTTCGGGGTTCTCCCAAGAGTATCTACGGGTACTATAGCTAATTTCATGAGCACGACCTACAACTGCAGCTCTCCGGCGATATTCCCGGAGAGAAGTATGTCGCGGCGCTTATGAAAAGCTACGGTATTAACGTAGAAGTTATTTTTTGTGTAGACGCAATTGTGCGTCATTTTAAGACAAAGTGTGTAATATAAGATGTGTGACTTAATGCCACTTGAGGTCACCTTTAGGAATAACTCCTACAGATCCATCCTGTGATTGATGTGTGAGTTATATGCCAAAACATACCAGGCGACGGGCCATACATGTACCGATAGATTTCATTAACTGTGTCGCATCGTTGGAATCTCCAAGGTTCTGGAACCAGACTTCGATACGTATTACGGGGAATCTTCCCGCAAGTTTGTCAACCTGGGTAGAATGCATTAAAACATAGTATTGCTTACCAAACGCACGCCATTGATCAAATTGGCGTGTGGCATGCTACATCCAATTAAACCTAGCACTATATTGTTCCAATATTCGTCGACAGTGGCTGCACTGACATCGCCTGGCTTGAACCTGTAATCGAAGTGTCCACCATCCTTGTTCATTGAATCTTCCCACATGGGCTCTATTCCATCCCTGTACAGTATGTAACGTGGCTTGGTAACTAATGGAGGCATCAGACCAGTCCATACACAAACTCAGCGGCATAAACAGATGGGTAAACAATAGAAATAAGACTCATTATGCAACTATATGAATACAGTAGCATAGATAACAGAGTATCATAGTATCATAGTATCGTTGCCCATTTGGACGGGAAACCACGTAAGATAGAACGACATCGAACAGCCAATAAAGCATATCACATACAACCGATTCCATGTATCACTAAAAAACGCTAACACACCTGAATACCATGATGGCATCCACTATATGGTTCGAGCCATCAGTACATTCACGAGAGAGGCGTTGCGTTGTAGAAAGCTCACTGGGTTGGGGAATGTTAAACCACAAGTTCCAGAAACTCTGCGGGGCATTAGTACTGAGAAATAAATCATACCTGGACTGAGTCAAATGAAACGAGTGGCTTGGTATAACATTTATAGTCGTTGCTATTTCTTGAGTCTTGCCCCTTTACAATCTGCTCCCATATAACCCATTTGTTCCTGAGAGGCATCGGTGTAGAAATATCCACATTGCTCTGGGTAATATGAATCATTGATAAGTGGAAGATACCGTTTCGAATAACTCCGCCACTCGTTTGAAATCTTCAGATTTCTTGTTGAATGTGAGCATAGGACTAATACTGTCAATTTCTGGTCCGGTACCGGCGTTGCTATCCTTTGGAGCAGTCATTTTATTTTTATTGACTGATATAATTGATCAAGTTCCAAACTTGCCTTGAGATGGCTAAGCTTGGAGAGAGCAATCGCACGCCAAAAACCGTTGACGAGCCGCTTAAAGATCCGTATGAGGATCTTATAATTTATTGGGAATAAAAATCCTAGTGGTTATTGCATAACGCGGAATCCTTATATCGACGTTGCCCCTAAAGGCCCCCATCAATGGTCCAATTTTCTTCGAGTCCTTCGACATTACTTTTGTATATGTTTGCCTAATTATTAGTTCTACATAATCTCAATGTGTTATATTCTATAGTATTTATAAGTCAGTTTTCTTTATTAATCTCTGTTTGTGTGTTATTGTCTGTAGCACCTTTTTCTGTGTACACCTCTTTATTCTTCTTTCCTTTTTTGCGATTATAGAAAGCTACTGGTGGTTTTACTTCCTTTGGTGTATCCTGTACATCCCTCAGGCGTTCCATTGCTTCGTTTCCTAGCGCTTCTTCTAGGGATGATTCCACTTCTTCAGATACCATGTCTAATGGCAAGATACCCTTCGAATTATATTTCTGCACGGCACCTAATCTGGTTGAAAGGCAAATGCGATGTAAACTTACCCTTTTTAATTAGTTCGACGGCAACATTTATGTGTCCCTTTGACAGCGCCATATGTAGCTGTTAGACATGATTACTAGTACACCTGTCTTACTGGTGTCATCCATGTTTTTGATGTCTTCACATTGACTCTAGCTCCCTTCTTTATGAGCTGTACATAGTATAGTGCAGGAATCCTGTATTACCTGTGTGACTACGTTCAAGTGGCCCTGTTGCGATGCGAAGTGGAGTGCAGTTGTGGAATCCTGCGCTACGGCGTGTACCGAAGCGCCATATTGTAGAAGAAGGGACACTATATGTGCATTGCCTATTTAGTGTGTGTGACAAAAATGTCGTTACCGATACCTTGGTACGCAGCTAGATGTAACGCGGTCCTATGGCAACAGATATAAATAAATAACGATATTAGGTTAGTTAGGGTGGATTAAAGTGTATTACCTCCCATGTGCATCTTTTTTGTCGATGAAGTCAGGTAGCAGCTTCTGCGCTTCGGGTTCACTTCGTTTCCTAATGCGCAGCGCGCCTTCCAATATGCGTTCAACTGTTGAATTTTGGTTGTTCCTGACTAGATTGTGCAGAGCGCTCATTCTTTCCAGTGGATGATCTTGACATTAGTGGTGTCGCTTTAAGTTGTGCATCCCACAATGACTTGTAGTATCCTGCCTTTTCCATGAGATCATCATGTGATCCAAACTCTTTAATCTCGCCTGCTTCGATGTACATAATGCTATCGCAGTCGACGATTGTGCTTAATCGGTGTGCGATGGTTATAACAGTTCTGTTGTGGAATAGCATGAACAACGCCGACTGTATATCAGCTTCTGTTTTGGAATCCAGGGCACTGGTAGCCTCATCCAGTATCAGTATTGGTGGGTCCTTGAGGAAGCACCTTGCTATGCTTACACGCTGCTTCTCTCCTCCGGATAGGCGCATTCCACGTTCTCCCACTACAGTATCCAGCTTCTCTGGTAGTGCCATAACTCTATCTAGGAAGCTTGCTCTACGTAACGCTTCGTATATTTCATAATCCGTTGCATCCAACTTGGCATACTTTAGATTCTCACGCAGCGATGCATGGAACAGCATTGTATTCTGCGACACTACTCCGATATTCTTACGCAGGCTTTCTTGTGTGACATCAGCGATATCAGTTCCGTTGATTAATATCTTTCCACTGGTAGGGTCATACAATCTACACAGCAGGAGGCTGAGTGTGGTCTTTCCTGAGCCTGTAGGTCCCACTATGGCCATTGACTTTCCCTTGGGTAGTGCGAAATTAATATTCTTCAAGGTTACTTTCGACTCGAGTCCTACCTTTTCTGGGAATGTGAAGCACACGTCCTGGAACTGTATCATTGGCATTGATTCGTCAGTGCCGTTGTCCAATGATATCTGGATTGCATCAGGGCGATCCACCACTGTGGGCTGGCACTTGAGCATGTTAGCCGCGCTCTGTATCCCCGCCACAGCTCTGCATATAGCTGCGTACATGGTTCCCAGTAAGAACAGTGGCCTGTACAGGTAGAAGAGGTACGTCTGGATGGAGACCATTTGACCCACTGACATTTTATTCTGCTTGACTGCCATGACGGCAAACATGAGGCACAACCCAACTGTTGACTGTTTCAGTATTTCCTGTGAGATGTTCAGCAGGCTGAGGCTGGATATAACTCTCCATTGGCACTTTTGGTGTTGGCGTACAACTTCGGTGTATCGATCCACTTCATACTTCTCGTTGGTGAAGTACTTGACGGTATCGAAGTTGTTCATACCGTCATTGGATATACTATGCATTTCATCATCACGCTCCGCTTCAGCCCGTCTTGTCTTATTACGCCAATTAGTGGCACCTATAGTGACCGCTGTGTACAGAATTAGACCTATTATCACTGTAAGCGTTAGCCAGGGGTCCTGGAAGTATGCCGCGAACAATATACATACGCATGTAGCTTCCAGTAGCGTGGGTACCATTAGCAGCACACCGAACCTCGTCAGGTCGCGCATGGACTCGAGTCCACGGGTCATACACCTGATGACCTCACCACCCTTGGCTGACAGGAACCACTGATAGTCCATGGTATACATGTGTGAGTAGAAAGTCTCCGCCAAAGTAGTTAGCCCGTGGCATTGTACCTGCAATAGATATCTACATTTACATACAACATACATAGCTGTAAAGCAGGTTCCTCATTTCGTCGCAGAGTGTCCCTGAGAAAAACAACAACGCCATTGCCAAAAGGTAGTACAGCGACTTTTCACCCTCGCCTTCCTTAAGGCTGTTAACAGTCTGACCCAGAAATACTGGCGCCAACAAGTGGCATGCCTTTCCAGCAAATAGAAAGAACACTGCCAATAACACGAACGATCGCAGTACAACACGTTTATGCTTGGAGTCCGTTGGTTTCCCCGGCCAGTAAAACGGTTTCATCATCTGGACAAAATGATCAAATAGTATATTAACTAACGTCTATAATGTCGCCTTTGGTAGCTCTAACAGTGTCATCACTTATATCCACCCTAAAGGCATCTGCCTCGGAGGATGATCCTCTACCGGTAATTGGGCATTTACCCATCTTGGCGGATAATGCACCTATATGTGGCCCCTAGAGTATAGTATTGTGTCCTTTGCAATGTAATGCAACTAATAGGATATATCTTCCTTGTTCTGAGATATCAGACACCGGCAGCTCCTACTAAAACCGACACACTGCATGAACACAGCCTTTCGAAGCCGTTTTTAATACAGTTCCACACCTTAGTGAAGACCTTATTAAGGCAGCGCTGCGGTTTCCTTGACATCTCATATGAGAATGCCTGGGAGAACCTATAATCTCGTATATTCTACACACCAGCGATGTGTAATCGGTAACGTTCAGTAAATGTTATCCTCGCGTTTAGCAATTTTTGAAAGAGTTCATACTTAAAAATGCAGTACTTATATACGCCAGCGATCGTCAGCGCGTGTACGCCTGAGGTCGCAAAAAACGCGACGTTGTTGCATAATATCCATGTACGGTCTCTTTTATAGTTTCTAGACTGTCAATGGAGTTATGTAGTGTCAATGCTAGCAAATGCTAGATGTGATCGTCATTTGGGTTGTTAGACACCAGGGAGTGCACATCCAATTAGTCACATTAATGCGAATCAGTTCAGTATACCGTGCAGAACGCTTACAAATCCCGTATGCGCTTGGATACTTCCTCGGTATCTATTAAATTCTTCATGTATTCCAGGGCAGCCTTGTTTAGTAGCATCCGGTCCTGTATATATATAATTTTCCTAGGAACAACTCACAAGCTCGTGTTGTAATGCTACTGGCAGCAACTTCTCCAATTTAGCTAATAACGGCCTTTGGTGACTCTGGGCGTAGAACTGTCGGAAGTACATCTGTAGCAGTAGCATACATGCCTTGGCGCACATTTCAATAGTGTGTAAGTTCAGCACATTGCGTGAGATGTGTGCCTGATAAGCTTCCAATCCCTGTACTATATACGCCAGTATCTTTTCGGCGTATATGAACGGCAGCGCTATCAGCACCTCGTGTATCACGTTATGGCTGATAGTACTCAACGCAAGCATTACATGCTCCGTCGGCGTCCTGTTAAACAGTTCCAACGGCGCCGCGGGTTCCGTGGGAGCGCTAATATCCGGTGTACCGTACTTCTTTATGGGTCCCTTATCGGCCATGAGCAGTTCGTATTCCCTAAGCTCACGTTGGTAGTCTTCAAGTGCAGATCGATACTCTTCAGCCTCGTCCACTACTCGCATGAGGTCCTCTGTAGCTTTCACGGACTCTATAGTCTTCCTGGAGGCCTTATTTACCAGTGCATCACGATCCACTGGAATTGGGTGGTTAATGTCATCCCTGGTAGCTTCATGTTCCAGTTGTATATCTAAATCCCGTTCACGTTCCTCTGACAGGAACAACTGCTCATCAGTTCGTTTCCAGAATCGTATAGTGCTATCATCAGCTGGAAGCAAATTAAGCAACACAGTATTAACTTACAAGCACTGATGAAATAATGTGCGTCCGCGCTTATCGCCAGTGACCGTACAGCTGAACTGTGTCCTCTGAGCTGGCATATCAGCTGGTACGTATCACAGTCCCACATCTTGATCAATGCATCTAGACCTGTGGTCACCAGGTAGTGTGTCCCATTGATCCATCGACACTTGACCACTGCCGCGGAATGTCCCAGGAGTGACCTGCGAATATTACCGAAATCAAGACCCCAAATCTTAGTGGTCTTATCAAGTGACGATGAGGCCAACAGGGCACCGTCGGATGATATATCGATAGATGTAACTGGCAGTTTGTGGCCATATAGCGATAGAAACGGCTTGAGCGTATCGGCGTAATATGTCTGTATAGTACTGTCCTCTAGTGCCACTGCCAGCAACCTGCCATCGCTGGAGTAGCATATACCAGTAGGGTCATCAGTGAGCGATATCTCCCCAATGTCCTTTAGGCACAGGCTGTCCACAGTACCCTTTTTCTTTAATACGTATCGAAACAGCTTCACCGACCTGTCGCGGAACGCCGCTGCAAACGATGAATGGTCTGGGTGTTCCGTCATGGCAACCACGTCTAGCCCTCTAGAGCGTTTATTGACCTCCGGGGCAACTTTGTAGAGCTCCGTGACTTCACATGCATCGAGATATACTACTTCCAGGGTTCCTTTAGCGGTTCCTAGCATCAAATGCTTATTTCCCGCTATGAAGTAGGCACACGTGACTGACTTGGTATCCAAGGTCCTGATGCAGTGAAGGGTACGGCTATTCCATATTTTGGTGCAGTCAACTGAAAACGAGCAGCACATCATATCATTAGGCGATATGCAGAGTCCCAGGATCGGCCCTGGGTGTCCCACCATGTTCAAGATGTGAATTCGCTCGACCTGCGACACCATATCACTGTTACCTTCATCCTTAGCTTTGGCTTGCACCAGCTTATTCACATTCATACGCCATACGCTGACGCAGTTAGTGCTATGTCCAACTACAAAGCCATTCGGTATAGCCACGAATGACGCTACACGCTCCAGGACGTTAACAGCAAACATGTAGTTAATCTCGTCTGTGGCAGCCTGGTCCGATACATCATTCTGCGGGTCAAACGGGTCAATATCACTGGTTTCCAATGGGTTACTGCCACTTAGCAGCTTTTCCAAATATGCGATTTCATCTTCCAGGGCATCGAATTTCGTATCCACACTACGCCCGGTAGCAGCAACCGCTTCGCGCAACTTGTTGCATCTAGCACGCTGCTTCTCGGCAACTCGCTTTAACCGTCTTTTCTGGCGTTTAGAAGCCTCCTTTGAGTCGAAGAGTCTGTAGAAAACTACGAAATTACTTGAAACGGATAACAGCAGCCCTTTGTGTTCAATTTCCATTTGGCTCCCGGTATCTGGTTTCCCTGGACTGTCCATGCTATCGCCGGGATAGACTATACACAGCTTTCGGCATCGGCCATGAGCCTCTTGACGATTTAGTGTAGACAGCTGCTTTGCGTAAACCGGGATGTCGTAGGTACTGCTTGTATCCTTCTCACCACCGGACATATCCAGCTTATAGCAACGGATGCGATTCTCGGCTCCGGCAATATACATCCTCGTCTGTGGAAATATAGTTGATACCTGCCAAAACATACCTCATTTTGATTAATTGCCAATCCATACAATTCCGCTGTTGAGTGGACCACAGTCTGGATACAAAGCTGCGATGTTAGGTCCCATATGCGCACGATACAGTCCTTGGATACACTGATGAGGAAGCCCAAAATGTCATCAGAATTCCTACCTACAGCAGATCCAACTCCAAGTTTACGTGACTTCAAATGTGACTCGGATCCCTGGCTATGTGAAACGAATCGTAGGTCACAAACTTCGTTACGGTGACCTTCCAGGCGAAATAGACCTAGGTCCCCAGTAGTATCCCATATTATAATGCAACAATCCTGGGATCCCGATGCCAACAACTGTTGCGAAGGGCTTATGGCCAAACACGTGATAGCGCTTTTGTGGCCATGGACCTTAAAGTCCTCGTGGATAACGGAAACGGCATCAGTGGGCAACGCCGGAGGCATCTCAAAACGACGAATCGATCCGTCATGGTAGCCGACATATAGCCATTTATTACGTGAATGGGAGCAAACGAAGGCAGTCACATCAGATGGGTTATACAGGTCATCTGGCTTGGCGTCAAAGTGGACACGGGCTTCGCCCGTACGGCAATTCCACACACTCACTCGTTCATCATGGCCACTGATTATATAATCGTGGGACAGAGCAGCGACACTACGGCAGCCACGTGAAGTAACTGTACCGAAGCTGTCGTCCAGCGCGTAGCGCAAGTATGACTTCACCATTTATATAACACACTGGGTTCCATTTCAAAATTATGTAACTAATTAATAAATTTGTGGCCCAATGGTGTCTATAAATAGCTTAGGGCCTACTATCCTTCCACAACATAATGGTGATAGAATCATCTGGCCTGGTCAGAAGATGATTATTTCTATATAGTACATACTATTAATTCTAGTATAATAAAACAACTGGCTTGCTCTTAAAAACTAATCCAAAAGCATTGAATCAATCGACTGTGTAGCACGTTTAGTTACTTGTTCAATGTTACTAGTATAAGTCAAGATTACGTGATGTGGTACCACTTTTTGTTACAGATATCACTATTGTTTATTAATGACAGATAAGGTCTCCTTAGTGTATAATCCCGAACACAGACTCTGCAGCGCGAATTGATCTGTATCGCCGAAATTTCGAAACATTGTAGCACACACACCCGGCTATGAATTAAGTGTTCATAGTATTTACATATTACCGAGCAACATAGTTATTCTGGGCCTAAAGCTTAGTATGCACCTTCCAGACTCTCACTGCCTAAAGGCCTCTACAGACGTACACACCCGTTCAAAACGGGGGACTGTCGCTGGCAGTATAGTATTTCACTTCAAATAGGTGGTTGATATAATATATTGTTTTCGGGACCTTTTGCAGGCACTATTCGTTATTCAAGTTGTGATCAGCTGGTGTAGACATTGATGAAGAGTGCTTTCCGTGACCACACACTGTGGTTGTTTTATTAGGGATACGAAATGTGGTCTGCGGGAAACTCTTCACGCCGTAGTGAGGGGTCTTACACACCTGAGCGTGATCGCCAGCGATCAGAGCAGTCTCCACCCTTATCAAGGTGCTCCAATGCAAGTTCACAAGGCGTATTGAGCCGTAAAGGTTCCATGGATGTCACGCAATCCTTGAGCAACACTGCCAGGAGTAATAGGTCACTGCAATGTGATGAAGGCTCGGTACAGGAAGACGTGTCGCTTGCGCCGCAAGCTTCGTTTTTCAAGAACAAGTCGTCTACTCCGGGTTCTAGGAGTAGTGCGAGGTCAGAGCGCGATGCTGGGATCAATCTCCAGGAAAGCCACAACACAACCTCATCTGGCGATACTAAGGGCATATCCAGCTCAATGAGCAATGTAAGCAACGGTTCGGCCGATACCATCATGTCAATGTCACAGGAGAAGTTAGAGGCTGCCTGTAGCAAATATGGTCTTACCACCGAGAGCATCGAAGAGATATTATCCGGCAGGATGCAATCTAGGGAGCTGGTATCAGAGCGTAGCGACACTTCATCCGATTGCTTCCGTGAGGAGATGTTGATATACCTGCTCAAGCAGCAGGTTAAGCTCAAGAACCAATTGAAACAGCAGAAGAAGAACATGGGTGCCGTGACACAATCAGAATATAGAAAGGCGTCTTATGACAGAACCCGGGACAAACAACATACCAGGACTAAGCGTTGTAAGGACCTGAGGGAACTGACCAAGGACGAGCTTGAGTCATTCGAGGAGATGATGGAGGACAATAGTCCAATGTCTGACACGGACGCCACAATCAGTGAGAATGTCCATGGTCCATCGCGTACCCATAAAAAGATCATACTGTCTGATATAGATGAATATGCGATGGATACTGATCTCTACTCGTCCCAGGAGGCATCACCAGCCGTTGGCGACACTAGGTTATCCAGACAGACCAATGTCCCTAGGAACCATAGGATGACAGACTGCCGGCTGAAAAAGCAGTCTTCGGCTGACACCGTCATATCACAGGAAGCCGATTCCCTGCATAACGAAATCGATCAGTTGATATATAACCTTGAGAACAATGACATTAGGGGCCAGCCAAGGGATGTTAACCCTGAACCTGTTCAATATGGTGTACCGCCAATACCGAACACTTTTGTGTATCCACCCAATTTCTACGATTTCCAAGCTAACATGGAACCCGAGGAGGTGGTACTACCCATTAAGGTGCCCATAAAACCACCTACTCCCGAGGTATGTGATGCTGAAGTGATGACTAACGAAACTGCCCGTGTGCGTGAAGTTAATGAATACGACATGTTTGAACGTGATATCGAGGATTATGAGGAGGAGTTGAAGCGTTCACACCAAACTGATTATACCAGGGTGGGTAAAGACGGCATATCGTGGGAAATAACTGAATCGTACCTCAAGGAGGAGGAGCGTAGGATGCTTCAGGAACGCAAGCGTGCGGAGTTATTGAAGCAGCTTAACGATCCCATCGGTGCAAAGGGCCCTTCGTTGAAGGACCACTATAACAAGTGGGTCTCACAGCGTGATGCCAAGACTTCCAACGTCAAGAAACACAACTGCTTGGGTGTTGAGAAGCAGGCGACTATGAATGAGGAAAATGTAGGACCCATACATATCCCAAATATATTCAGGAGACGTAGGGAGTACTCCCGGGAACGGGAGACTCCACAGTCTGAAATGCCGAGGCAAAAGACAGACCCTAGACATGATGCCCGGAATAAAGATCCGATGAATGACGAAACGAGGTTCAAGGATGTATACATCAGGGGCACGTGGGATCCCAAGACAGGCGCCATTAAAATAAGTAATGCCTTAGATAGTAATCAATTCACAGATAAGAATCGAACACTTGATGAATATATAAACTTTTTAAAACAGAATCCTGGGAACTGGAGCCAAGAGGTGATGGACACTGGTATCAAGCCGAAGCCGTCGGAAGAGGATGTAGATGCAAGCTCCGGTGAGGAGTCGCCAGAAGTAGAGGTTTCCCCGGAAGAAACGGCACGTACCGATACAACCGACAGCACATACGATCGGGATGAATTTCACGTTGCCCCGGGGCCTATACCGTCAGATGCCGAGCCTGATTACAGCCCGGGGATGCGTCGGAAGTATGCCATGGGATTTAGTGATTATTATGTACCACCTATGCGGAACCACCCTGATATGTATAACCCCGGTATGTGCATGATGCCCCGGGGCCATTTCAACATGCCCGAGGAGCCGAAGCACCATCATTACCACTACTACTCCGACCATAGGCATAAGCGGTGCCACCACAAGAGGAAGCATAAACACTGCTGCTCCAGGAAGAGACGTGATCGTGTTCAGTGCAAGTGCTCACATGAAGATGTGCCCAAGGATGTGGAGCCACCAGCTAGTGATACCCAGGATGCTACCAGTACAACACCGGGGTCAGATAGCTTGATGTCTACAGTGACCTCCACCCGTGATATCGTCACGCCATTGTCCGTCAAGGATATAGTAAATAACGTTCTGCACGCAAAGAGCACTGATTTCGTCAAGGTCACGACGTACCACGATGCGCCCCGTAGCCCAAAGTCTGCCGGTGATAATGCCTCCTGTATGTTAAATGCAATGTCATGCTGCACTGACGTGGCAGTGGATAAAGATGACGCAAGTCCTAAATCGCCAAAAATGGTAATATCCAAATACCCAAAGGTGTTTCAAGTAAGGGGTAATACCAGAGCAACTGCAACGAGATCCGTTTCACCACTACGTAAGTTGGAGGGATGTTTCAAGGAGGCTAAGGCAGTACCAGAGACAACTAAAGTTGAATATGATACCGATGCTGAATTTGGAGAACAATTCACTTTCAGGGAAGGTAACAAGGAAACCCAGCAAAAGGATGCGTCGCCCATGTTCAAGACTAAAGCTATATACGTTGGTGAGAATGCAACATAGGTCATAATATTCAAGTAATATTACAATAGGTTACTTAGATTCATTTTGCTGGTCAATAGTCTTCTTAATAGCCTGCAGCCACATGCGGTGCTCTGATATACCCTCCTTCATGCAGTAGTAGTGTAACTTAGTCTTGGCCTTCAGAAGACGCATCTGTGAAATGTCCAGCGGACCGCTGTTAAACCGATGTGATATGAACTTCTGTTTCAGGCCCAACACCAAAACATCAAGTAAATGGTCATTCACACATATCATGTGGTACTCCTTGGCAGACGTGGCTATTGAGAAGAAATGCCATGGATAGACATCAGGTGCATCCACTAACTCGTGATATAAAATGTAACTCCCAGAGTTGTAACCAAAGTCGATTTTGTGAATGCTCTGTTAAACTTGACAGGAACTGTAAACAACCTACCATAAGAGCCACCGAGTTCTTCACAATAAACTGCTCTGCAGTAACACGACCAAATTGTAGATTATTCCCAACTACACGTACAAAAATGTTACGGAAGTACGGTTTGCCGACAACACGCTTTTCCAGTAACCTGACAGCAGTAGGTACCCGGAGTTGCTGTGGAGTATAAAGGACCGATATCCCGAACCTACCTTATCGATACGAGCCATGAGCTTGCTGTTAGCTGCTATGGTACGGCGATTTAATAGACGATTGAGGAATGCAACCACGGAGTGGTTCTCAGCATTCGCCTGTATAACACGAGCGGCATAGGTATCAATCAACTGCTGAGCACGCTCGTTGGTTATCTCAACCTTGCGCTCAGCATCCTCACGCATCTGGCGGAAATCATTCAAATATTTCGATTCTATAGTAAATCGGTAGCGATATATAGTAAACAAGAGATTGGTCATGGGCATTTTATAGAGGGTCTCCAAGTAACGCAAGGGTGCCTCAATGTCACCTTCCTCAATCAGCTTCTTCAGGTCAACCTCAGTGAGGCTAGGATTCTCCAACTTGCACATGGTGTCCCATAGAGCACGTATGGCCTGCTCATAAGTGAACTCGGAGTCCGCAAATTCGGTATTGTCCTTAATCTTCGGCATGAAGGATAGCTCATTGATCTTCTTGGTCAATTGGTCGATGGATAGCTGCTGTTCCGATATGTCAGCCTCCAGGCGCCCTATTACATCCACCTTCTCCTGGAGGGTTGACTTCAGCTCATCCTCGTGGCGTAGGCTCTCAGAGAGTTCATCGTTACAACGCTCGAGGTCCTTTAGCGCCTTCTTGGTGACGTTTTCCTGGTAACTCAAGTGGCCGTTCAATTTAGTGATCTCAGCTTTCTGCAGTTGTAAAACAGATCGGGCATTGTCCAGGTTACCCTGGAGCTCCTCAATGCCCTCGACATACGACATGCGCTGCTCATTGATTTCCTCGAACATACGTAGGACTACGCTGTACTTGTGCTGTAAAGATATCAGCATCTCACGGTAACCCTCCCTGGCAGCGTCAAGGGTCAAGGGTGAACTTTTTTGAATATCACGAACTGAGAGGTCTAATGGGTAGCTTGGGCCATTGTCAGGAATCATCAGCGGTTGTATTACATCAACCGATGCATGATTGCCGACAACACGTTCACGAGCTTCGTCTGACAAAGTCATGTCAAGCGTTTTCTCAGTACCACACGACTTAGATACACCAGGTAACAGCTTGCAGCCCGCATCAAAGGGATCCTCAATCCAAACTGAGTCCATCTTCTCCTTGGTTGTACGGTCAATGTTCAATCGTGGCGATTTCAATAGACCACGCGTCTTGGTACCTGCGTTGTCACCAAATGATATATCCTTGGTACCTGGTTCATGGTCCATGTTCAACTCATAGGTCAACGATAGCAGCTCCTTAGCCTCCTCCTGGAGACCTTGTAAAACGTCACGCTTAGTGCCCATTCTTGAAGCTAATTTGCCTTCCTTGGCGGTGGCACCCGGCTTCATGGCATCTATTGAATAATATGAACAAAGTTACACATCTATCATATGTGAATTCAAAAGGCATTACACATCCATTAAAAAGCAAACAAATACACTGTGAATACAAAAACTGTGTTACACACCAAATGTGTATCAAGGTGACCAGGAAAAGCTATATTCAAGCAAAACTTACGCTTGATGTCCACATCCTTGTTCTGCATCATCTTTAAACCTCCCAAACGGGTGTCTGGAAACCTCATTGTGCTATGTCACCAACCTATGGCAATACCTATGCCAAGCACCTGGTAAGCCGACATACAAAACTGCCTTTCGGCTTATATGATGTGTGTTTACACGCTACAACTCATGTAAATTAAATTCCATGCACGGATAAACGAGATATAAAGGAATTAGTAGCACTGATAACAATGTGTAACACCTGCGGTCAGACAGCGCTATGCAAGACCAGCATCCGAAACGCAACACATCGTGAGTATTTTTGTGGTATCTAATTATATTAAAATCCAATAGGTGATTCACAACATTTTGTGGTATTAAGACATCACACATTGGAATTCTCGGGCGCCCTTCAAAGAGGGCCCCTTGACCACGACAGTACCAACTGTCTACATCCATTTTAATAGACATAAGGTCTATAATGATAGACAGGATGTACTGATGCAGTGGTGTACCGTAGAACATATCGCAAGGATTCAGTGGGAATAATGCAACGATAATATGAAGCATAAATTTACCGTTGAACAATGGCCAGGGGGATACACATTTACATCAGTGAGCAGTATAGCAGCTTACGTAGATATAGTTAAAACATTACGACCCTTTCGATGGCTTCTGTTGATATACTCCGTAAGTACCACTGATCTGTGTCATAACTAATAACAGATTCGGTTAGCATTTAATGCAAAGATAGTGAAGTCAATATGTTTCATCACATTATATTGGTTCATTGAGTGGAATATGCGTAATTTCGTCGTTGCAGGTATGTAATATAAGTGCAATAAAATATCACCAGAGCAACTTATTATGATACAAGGATACGGTATACAAATGGAGTCTGTAAGACTCACAGGAAATAAAACTGTAAAGACAATATCAATAGCGGATATCGATCACCTATTGATCAACGAGGTATGTCTATACCATAATGATACATATCCCCAGGGAATTGTAATGAATCGGGTGTTATTCTACCTACTAGTTACACTGAAAAACTCGAACGACGTCATTATGCCATTTGAGGTATCTAGATATAATATAAGTTCACCTCACGCAGTCGTTAATACCAAGGCTGGACAATCTGAAAGTAGTCTACCAAACGTATAATAAAGTGTTTGAATCATCGAAAACGCCAGTTGTGGATAAGACATAATATGGTTACTTCTATAAACATCGCAACATAAAATTCAATATTAACATTGATGTCCACCCCCAGGGCATAACTATAAACTCCATGCTAATCTTAGCAGTCCCTTTAGAAAACCAAGGACCTCCCCGAAACCTGTGAATTTAGAATTGCATAACCATAACTCACCTAGTTTGGATTCGCCATAAATACGCTCTAGGAATATAATTGGGACTTCAGCTATACGGGCCTTGTAATGCTTCTCGGAACGTGCAGCTATTTCAATTTGGAACATGTAACCTGCGCAGACTGAATCCATATGCACACCAAGTACCTTTAGACTCCACTTCTTTCAATACCTTCTCGAAAAGTGATCTGCGATATAAACGAAATGAACCAGTCATGTCAGTCATGGTGGGACGCAACAACATATGAGTAAGAGTGTTCGCAGTCTTACTTATTAATATGCGATACAAACTCCAACCACTGGCACCACCACCAGTGGCATAACGAGTACCAGTAACAATGTCATAGTTCCCCGTACGCTGGAGTCTAATCATCTCGGGAATGTATTTAGGGTGATGCGATAGGTCAGCGTCAAGGATAAGGATAAAGTCGTGCTTAGTATGAGCAAGACCATCCATATAAGCGGAACCCAAGCCCATCTTACCAGGACGTTGCAGGAGTTTTAACTGGACCGTTGGATATAGCTGCTGCATATGCCTGTAGACCTCTACAGTGCCATCAGGACTGTTGTCATCCACCAAAAGAATCTCGTATTCCACAGGTCTATATAGATTATAGAGCTATACTGCACACCTACTGGGTCCTTAGAGCGTCAATGATCATATATGTAATGTATGCTATGTTGTCTCGCTCATTATACGTCGCCAGGATGACGGATATACCATTCACGACGTCAGCCATTGTTAATAGTGTTACATAATTATATTTATAACATTAATACCAACGTCCTGGTGTATAACGTGTACATGTGTGGAAGACGTATCAGTCTAGATGAGTTACACACTACGTTCATACTTGAGCTGTATAGACCCAAAATGGATTCTGATGGGCCTGGCAAGTTGTAGTATAGCTATTGGTCATATTTCCTAGAAGGATTCTATTCGGAGCCTAAGGTCTTAACAGCAGCTCAACGTAAAAAGCTCAAAAAGAAGCAACAAGCACTGGAGCAAGAAAACCAACGTGAAGCTACTATTGCTAACTGTAGGATTGTGATCACATTTCATAACAATGTACAGCAATTGATTTGAGACTACTAGAAGAAGAAGATATAAGTAACCAATTAGCCAAAGAAGGGAAGCGAATATTTAAGATACTAGGTGATGGAAATTGTCTATTTCGGTTGGTATATATAGCATAATGCATATGTCACAGAGCAATTGAACATCAGCTGGCACATGTCAATAAAGGAAATATATCTCAATGCAGTCACGATAAGCTTAGACAGTTGGCTGTGGATCATCTGGTGAAAAATCGAAATGAATATGAAGCTTTTGTGACTTCACTATGTATCGATACCGGATGTAAGTAGTAGTATTGCCCAAATATGCTACCCAGGTGAATCATACGAAGCATATTGCAACAAAATGGCTCAGGATGGTGAATGGGGGTGAGCATGAATTCGTAAAGTTATATCCGTTCACAGAGGAGAAGTTGAAATTCTAGCACTATCCAGAGTGCTGGGACACAATATCGTAATATATCAACATGACGCGAAACCGAAGGTATATGTAAGTCATATGACTTTAGTTTCAATAAATATACAGGGAGAAAATAATGGAAACACGCTGTATGTGACATTCCACAAATATGCATATGCACTTGGAGGGCACTACAACTCTACCACATTAACATAATTTTTGTGATTATTGTAAACAAAACCAGTCGTATTACGACTTTACATTACCTAGATGCGTCATGTCTGCGCAACAAATAGCCTCTCAACGTAACAGGTGGCGGGTAGGGACTCGTAGGAACCTGACCACGGCGATCTTTGGGCTTCCACTTGTTATCATAACGGCGAGTAGGTGGGTCACATACACAGGAAAAGTTAAAGTTGGGGTCGTTCATAACCTTTAAAGCCTTCTTTGGGTCATAGTCAGCAAAATGGAGAATCTTGTAGGCAAATTCAGGAGAAAATGGATGCCAACCTGGATTGTTCTTCCAATTCTGAGCACATAACTGGATAAATTCAGCTAATTCAAACTCGTTTTTAACCACAGCGTCATGGCATCCTTCATGGGTCCTACGAGCACGAATCTTCTCCAAGTGATATGGAGAATACATCAAACGAGCCCACTCATGAGTCTCAGGTTGTGGACCCAGGGAGTCGTCCAAGAAGAATGCAGGAGTAAATGGTACCTGATGATTATAGCCTACATTGATCTTGGTTTGGAAGTTTGAACCCTCAGATACAGGCTTCTTACGCTTACGCTCCAAAATTTCTGAACCGCTATCGCGAGAAGGACTGGCACCAGAACGTCCCGATTTTACACGCGGCTCCTTACCGTGGACACTAGCCTCATCCGATACGTCGTCATTAGGAACAGGTGATGCACCCTGGTCGTATCCAGCAGGAGATTCATCTGATAAGTCACTTTGATGAAGTGTGGTATCCAATGGCATCTCACCAGCATTGATCATGCGCCATTTACACTGTGGGCACTTCCATACACCTTCATTAGCCGGTAAGAAGCATTGCATTAAACACTGTGAGAACATTAACGAACTAGAAACGTAACACACCTTGCTATGATAAAGCAAATCGCAACTTCCACATGATAAAAAGGGACCTAATTGAACGCCACATTCGGCACATCCCTTACTAGACCCTACTATATCATCGACCTAACACATATAAAACATTTAAAAACGTGAAACGAACCAATGCACCCTCTTTCTCCTCGTAAGCAACAGCAGGCTCCTCACCAGAGTCTATAACACCGCCTTCATCATGAACCACCAATGCACTACCAGCCAATGAACTCGACCGATCAGATTCTACACTAGAAGCCGTAAGCGCTCCGTCCTCTAAAACAGCATCATGATCTTCACCAAACATGCCGGAGGGGTCATGAGAAGCGTGATTAGAGACAACATCTCCCACACCGTACACGACCCGCGTCATATTACAATGTGCATGACTATAAAAACTTCAACGAGACTGTAAACAACGATGCCACGCAAACGCGTAGGCAACACCCTCTGGTGCGATGTGAGAGAGAGAGACAACAATAAACACACCTAACGAAAAATGTAAACAAAGAGTAATATAACAGAATAAACCATGCACAAATGAAAACAGAATACAATAGTACAGAGTGTGGGTACTACTACAACACCGTTGTAAATCGGGCCACTAATAGACACACGACACAGCGTCACGGGAGCACTCCTGGGTATAGCAAGAATCAACATGAATGCAGCCAAATATACATTTATCATACACACACATTCAACCTTAGCCACGGAATAAACGGTGCCAGGGGTGCCCAGTACGCAAACACATACGCCATATAGTACATGTGACACACCTGCATTATCACCAAAATTACACCACGAAGCAAATGTGTAAATAATATCATGTTCTATTATAAATAAGTGTTTTGTCACCGTGGTTTCTAGTGAATGTGCCACTGTTTAGTAAAGTTCAAGTGTAAGGTACCCTAAAGACCTCAGAGGCGTAGCCCTAAAATGAACTGTAACGATAACTCACGTTTTAATCAATGCTTCCAATACCGATTTGTTGCCAGCGGTACCTAAAACAGAAGCAACGACTTCGTTTAAAGTAAACTTCTTGGCCAGAACATCACGTACATCATCCGATGCCCAGCACTCTTCAAGCAAACGAACAATCTGGCCAAATTCATATAAACCATCTTGACCAGTGATCTTAGATAAATCATCTACATTTGGAGTAGTACTGCATAGCATATCAGCACGGCCGTCGTTGACAAAGGGCTGAGCACCCTGCCATGGACGAATCCAAACCCCGTTGTCAGGGTTATTCAAAAATGATAATAAGGAGTTGTCAAAAAACACAACACGCTCCAATGGCCACCCAAAAATAGACAGATCCTTCTTTAAGTAATATTGAGGAACTGCGTCATCACGGTGATGATTCCCAATGCCTAACGAACTCGCACGGAAGCTGAATAAGGATGTTGGAGTAGGACGAACCTCACAACTGTCCCTGTAGAACCGCACGGAGCTCTTGATGACCTCGCGATCTGGGTCAATAGCGTGAAGTATGGCATTGGCATAATGACGGGTGCCAGCAGTGTAAAGTGCTACGGTGTACCTCGAAGAGTTTGACTTGAGGTACCTGAAAAATTCAAGAACACCAGGGCGAAGTGATACCTGCATAGTAGGATGTACGGTAAAACCAATCACACCAGGATTGGTCTGCTGCTGGTGAGGCAACGTACCGTTGTCCTCGTGTTCAACAATGTTCACCAAATAGTCGTGCTGCTCAGCAGGACGGTCATGCATATGGATTAATGTCTCATCAAGATCAAGAACAACCAACACCTTTGGCCGGTTGCTCTCAGTAGGTATATCGGATGGCCGATCATTAAAGTCCGATACCTGGCGCATGCATTTGAATACGGGGTTACGCTCCAAATGGTCACGTAAACCGCCGTAACGAATAAAATGATTACGGTTAAAACGAATTACCTGTGAAGGAATCATAGTAGAATCGTTGATCGCTTCACCGGATATCAGCAGGCGCATAGATGTTGTCTGCAACTGAGGTGTACAGTCAATGTAACGAGATAAAAGACCCGTCATGCCCTCAAGAGTAATGCCCAAGGAGTCTTGGTCAGTAGGTTCCAGGTCATCTGAGTAATCCGAGCTCTCATCGAGGTCATCCAAATAGAAACTGTCGTTGTCAGATGTTGGTGTCAATGTAGATACTTCACAAATACCGTCGCATTCGTCGTGAACACCGCCATTAACGGTACTGTAGCTGCAATCAGGATTGGAATGATACGCAGACCTGGGATTGCCCATAGGGTCACCGAAACCGCATTCTTTAGAGTTTAACGGTGAATCACCGTCGGGATATGCCGATATATTGCTCTTGGAATGGCCACCCAAAAGGTCGACGCCTTTCATGGATGTACCGTCAAAAAGGTCGTCATCAGATACAGTAGTGTCAGTCTCCATGGATATCATGTAAGTATCATCGTGATTCTCCAATGAACAAGAAGGAGGACTATCAATGCAGTCACCAGGTGAACGGATTGTATCTAAAGAACCATGTTCATTTGTATATAAGTCAACAGGACAAGAAGTCTTCGCCATCGTAAAAAAGACCTAATCAAAAGTGATCGATAAAATTATCCACGCCCGTATATCAGTGTTCCACACATCTAAACGTCAGTTGTAACAATAAAAGTTAAATCCAAAAATATATACAACGAAAATATTCCAGATCCCGTATGGAAACGGGCACTTTCTCACAGTAATTCACCTGATATTGAAAAATTAGGTATATTACCGAAGAATAATAACGATATAATGACACAAGGGCGAAAATTTTTTCGAAGAAAAAGACTCGAGGTGATACTCAACAGCAGCCCGGGTGAGCTATTTGCCACAATCAACGAAACTCCTGAAACAATGTGCACCAAATGTAATGATGCATTAATCTACCATTCATCGAACGGCTGTAGACAAACTTTTGAAGTAGATGTGTCAAGAGTAGAGCATCAAACGCGATACGTAAAATGTGTGAAAACAAGCGATAAATAATCACAGAAAATGATAAATGTGTAGAGCACTGTGAACGGAAAACGCTCAATAAGCACACAAGGTGTAACCTTTCACTCACCCAGAATATATAAAACGATTTATGGCACCGATGCACAATAACAGATTTAGGCGGACTCGGGTGCAAGCCCACACATCAACGCCCAATCTAAGAAAACAACGTAAAACTTGTATAACATTAATTAGACACATGCATATTCAACATTAAATCCTATTTCATACTAGAAGCCGAGAAGATTACGAGTACATAAGTGGTCAGTAATAGTACCCTCCAACACAACACTAATTTAGGGTACATAGACAACTATTTATAAGCACACACCTTTACACATCAGTTGAGAACGTTACGTTCTATACAAGTGCCAACTTATATAAATGAATATAACATAGACCCTGATTATTCATGCCGCCCACGGGCGTCTCCTTCAAGGGGCATAGTGACTAACATCTCTGCTCCAACTTAATAAATAGGTTCAAAACCCGGGATACTAAACAGTTATTATGAAATCAGGCCGCCACCTCTTTTTGGAAACTGTAACTAACAGCGTTCAAGAAGTCATCCACAAACCATCTCCATGGATAACACGAATTGGATGTAATCATTGAATATGAATAGAATGATATAACTATAATTACTACGTAGAGTCCCATCTGTGTCTACAGACAGCTTGCTAATGTCACTCCATAGATACCATCACAAAGTAATGTAACTAGCCATAATATAGTGGATTGAACTTTAAAATTTTTTTAATAAGTTAAATATATCTTGGTTAATAACTATATAATTATGGTGTTACCTTAGATATTTGCAACACACTTGATAGAATCGGGGCATTACGCGCTATAAGGTTTTATATTTCGTATATTAACACCAAACATACAAAAATGGATGACGTGACTTCCGATGATAATATAGATTTCAATGAGGAATGGTTGTATTCCCTGAGAGCAAACGAAGTCATAGAAGCCGTTGATATTCTCAAGGAAAGATTGATAACAAATGTAAACGTTGCTGATTGCAATGGAAATAGCGCATTACATTATTGTGCAGCCAACAATTTGGCACAGGCAATTATATTTCTCCTTAAAGAGTGCAAAGTGGATTACTGCCGCCCTAACCATAGTGGCAATACCCCGCTTCAATGGGCTGTCCAGACAAATAGCATTGACGCAGTTAGGGAAATACTAAAGCACGACTATGATGTACATCGGGAGGAGTACACTAGTAGAGAAGGCATATCTATGTATGGTACATTCCAGGCAACAGCACTGAAGGAAGAGTACAAATTAGACGAGGAAACTAAGAGGTATTACAATATAGTACAATTCCCACCAGGATATGCACAGAATAACAGGATACATATTTTAATACCAAATATATTTGGGAAAAGTATACTGAACGACGCATTCAACGCATCGGATCAGAATATATTGTTAGCCATACTTGAACACCCCGTGGCATATGCCATTGATGAATGCATAGCAGCAAAGGAAGAAGCTGGTTTGGAAAGAGTAGATGTTAACGGTATCAGCGGAGTTGTACATGCCTTTATTTTCAAGCCCATAAAACAAATAGTTAAGGCCAGGGAATTAGAAATTAAGCATACACAAATTTTAAATGAACGAAATGCTGAAATGGACCATAGCGGTGAAGTTATATGGGAAACTGATCTTGTTGCATCGCAATGGCTCGCTGAACTGGCAAAAGAGGGTAAATTTGAAGGAAGGCGGGTCTTGCAATTAGGGTCTGGCTGTGGTCTGTCAGGAATAGCACTCTACCTTGCTAGCCTCGAGCATCGTAAGCTACCGATGATATTGATATTCACGGATGTATGTGATACCACCATGTCTAATTTGCATTTCAATATCCAGTTGAATGAAATGCAAGGTAAATCTGGAGTGTCAATACTCTCGTTGGACTGGACAAAGCCATCCACATGGCCAATGGATGGAAATGGTAACCTCCAAACCTTTGATATAATCATTGGAAGTGACCTAGTATACGACTCTCACTTGGTACAACCATTGTCGAATACAATTAACCACTTACTGGAAAGAAAGAAGGGTGAACTGCTATATGTCTATAGGCAAGCAAGGGACGGGTCTAAACTGATTCCAGAAGCGTAAGTTTTGCATAGATTTTAGACATGTGTCACGACTGTTGGTTGCACAATTGAGTCAATGGTCCGTATTAGATCATATCCCGATGATACTACAACGAGTGTGAACGATAAAATCTGTGTGTTGATGCCTGCAGTGTCTATAGAAACGATCTATATCCTTAGATAAAGTCTCCATAGCAAATGTGTAAACATGATATAATACCATTTACAGGTTGAGGCATATTGGTCTAGAAGTGCAATCAGTGAAAGCGCCGGTAAAATACCAAGATAACCCATTGAAATCACAAGACAAAAACGTGTTGGATGCATTCTTCCCTGAATTGGGGGCTGATGATTTCACCATAATACACGCGCGCAGGAGATAGACCAATAAACATTGCAACTATACAGAGATAATTCGGCGAAATGGAAATATATATCGCATTGACACGTGAATGTGTAATTGATTAACGCTGGCAACAATGTTTGAGAACTTGCTCAACTTTGTTGCAGGTGGCGGCCATTCCGCTGAAGAAACGACGAATACAGATGCTGCACGAAGACGAAATAGTCGACGTCTAACGGGATCTAGAGGCAATGGTAACACTCACCAGGATGGACACGTTGATAATAAAATCAATGACATGTTACACATCGCACAAACAGAAGAAAGAGTATCACGATATCTTGAACAAATACAGCAAGATCATGCAACGGGGAGGTTCCAACGTCTAGATACTGATAAATCATCTATGCAAAAGCAAAAATCATGGGAATACCTACATAAACCAAAGTCACACAACAGACATGTATACTTTGGAGGAGCGCCTTTAGGCCAGTGTATAGAAATAATTAACATGAAACGGCGCGAAGCAGTGATATTAAAAGAAAAACAAGTTATCCTAAAGGAATTAGAAGATAGAGAAGCTGAAATCGATGAGCTCATGGAAAAACAAACCACAGATTTTCAAAAGTTTGAAGTGGCACTCGGGAAGGCATTGGGACTGGGTGGCGGATGCGCTATACTTGCAGACCTGTTGAACAGGCATTGCACTAAGATGATGCGCCAATTTTTCAAACGGATGCGGCGTAAACAAATACATAAGCTGGAGGGTACCATCGAGAGGCAGGCGGAGATTATCCGACAGAAGCACAAGCTGGCTGTTATGGTTATCGCAAGAATGGTTGATAAATCATTATTGACCCCAATGAAAGAAGCGTTGGTACACTGGAGGTGTAGTCGTGGCAATAAGCCTATGCCAAGTGCGACATTTAAAGGCTTTAAGTATGCTGAGGTACTGAAGGGAGAAAAACCAGCTATGAAGAAATCATGGAAAAGGGGATCTAACAAACCAACTGAAAATTTAGTAAGTCTGCTCACTAGTGTAATCATGACACCCCAGGCATCAGTAGAGGAGTCATTGCTAACCAGACTAGAGAATTTAGTGGCCGAAGAGATGCAAATGCTAACCACAACAAGGCTAGTGGAGCCTTAAGGGAGCGTAAGTGCTTCTTGGAGAACTGCAGCAATTTGTATGCGGGATTTGCAACCGTCCAACCGTTCCTTCAAATATGCGTAAGCTTTGGCCTCCATGGGATCCAAAGTAAATTGCAATCCGTTTGAACTGTCAGTCACACGTAATGTGCTACGTGTATTACCTAGGGTGTATTCATATACAATATGGTTATCGCCTTCTTCCAAAACTTTCAAAGGGCTGGCGTCCAGTGCCGATACTAAACGATTAAGATCATCGAGTCTGCCTAATATGAGTTAAAATAGCTTAGGGTCTACCTTTTATGCGATATTGATTCATCCGTGAAATCTGATAAACTCGTGCCTTTAGGAAGGTCGACCTTAGTAGTAACCTTCAATTCATCTATGCGCTTGAGAGCTTTTGCGATATCGTTGTCCACACTGTCCAACAAACGAGCGTTTTCTATTAGACCCCCTTCCAGCTCCCTGTTGCGATCCAAAAGTTCGTCACGTTTAGCATGCTGATCGACAATGAGGTTGTTTTGGTATTCCGTCTCGCCACCAAAAAACTTGTGATTACTCTCTGCTAGCAGCGATAAACCCTCGAGAAACAATATGGCGTCAGAAGCATCATTTTGCATATCACTAATAGCACTAGACAGCTCCTTCTCGAGTAGACGCTTTCCCTCTTCATCCAGTGTTGTATCAATGGCCTATTAAAATGTGGTAAACGGGATCATGAATTAATCTGGATAACAGTACTGCAAACAACTAGAGTATATATCTCGAGAAATAGATAAAGTTTTAATTACGATACATAGCATATTCGCATGACATCAGCACATAAGAATCATTACTAAAAATCACTGAGAATGGAATAAATGCAAGAGGAACACTTTGCACTAACATACCTTGAGAGAGCTCAAATCACTTTCGCCTTCAGAGGGTTGTAGCAATGCAATAATGGAATCTAACTCTGATAGTAGAGCCCTGTATGCGACTATTTCATACAACGTAAAAATGCCATACCTGTACGTGCCAACAAGACCAGTGGCGTCGGTACTTCCATTACCTAAATTCAAAGGTCAAACATGTTACACATGGTCTATACACATACCTATAGAATCTAACAAAGCGGAAAGACGAGTTCGAGATTCACGCAAAGAAGGAAGGTAACCCTCTTTACCCATTATGAAGAGTGCACATCGCCCACAAAAAATAGCAGTTAGACAAGATAAACACGATAGTATTCACCGATATTAATTCAATCCCATATCTATTAAGCATTTGTGGCAGCTTTTTGCATCCTGTATACACCTAAAACTGGCACTAACCTACGGTGTACTGACTGGGGCAGTAAGTGCAAAAGAACGCAACATACCTTCTATGTTACTTATAATCAAGAATATATTAAGATACCCACTGTACAGCTACAACAAAATGGCGTCCCTAACAACAGGAATGCCTACACAGGCCTTAGTTAAGGCAGCACTTGAAAAATCGAAAATTGTCGAAACAAAACAGCCGAAATATGAAAGAATAGGATACCTACTGTCGTCATTGTTGAAAGGAGTGAAAAGAGAGACTATCTCAGCCCATCTTACTAAACTATACGGACAAACTGATTTGGGTGACGCCCGAGATGTCCATGATGGAATGCGTCCGATTCCATTCACTAGCTTCGAAGAAGTCAAGTCATCAGGTAAAGCTGATATACCTATGATATCAGTTGCTGGGTGGTGTAAAACTGTACGTATGCAAAACGCGGGAAAACTGGGATTCGTGATTTTAAACGACGGTAGCTGCAAAGCTGATTTGCAAGTAGTTGTACACGAGGGAGCTATTGGCCACCAAGCTGTGGACAAGTGCACTTCAGGTACAACTATTGCTATAAGAGGTACACTAGTCGAGAGACCATCAAAACCTGGCTCCTTCGAAGGGAAGGAAAAGGAAGAAACACTCGAAGATGTAGCACGCAAGTACGAAGTACACGTTGCCCCCCTGGAAGGCCACTATTTGGAAGTCATCGGTGAAAACTTCGATGCTGCCAAGTATCCAATCGCCAAGAAGTATATCACACAGGAATTCCTGCGTGAAGTTGCACATCTAAGACCAAGGAGCTACTTCATCAGTTCCGTCATGCGTGTGAGGAGTGCTTTGGCGATGGCCACGCATATATATTTCCAGAGGCTGGGATGTATATACCTGCACACGCCACTTATCACTACCACCGACTGTGAAGGTGCTGGAGAACTGTTCCAAGTGACCACTATGTTGGAAGACTGTAAGACGTTGGGTGACCTGGCCAAAAAAATGACGGCTCATGGAGACCCAAAGAAAGCTAAAATCTTAGAAGAGATGGAAATGGACTACAAGAAGGATTTCTTTAAACGCAAGGCGTACCTCACTTGCAGTGGGCAGTTATCAGCAGAGAACTACGCATGCTCCATGGGAAAGGTATATACATTTGGGCCTACTTTCCGTGCTGAGCACAGCCACACCTCAAGGCATTTGGCAGAATTCTGGATGGTGGAACCTGAAATCGACTTTTGCGATCTAGCAAAAAACATGGACATTGCAGAAGAGTACGTGCAATTTGCCATTAAGTATGCCTTGGACCACTGTCTGGATGATCTACTTTATCTTGAAAGCATTGGAGATAAGGGGCTAGTAGACAGCTTACGCTCATTTGCAACTGAAAAGTTTGTCCGTATAACATACACAGATGTTATCGATATCCTGATGCAACATGAAGCTGATTTCCAGGCAGGCCGTGTTGAGATAGACAGTGCCCAATGCAAGAGGGAAGATGGATCTGAACCCAGGAAAACCGCATTTGAAAATCATGTTGAATGGGGAATTGACCTATCGAGTGAACACGAACGTTTTATCGCTGAAGCTGTATTCAAGAAGCCGACTATTATATACAACTACCCCGCCAAAATAAAGGCATTCTACATGCGTAGGAACGATGATGGCAAGACATGCGCTGCTATGGATGTGATTGTACCACGATTCGGCGAATTGGTTGGTGGATCACAGCGTGAAGAGAGGCGTGACGTACTAGAGGATTCCATTAAGCAGAACGGCCTGTGCATGGATGACTACACATGGTACATGGACCTCCGTACATACGGATCAATACCTCATTCAGGATTCGGTCTTGGATTCGAAAGGTTGGTCATGCTGGTTACAGGCGTTTCCAACATCAGGGATGTAATCCCATTCCCACGTTACGTAGGCAAGGCCGATTTCTAAGTTTTTAACCAAAAAGGCGCATTAATTTTGTATATATAATTTGATGTTGAAATGCATAAATGAGTGTAAATGCTAGCAGCTGTATTTGTCGAATCTAAAACATTAGGTTCCGCTAATGTGTCCGTATTGCTACACATTACGAATAGAACTTTAGAAATGTATATAGAGAAGATGGTATATTTGTACGATATATCCAATGACAATAGAGTGTCAAAATTTCATGTTATTACCATAGAATACAATCCATAACTCAATAAGGGAAAGAAAAAAAATAGGCACATTAATTGTCTTCACAAAAAAGGAGTGTAGCAGCTCTAATGAATGTATCAAAAACCTTGCTTGCGCATGCTAGAAGAAGTAGTTGTATATTTAAAAGAAAGAATCATGATGTCGAGTTGATTATATACACACGCCAATCTATATTTGAGTTCTTTTGACCATCGGTGGCGTAACAACTCTTTTTAGTATCAAACCAACAATATACACTACATTTCTACTATATGCCGTAATTAGATTAAAAGAGAATGAATAATGATTGCTCGGTATTATGTTACATGGATGTTGTAACTAAATGTGACAACTAATAATAGAGAAGTGCGTAGAGAGTATTGATAATTTTCAACCAGTATTGTGAACGTCTAGCGTAACGATTTATATCAAGTATTCATTCTTCCAGTGTGTATGTAGTGGGCAAATAGAATGATGTGTATAAGGCGATGTGTTGTGTTGGGAATGGAGATATATCTTACTTACAGATCTATTGATAGAAGATAATCTCTTTAGTTGCATATTTACCGGAACGTGTGGAATATTGAATGTTTAAAACATCTTGAATATTCTTTGATCCACAGCTGGCTTGCTCCTTTTGTGGCATTATATCATACGTTATTTTAGCAGACTCGGAATTGCCTGTATTTTGGCTGCTCTAAAGTTAAAATAATGTAGATTATTTATGTTCATATCATTGTGATATCTTCTACCATTGGGTTTTGTTTGTTTAGTGAATCAGAATGTCACCAAGTGGTAACGGAAATGGCTCAACCCCTCCTTTCAAATATGAACCTGGTGGTAAACTTATATACCATCTCATGGCGTTCATGGAAGGATATGATCTACAGATATATCCTGTATGCCTGCGAACTTTTGAACAATGTTTGAAAATGAGCCCCTCAACATTATCAACCATTGCTACAGTTGACAACATGTCCTTATTGGGTAGCGCTTTCTTTTGGGGATTTCTGTCTGATAAGTTCCAATGCCAGTATCTGTATGGTATAGCTGCTATGCTCGCAGGGGTTGCCAATATATTACTCGCTAGTACCTCAAATTATCACTCTGTAAGTTTGAATCTATATTGAAGCACGTATTTTTAGATTTTAGCATTACGCGTGTGTCACGGTTTGGGTGTAGGAGCTGTAAATGCTGCACAGCCTAAGATAATTAGCTCATCAGAAAAAGAGGATACTCATCCGGTAAGCTATGGTATCATTCAGGCAGTTACTGTATTGGGGCGTCTTTTAAGCGCCATCCTAACAACTTTTGCAGCAAGTAATGTTATCTTGGGAGTTCATGGATGGCGTATGTGTTATGCCATCTTGGGATATGTCTGGATATTTATAGGATCGATTGCGGTGTTGGGAATGAAACCAAAAGGGAATAATGGCAGTAGTACTAGTGGTGGCGGTGGTGGCAATGGCGAAGGAGATTTGTCTAAATTAGGCGGCTTATTTAAAAAAACTACTACTTATTTCATCACATTAGTTGTTTATGTTTCCGAAGTTCCATTTGTCGCATTTACGTATATGATGCTGTATCTTCAATACAATGGAGTTTCTGACATGATGGCAGGTGTAGCACTTGCAGTCACGTTGATTGGTGCTATAGTAGGGGCCGGAGGTGGAGGTAAAGCTATCGGTGCAATACCGGACGAATATAAAGGGTACGGTTTATTAGGATCTGGAATTTTTGCCCTTGCTGTCAGATTTATTATTGGCTGCACTTTATTCATGGGACCGAAGCCTAATGGAAGGATGCTTTGGTTCCACTTCGTGGAGTTCTTCATCCTTGGGGCTACTTTAGTTACCATAGGAAGCGTCGATAGGACTGTTATATCAGACATTGCCGAAGACGGTGTTAAGGCTACCGCATCGGCACTTATAAGATCTGTTGCAGGCATTGCAAGCAGTTTAACTCTCTATCCTCTTGCGGGTCGTCTATCAGAAAAGGCCTTCGGGTATATCCCAACGACAGATGACATTGATATGATGGACGAAACCGCCAAAGCGACCAATTGCAATTCTCTCAGGCAAACCATCATGTACATCTTGTTAGTTGGCACGGCAATTAACATCATTTTGTATGGGTTCTGTATGATTAGCTATAAGAGCGACAAAGGAACTAATGGAAAGTAAGTTGTTACGTGTATCCTTTGAATTCATCTAGTAGCAGTAAATCAGCTGGCTGATGAAAGTATTTAAATTCCATACCATTAGCTCAAAGTATTTTTTAAAACATAACCGACTTATAAGGCACAGGGGAAAGAAATAACAACATTGGGAAAACATAAGCATATACGCGTTATAACAGTACAAAAAGTGATGACAATTGTGAAGCTTAAATGAGCAGTCTAATAAGTATTAATGGTGCTTTTTAATTGAGCATTGGTTCGTGAGTTGCAATTTGATCCACAAAATGTTGGAACTTGCTACTTTAATGTTTCATGTATTTGTATTGATTCAATTGTTGAATTTTCTTAATGTGAGACTTCTTTACAGTGATACTTTGTTGGTCGTGGTTTATATGCACAATAATTGCGTACCACTGTTACTTATTTGGATATATATTTTTCAGTTCATATAGTATGTTGCATTCCGTTTCTTTGCATGTTCCTTTATATAATCGATCATAGTGGTATATGATGGGTAGTTATCTAATTAGGTGAGCCGTAAAATCTTGATTGGAAATTAAAATGCTTTCATAACAAGGTTGTTGTGACTTGCTACTGACACTATTAATGAAACCGTACGTATCATCTATACAGATGTCGAAATCTATTTAATAAGAAAACACCCGTTCATCATTTTCATGTAGCAATAGATCAACTTGTGAAGTGCAACGTTTCACCTTTACCAATTTTTGGTTATACAATATAGGGGCATTAAAACCCTTAATGTGAAATATGCTCCAAAGCTTCAGAAATTTTTCAATAGTGTTTGCATATGCATCTTATGTATGGCTACATAATAATCCATTTGTTGGACATAACAATGGTAATTTTATATCTATTTTTACGTGTCATGTGTACATGGCGTGGCTTATTTCATAATGTTGCCCATGGAGTAACGCTAGACCTTGAGCAAGATCAGCCGCCAGCTGGAGTCGTGGTTTTGAAGGGTACATTCACCGGTAATGGACTATATCGACTGTTCTATTCAGATAGTGTACACATATCTGTAGTCACCTATGGAAGTAACATAGTTCCCATTACAGACAATATCCCACCAGAGTCAACAGAACTATATGTTCATGAATATCGGTGGGATGATAAAATCATAGTAGGTATCACAATTAACTACGGCACAAGATCATCGCTATTTACTATATACTTTTTCAAGATTGAGAGAGAGTACCTCAAAGTGTCTGTTACACAAAAGCGCAAGCTTGTGCCAAACTATATATCAATACCACTAGATATTAGCATTCCACTTAAATCACCAATAATTTCATTTCTTGAGAATGTTAGCAACTCCACATTATCCAATTGGTACGTGGTGAATATCCATGACGAAGTTGCAAAAGGGTCTAATAATGGTCCTAAAATCGGCAATGATAGATATTTTATATCCCCGTTACTAAACGTAGAATCATACGATGGTAATGGCAGGCCCCCTATGCTGGTATCACAAAGCACTAAAATACATATCCCACATAACCGTGAATACATAGTTATATGCATCGGTAAGAATAATGCTATGCAACAAAAAGTAAAAATACCTCCTATAGTCAATGGCATTTTTACCCCCTTTAACATAATGGAATATAGCTACGATTATTCAAAAAGTAAATTAGGGTCGGGTTTAATTGACATTCAAAGACTGGTTATTGATATATCAAGTCAACGTGTAGAAACGCCTGATATAGTTCTGTTAGCCAACTTAAAAAGAGGTAGCTGGATATACCATCAATATGCAATTGCCCCAATCAGGCATTCTGGATACATGTACTCAGAGGTTGTCAACTCAGATGCTAAATGTTTTATATACAGAATAGAACCCCAAGAAGTGGTGACCCACGTAGAGGTGTTCGAGCACATTAGAAACGTGTGGCAATATGTTGTAGTGAATGTCCGAAAGTTGGGTACAAATAATAAGGGTGAAGCAGGTGAAACTAAACATATATACAAGCGCATAGAATCAGAAAATGGAAGAGTTTACTTTGACATTAAAAGCGTCTCCTTTGTTTTATTCTATAATATGTTGTACAAAATACGAGTTGATGAAAACGTTTAGTAAGAACCCAAGAATGTGGATCTATAATGGTACAAAAGAATAAGTCCAGTTATGTGATATAATTCATCCACTGAGTGAACTCTCGCTTTATCAGTTGATATTTTTTGCAGCAGAATAATAAACCTATGTTATGCTGATGTATTATCGTGCTCCAGGCAGTTCAATTATAACCGTACTCGGAGATGATGCAGTTTTAACATTGTTATAAGTCGCTATGATAACTAGTAAATGCCTACCTAACTTCCTCATGACGCAAATGCCATCAAGTTAAACACCTGGATATTATGGCACAATGTGATGTATCTAAGAATCTATGCTGAAGTGGATAAAAGTAGCTATACTTTCGTATATTTTCACAAGTGATATATGAACCGTCATTAGCAGTGATTTGAAGCTATGAAATTACTCAGAGTGTCAAAATTGCGTGAATCAAATACAAAATACTAATGTTAACGTTCACTGCACAAACCGTAGTTATGTCAAAGCGTTTCAATAGCAAGATTTATAACACGTTGAAATGGAATTCTAGATGAAAGACGTATCTGTTGTTTACAAGAATAAACTGCCCAGACAACGAATTGATAGCTAGTTATATGAAATGACATAAAATTTACATGACGGTTGGCTGATAATAAATGCTATTAATAATCACTAACGTAGTATACTGTTGTCATTCATGATATGCATTGTTTGATAAATACTAAATTGTTAAATGTATCTTATAATGAATTAGAATGCCTCAGCCCTAGGAGTGAAATATTGCATCACAATGTCCATTCTATTGACGGCTATACATTTTCTCTCCAATAAAAATTATGAATGATATATACAGTATTATAATTGTTTTTATGTCATTGTGGGCCTTGGGATTCAATAATTATGTGGAGGGAATTGAAATTGACATACGAGGTCCGATGACAAATGATACGGCGGTTTACACTGGTTCATTTAGTAATGGTGGTATATATCGTCTTATAAAACCACTTGGTTATGTATCACTTATTGTGTATGGCAATCAAGTTTTATATAACGCCGAGAACATGAAGGGTGCCAGAGTTGTGGGTGATATTTACATTGAAGATTTTAAGAGAGGAACACAAAGAACAATAGGCATAACCATATGTGAAGGAATTCGGCATTACTGTCTACGTAGGAGGTACTATAGGGTCGCATACGATATGGTCCATATGATTAGATGGGATTTAAAATCCTATTTTTTGAAGGGGACTGTTAGTTTAGATATGGACCTTTCTAGTGAATTTCATCATCCAGCAATAAACACTCACGAAATGAGAACCAATACATTACACAATAAATGGTATGTTGTTGACACTAATAAATTTGATCCATCGAATCCGTCATTTCAAATGCCATTTTACGATGACTCATTCTGCATATCACATGTTTACAATATTGAACCACAATTGTTTCAACAATTACCGGCTTCTGTTCTCATAGCAAACGTTTCGAGGCTTGTTGTCTGTCACGGGAACGGTATGGTTTTGATAACATTAGATGGCAGCCCACAGAAAGTGTATACCGTTATAATACCTCCAATTATAAACGGTATATTTAAACCAAGGAATGCATTGGAGGATCCACGCGATATAGCTAATATATATACATCTAATGGAATGTTACATTGTCTCATCCCAATAGATATTTCAAGAACAATGAAACATCCAAACGATGTAGTAATATTGGCCAATCTACACAGGGGGGATTGGTTATATTCTCAATTTAGCATATATCCAATACGTCACCCAGGTCACTGTTCAGTAAAAGTCCTTAATATGGCTAGTAATTCAATTATATATAAAAGTCCAAATCGGCAAACAGTGGTTACTCATGTAGAAGTGTTTGATCATATAATACACAAATGGCAATACATTGTGGTGAACTACATCAAGTGGAATGGGTACAGGTTTGAAGAAAAACAGGACGCATATAAACGAATTGAGGATAAAACGGGTGTATATTATTATGACCTCAAAAAGTTCGTTCTTGAACCATACATCCAGCTGCTTTATAACATAGACACTGCCCAATCTATCTACAAGAATACAGCCCAGGCAGTTTAACACGACAATTCATGACGAAGAACAAGCATTAATGATGTGATTGAATGCAATTTTTGTCATAAGCAATATTTTAAAATTCGTTATGTTATGCACAGGTTTATAGATGAACATGTTTAAAATGCGTTATAACGATCCCACCTTCGCGCGAAAGGGTCAAATAACGTGAACAAACATGATCCACACACACTATAAATCCTGAATAATGCCGTCTATCTAGTGTAGTATAATACCATAGCGACCTCCCAGTACATACACATATGTACCGCTGAAGGACCGGGTCCACAGTTCGTGAATGTTTTCGGATTGCGAAACTCTCTGGAATCTCTAACGCAACACTACCATTGACACCTTTTTGTGGGCAGCGGTTAATCATATGGATCCCATTCTCGATTATTGTTTAGTAGCTAGCATAAAACAAAACCATCCAGTGGACAGTTTTAGTAATACACTCTACGAGTAATTTTGTTATGTCAAATATTGAGAAAAGCGAAACATATGGTTTAACTCATTTCCAATGCAATAATTATATAAATTTAGTGTATTCTAGCAATTATTTTGCATGGGTTAATGGCTCGTCTTCATTTAAGATGCAGAGAAATTCCTCGCTAGAACTTATCTTAAGGGTGGAAAATGCCATAATATTGTAATTTACGCAATGCTCACTACGTCATACTATTACAACATGACTAATCGCAAAGTGACTCTTTTCATTAAAGCCCATATATGGGCTATATTGTGTTCCCTTTTCGTGCATTCCATTAAAATCGATTTACTTGATGATAATTTTCCCCCGAATGTGAATGCCTACCATGGTAGCTTTCAAGAGGGGGGGCTATATCGTTTGATTCAATGCATTGATGTCGATTTAGATGCTGTTGTGTATGGGAATCTTCTGATTGCGAAGGTGCCTCAGGGTTCAGCTAGAGATATGTATGTTTACATAGAGGAATACAAAATACAGAGTAAAGTGATCATTTGTATAACGTTTATAGATATGATTTTAGAAATTTGCAAAAGTAGAAGGTATTATAGGTATAAAATATTTGGATTTGCGGAGGCATCACATCAGATAATGAAGTCGGTTAAGGATCCCATATTTTTAGAAATTGATATGACGATGGAAAAGATGCATCATCAACTACGTTGTGAATTAAGACCAGAGGGTGAACATGGCGCACCATGGTATTCGGTCCGTCCACAATATATAATAGGTAAAGACAATAGATTCAGATGCCGGCGGTTTGCTAGCAGGTTTCTTATATCTCAGATTTTGAATGTTGATTATAGAAATAATGGGATATATCCTCCTTCATCTTTAATTGGTTATTTTAAGGGCTTCTCCAGATCATGTAGTGAAGAGCATTGCATTGTTACCGTACTGGACCAATATGAATTTATGTATGAAATCGTTATACCACCTACAATTAACGGGATTTTTAGACCCAGAAACATATATGAGACTATGGTTGAAATAGACCCACATATGCAACGAAGATTATCTCCAGATAAAACATTGATTGAGATTGATATTTCATCTATTAAGCAGAATCGGGATGATCTAGTCATACTAGCGAACTTAAAGAGAGGCAAATGGCTTTATACTCAATATACAATAATACCGTACCGTTACCCCCTTTATGAAATTGCTTGCGTAATATCTACTGAAGATATATCTACCATTTACTGTCCAACTGGGCAAACAGTGGTTACTCATGTAGAAGTGTTTGACCATATAATACACAAATGGAGGTACATTGTGATACATACAGTAAAATTCAATGAAGGAAATGATATGAATGATTATGATATATATAAAAGAATTGATGATGAAGAAGGCGTTAAATATTTTGACGTTGGAAATAACTTTTGCAAAGAACCTTATATGTTAATGTTAAATAATATAAGCACGGAAGAAGGCGGTGACGAGGGATTACATACCGCATGTATGGGTCAAGTTCTCAATGTGACTACATCTGCATGATTGTAGTGGAAATTTTAAGGTCAGCTGTAAGTCTTAACACCCCAAAGGACGAGTACTAACAATCGATTGTGCAGATCTATTGACGCTAATACGTAAAACAAAAAAAATTGAAAAGGCAGCTATCTACCTCCTGTCGTATTTAACCCGCAATATGGCATGCTAATATTTCCAATGTTATTTTAACTGTAAACATATACATCTTCGAAGAATTATGTATATGAATGTAATGCTTATTAATCAATTGAGAATCCATGAAGTACCTGTATACAAAGGTTAACATATTGTATCATATGATAAATAAATGTGTTTGAAGATTTTAATAATGGTTAAAATGTTACATTTCACCCTATATTTTTATAGGATTATACTGTTATTTATACGCAGCATTATCTCACCTAGTCTTATATATATACAAATTGTATACTTTTGCCTGTATACATTTATATGGCATCTTGGTATAACTATTTATAACCACTATTACCTATATTGACGTAATTATTAGTTACTTGCTGCAGCGGTTGCATGAAAATTTTCCCAGTTACCAATTCAACATACGATGGTGTATCGTTAATATTAGAATCATAAACAATTTTATTTACAACTCTCAAAAGTATAAATATACATACATCAAATAGTTAATTCAAGATGGTTTGCGTTGGTTGGTTTGGCTTTGCAATAAAGGTTGCATCAATACTATTGATATCGACAAGGTCGGTAGCCTCTTGGATTTTGGACCTTAATGAATCAGAATTTCCTGAGTTTGTTCAAGTAACTCATGGGACATTTAGTAATGGTGGTATATACCGGATGATTCAAAGTCCAGCTAGGGATGTGATGTTCATTAAATCTCACCAGGTTTATTTGACTGGAATCAATCGTTCACCAAATAACGATGCAATGGTATATGTGGAGGAATATAAACGTGATGAAAGGACGTTTGTTTCGGTTTTGTTTTACAAGTTCGCTAATTTGCTTGTTGAACGAAGATACTATGAGCCACAAGGGTGCACTGTTGCATTTGTTAGTCGTTTTCAAGTGCAAAGTTTTGTGAATGGGCCGATCAATCTATGTATAGACCTTGAGATTGGCATGCATCATCCAGTCATCGAACCAATGATTAATGTAGAAGATGGTCGACAAATCATTGCCGGGTACATAGGAAACAAAGTGTTGGACTTTCCTCCAGGTTCATTAGCTCGTGTTTGGTCTAAAGATTCGTACTTTCGTTTCATGCCGATCATAAACATTGATCCTCTAAGCAAATCACTTCACAATCCTCCATCGGCCTTAATAGGTTTTATCAATGGTTATTACCAAGATCCGGATTCAAAATACCTCGTTATCAACATAGAAGAGATACGTGATGTGGAGTATCGAGTTTGGATCCCTGGAATTGACAATGGCACTTTCAAACCACAGAACATTTTGCAAAATCCACCTAAGATAAGCGTTCATGAGCCAAAACCTGTTGATGCCAGAGCGGTAGAAATAATAATCGATATATCGCGTACCTCTAAACATGAACCTGATGTTCTAGCCATGATTAACTTAAGTAGAGGTGTATGGTTATATTCCCAATATACTATTCTTCCCATTCGTCATGTAGAGGACATGAATATCATCGTAGAAAATAGTGCCATGAAAACGGAAATATATCAGGTTGAAGATGATTATTTTATTACATATGTTGAAATATTCGAGCACATGCTATCTAATAATCGGTTCGTAGTGGTAAACATGAGGAAGCTGGAGTCTCCATTTATGTCCGACACTAGAAAAGTATTCAAATACAACTGGGATGTTAATAATCCAGCCTATACAGAGATCTTAGGACAAGAGCTAGATGCTTGCATTGCGATCATAACAAACATAAAATCCTTAGAACCTATTTTCTAGAATATTTGGCAAATCTTCTACATATATAAAGTTGGGCGGTTATATCAAGAAGACTTGGGGGTTCTTATAACTCAGAAATCATAATAATTATATAACGTGAAACTCACATAACTATTCCTAGTATCTATAGATTCAATTTTTGTCAATAATGGGAACATTTTACCACGTCATAAATCGTTCAGCCCACGGTTAACAAATGTAGGAATATAGTATCTATCAAATATATGAAACAATAGGATTTACTTTGTGATAGAATTATCTAATAGTGCATGATGCATTAGTGAATGGAATCTCTGCAGTATTATGAAATATTTTGTAACCGGCATTATGGCACTATATGTAATGAAGCTAGGTGATTATTATTACATCGTAGAGTCTATTGAATTGTTTAACCTATGGATAAATGTCATTTAAATTGCTCGAATAGCGTAAAAACAACAACTTAGAAAAGGCTAAAGAAAACAGGGCTAGTACTAGCTATTCATTTTCATTTACCATATCTCTGTGGAATTCTCTCCGTAATATGATCAAATTTATTCTCTATAAAATTGGGAATGTTTTAATATGTTAAATAGGCGTTAATTTATACTATTTTAATTTCACACTTACTTATATGATGGTAGTTAGCCTACGTTGTAATCTAGTTTTTACTTGTCTATTGATCATATTTATAGAAACATTAGATAGCCGATTATTTGACGTTGAATATGCTGAACTATATCACGATATACATGCAGTAGGTTCATTTCGTGATGGTGGTGTATACTATCTGTTCCATGCAACTTCGGATAAAGCCCGTTTAATTATGTATGGCCAAACTTTCCTTTATTCATCGTTTTCTTATGGAAATACAATAAATGATATCTATGTGGAGAAGTTCCGTCGTTCTGACGAAGAGATAATTGGCATAACTATTTGTAGCCAATTTTCATTCAATCGTTTTGTTAAAATGTATTTCTGTTTATTAGATGGCAATTGGTTTCCTACTACTTCTGAAGATAAGAATTCATTTGTTGGTGGCCCTTTGAATTTACAGATGGATATGGAAAGATGGGAGGTACACCCAATAATAGACGCTAGGATTATCATGAGAGGTAATGCTGCTATACTCTACTATATAGGGAACGAGCAGCCAGACAATCGTGAATCTACTAGGAGTCAACTATGGGCGGATGATGGAAATTTCTTGATATCACCAATATATAATTTTGAAAAAATATCTCGATTATCTGGTGACCTGCCCTCCTCCTTAATTGCACCTATTACAAGTTTTTATCAAAATCTGAACGAGAATACTATGACAATTACTCTGGATAAAACAGGAAATCGTGAATACGTACTTAAGGTTGTACATGCCAATACGAAATGTGGGCAAAGTAGAAATATAATCACCGATTTACCGAAAATCGGTGTGAATGCTCCAAACCTGGTTGCTAACAGATCGCAAAATATAGTTATTGATATAGCAGAAGCATATTTTCAACCGTCAAATATGGTGATATTTTGCAGATTTAAGAGAGGTGGCTGGACATATTACCAACATAGCATATTACCAATACATGAAGTCAACGACATGGATATAAAAGTCATCGATTCAGATACTCACACTGTTATATACCACAATACGGATGACGAATTCATTACATATATTGAAGTATTTTTCCATAGAAGGACTAAAATGCGGTACGTGGTAGTAAACATCAAGCGTCTTGTCGAACCTGGTATCGATACATTGAACATTTATGAATTTAAGAGTGGCACTACACAGCAATATGTAAAAGTGGAGCCAACAAATGTTCGTTACGTTCAAGAAATTCTATGCACCATATACAATGACTCGCGTGCCTAGCACTTGCGGTCTAGATAGCGTTTCTTAAAGATTTTAAAGCGGTTAATGGTGGTAATCTAGTGTATGCAGTGCCCATAGCAGTTAACATTAAGACCGTCTGGCTGTTAAAGCATTGGGTTTCAATTTTCAGATTTGGGGAAACTCTAATGAAGGGCCTTATATACAATGTCACTGGCATTTCAAATTCAATTTAGTAGAGCATTTTAATCCATATAACTTACGTAGACGGAAGTCGGGGAAACCACGCTTATTCAGATCACAACTTCCTTTGAAGCTTTTAATTTAGATGCGAAACTGAATAATGCGTGCAATCCAAGTATTTAAGGTATTTATTTCGTTTGGAAGGAAAATGAATTCCTGTGGGTATTTTCATACAGGGGCAACTCATTGGGCACTTTCGGATATACCGCTAATGTATAATTCATGTCATCAGATCTTTCGATGCTCATCTACATTGCCAGGAATTATATACGATGGACAGAGAAAGAAAAGGTGCTCTACTGGTACTAATTGTAGACGAATGCTATGGAAGGAAAACGTGGTATGAAAATTCTCTCGAATACTACAACGAAAGAACATATACTATTTATTCACAAGATAATCTACAATACACTAGTTAAATAATCTAAGTAAACACAAAAATATGTATTAAAAATGAAGCTTCCCTTTATTTTTAGGACTTTGTTTAAATGTGGTATAGCACTATTGCTGTCATCAATAAGTAATGTTTCGTGTGATATATTTGATTATAGTAATTACATTGATATAAACGATGAGTACATACCTTCTTATGTAGATGTAGCGTATGGAACAATCCCTAATGGCGGGGTTTATAGATTTCTTCATACTACTACTGATTACGTGATTCGCGTTAAAGCTGGGAAACTAAATTTGACTACAATTATGCTAATAAACAATATTCCCGCTGATATATTTGTGGAGGAGTTTATCAGGGATGACAAAGAAGTCGTAACTATAACATCATATGGTAAATCGATTCTTTATAACATGGAACGACTTTTCGTCGAGTTATCATCTAACGAGTGTAAATATATAACACAAGAAGAGCGAGATGACTTTGTAGGAGGACCTGTGATGTTACGCACGGACTTACTTGAAAAGTACATGCATCCTGTTATAGATTCTACAATTACGTCACGTGATGGGCGGTTGACTATATTATATTCCGTTGGCAACAAGGGGTACGATAAAAAAGAATCCTCTTTTAGTTTTTTGTGGTACAACCAATTAGATTTCATTATATCTCCACTCCTAAATATTGATGGTGTAAGCCGGATGGCCATGGGTAAAGCTGTTATGCTAACATCACGTATTACATCGTTCCTCCCTCAGGTGAGGCAGAACGGTATTATATTTACTATAGACAAAACCGGTGATCGTGAATACTTTTTGAAAATGGTACCAAGTGATTGTGGTGCTGCAGCAAGTAGGAATATGATAAGCGAATCTGTTAAAATAGGCCAAATATTACCGATACCTGCAATGGATCGCCCTGACACTGTGATAATGGATATATCCATGGAAACAGAACCATCGTTCGATGTGGTAGTACTAGATAACGTGAAAAAAGGCAACCTGTTGCTTTATGGTCAACAGTCATTCCTGCCGATACGCGAGGTACAAAATCTATACGTCAAAATTCGCGATGTTAGTAACGATGCTGATATATACAGTGTAAAGGACGATGAGTTTATTGCCTACGTTGAAAAATTCTATAGTTCCGGTACAATTATGTACGTTACTGTAAACACAAAGAAGTTAGAGTCACCCGATGGTGCAGAAACTCGTATTATATTTAAGAACGAAAACGTGGATGGCATTGTCCACTATAGGGAGATAGGTGACGATGAGTTCGAGAGTTACAACAGCTTGGTCTACGATATATATAGAATATGGCCTGTACAGCATGAAATTCCTACCCATTTACGAGGATTAGATATGTCAGAAATATCTCCACTAATCACAGTAGCATACGAAACAGGGTTCGGGGTGTAATGTATTGGAATGCATGTTCTAACATAGTATTCCCTACAGATCACAATAATGTGTGTGCAAAAGCACAACACTACAATAAGAAACCTGTTTAATTGTTACCTATATTGCACGGTTTGATAATAATTTTATTGATATTTTTTCATCATTGCAGAATCCTGTTGCTGAAATGAATCGAAATGATTCCAACCTCATTCTGGCGGCTACGACGTCTATCTCCACCTATCTTCTACGTAACACTATCCAGATTAAACTGTAACGCATGTGAGCTAATATCCAAACAATTCAGATAGTTCCATCGAGTTTAATGGATTTTGAAGAATATATATTTATGACATATGTGCCTTTTTTGCATTCTAGACACTTTTGCAGTTCTATTTGTATTAAGAAACTATTGTTTTTTTATTTATTGGTATAATATTTGACACATGATTTACCCTGCTGTGACCATGTGGCACCTTTAAGCGACGATGAGAATCACTTACCTCCATTTTACAACCTATTTATGAGACGCTTTGAACGAAAATTCCTCGACATTTCACACTAAAGGGACGAACCCAATTTCCATGAAACTGCCTTCCTGAATGACACCGATTATATAGTATCATGCTTTCGGAAGATGATTCCCCTTCTTAATATTCCTTTGGCGTTAACTTCCGTCACGTTTTTGTTATCGTCTTTTCAACCGGCTAACGCTCGTGTTTTAGATGTATCAAAGACGAACTTTTCTGAACAAATCAATGTTTATGATGGAACTTTTAGTGATGGTGGAGTATATCGTTTGATCTATACAAGGTCCCCAGGGACAACCGATATTCATTATGGTGATGCGTTTATAACATCTGTAAAGGTCCGAGGGTCAATGAACACTGATATATATGTAGAAGTATTCAAACGCCGCGGCACCACACTGATATCCATAACCACAGCTAGTGATTCATCATGCTTCGTTGACAATAGAGAAAACTGGGAAGTATCCAGCTCAGGAATAACCTCTAGATCACGTCTTGAAAAACAGCAATTCATCAGTGGCCCGGTGATGATAGAATTAAACAGAAATGTAGCCAATAGACACCCGGTGATTGAAACCCAGAATCTGATGGTGGAGGGTAATGAGGAAGTGTGGTTTTACCTAGGTAACAGACGGCGCCATGACAGTGCAGCGATGAGGAGCAACATATGGCTTCACGAAACAAACTTCATTATATCTCGTGTGACTAACATCGATGCTTATACTCAACTTGTGGGAGGTCCAAAGTCGGCCCTAATAGCCAACGCCATAGCATTTAAACAGACGAATGATGAATCGATGATAACGATTAGGGTTCCCAGAACGCGTGGAAAGCAATTTGTTCTACATGTACCACCAACATTGGACGGTTATTTTAAACCCGAACATATAATATGGGATAAACCAAAAGTCAGGGAACGGAGCCCTGCACCACTCCATGAAAGAATATTTGACATTGTGATTGATGTGTCAAATAAATTGACCCCTACATATGATATGGTAATATTGACCGACTTTGTTAGAGGTCCATGGAACTATAGTCAGCATACATTTTTACCAATACGTTTTATGGACGATATGAACGTCAAAGTAAGGAATGTAGAAAGAAACATAACAATTTTTGAAATTCGACCAAGAGATTTCATAACTTATGTCGAAGTTTTTCATAATCGTGAAACCGCAGAGGAGTATGTCCTTATCCATACTAGGTCACTCTTCATGCCGGAAGGACCTGACAAGATTCATTGCTATATATACGTGAAAGAGGATAGTTACAAACATGGCAAGTATATATTAATGGATCTCATGGAAGACTTTGAGAAAATAAATATGTTCAAAAGAATTCCGACTGCTACACCATATGACTTCCCTTGGGATTATTAGTATTATAGACAATATTTTCTTGTACATTTACTCCATATAATATTCGAACATGTAAATTATCTTGTTCAATTTATGTATGATCTTCATCAATCAGATTGGTTGGGCAACTTCATTGCAAATTAAGGCACAACAAAAATGAACTTTTTATTGTTTTCCTTTACCAAGTACATTGATATAAATATACATAGATTAATACTTGCTAGTTTAACGAATATGAATTATTATACTTAACTACATTAGCATTCCATATACACTATTGAATAACTTCACTATAATATGAACAGGTAAACGTTGGATAGCGGGGATTATATCTTCAACAGAAACCCACGTACCATTTCTATGTATGATTTTAACAAAATAATTTTAATATAGATTGTTTAGAATTTTTATTCATAAGACCACTATTGCAATGCCTAGGAATAATTTTGACTTATTACTGTTATAAAATTTGGCTACCTTACAAAAAAATATGCTTGAATGCATCGCAATAAATCATACTATCAATTCAAGATTGTTTGCAATATTTATTAGTATATTGTTGTTTCCTATGTAGGAAAACGGATAATAAAATTTTTATTCACTGTTAGAGGTACTAGAATGCAAATAATGTAATATAAATTAATTGGCTAGTTTTGTCTAATTTTCAAAATCTATTTAATTGAATAGCAACATATTTTTTGGAAATGGAGATTTGTCATATGTTCGGCATTCGAACAATATTGTGCCTAACATGTTGGTTATTTATAACATTTTCACAATGTCTTCCTTTTGATATTGACAAGAGTGAATTCACCCGTGATGTACAAGTCATTCACGGCCATATAAATTATGGTGGCACTTACAGACTTCTTCAGACTACCACCCGGGTAGCGTCAGCTGTCGTTTTCGGGGCTTTGAAGATTAGTCGGCCATTCATGCACGGTACAGCTACATCACATGTATTTATAGAAGAGTGGAAGCGTGACGATACGTGGTTGATAGGTGTTACATATTATGGCAACTCTATTTTCGGTCGGGTTCAACGGACATATGTCGTGAAGTACATGAGAACTACGTATAGAATATCTAGGAGTATGAAGAACAATTTTCTTAGAGGTCCTGTAATGATTCGTATGGATATGTCATCTGGTTGTGTACATCCTGTCATTGATTCTAAAATTGTATTTAATGGAGGTAAACCTACTATTTGGTACTATGTTGCTAATAAGATACCTCACCATAACAATTCATCTTTTAGCAAGTTATGGTCCAATGATAACGACTTTCTTATATCTCCTATTGTCAACATAGATGCTGCATCTCGAGTAACAGGTTATGGTCCATCTTCTTTAATAGGGCATATATCTGGATTTTCACAGTTTGACGATGGACACACAATACAAATAACTCTTGGACGTACGGGTGACCGCATATATACATTGCATATTCCTCGGAATCACGAACGCATTTTCACTCCTATGTGCATTGTGAAAGACCTAACCATTATAGGTACCAATCAACGCATCCCTGCTGGTTCTAGGCCTATAAAGATTGTGATAGATATATCTAAGAAAGAAGGACCCTCAGGTGATGTCGTGATTTTATCGAATATACGGCGTGGTGAATGGAACTATTCGCAGCATGCTATACTCCCATTACGTAACATGGAAGAGATTGATGTAAGCGTAAAACATGTAGGGCGTGGATGTGACATATACGATGTCAAGGATGACGAAATAGTAACGCATGTTGAAATATTTAAGGAAGAGTTCGACATCTTGGTGTATGTGGTGGTGAATACTAAAATGTTAGAGAACCCATCTATTGAAAGACAATACGTTTTTAAATACAACAACAGTTTGTCTTCACCAGCTTACTCCCTTTTAGATGACGTACAAGGGAAGGAAGCTTTAAGGAAGTTATGTAGAATATTCACTTTACTTCCCGATGATTTAAGCGACCTTCATGTGCCGTCTGAATAGACTTTGTTGGTCCACTTAGTTATCTTCTTTACTTTCTAGACAATTACGCAATTCGATTCGATAAGCAATTAAGTATTTTATATTTTAAAAGTTCACCGAACCCTATAGCATGTTACTCCAAAAGTTATATACATAGAGAATTTTTTTGGAGGCGTATGTATGATGGATGGGTGACTTTCATCGCTCAGTGGACCACCACTTCAGTTTAAGCAAACATTTTCTTTAGACTTTGCTCAGGGGTCATATAACATTGGATAAACGATGCTATCTTGCAGTAACCGCTGATAAAATTGTCTTCTCGGAGGCAAGTTGTATATTACGTAATTAAAATATTGTATAAATTCCCCAAAGAACTACAACTCTATAAACAGCCATAGCTTAATGAGACATATGTAGGATTCTTTGGAGATTTATGTGATCAATGATATTTCATATTGGGAATGATTAAAATGTCAAGTAGGAATTTTCAACTGGCTAGCTTGGGGAGACACGGACTGAAGACATTGCAAATGATTTAGAACAATTAAGCAGAACTTTAAGATGGCAATTTTCAAGTTCTTTATAACCATACTTATGGTTTGCAGTATATACATCCGGTTGATTAGTGGTATAGAATTGAATTTAAATAAACTGGAGTTCTCGGAAAATGTACGACAGGCATACGGTTATTTCCCGCAGAATGGGCACTATCGTTTGCTTGATGTAGAGAATGATAAGCACGTCAGTATAATGTTTGCCCACCAATTGTTAAGCTCACCTACACTTATTGGTCAACCTGTAGTTCGTATATATGTTGAGGAGTTTCGTCGTTATAAAAGGTATCTATTAAGGATAACTTATGTTGGCGATGCCGTATCAGAGGTGGTTAAGACTATACACCTAGAGAAACATGATGAGGTTGTATATCTGTCTTCCCACGAAACTTTGATGAATTTTGTAAATGGCCCTATTAGGATTGCAATGGATTTTAATTATGACTACATCAATCCAGTGATTGATTATTATATTGAAACTACAAGAGGCAATCCATCCATTAAATATTTAGTGGGTAACGAACTTCCGAACGATGAAGAAAGCTCACATAGTCGTTTATGGTACGGTAAGGGTGAGTTCATTATATCTCCCATTAAAAATTTTGACAAGTTCTCATCCATGCTTGGTGGACCGACAACCTATATTATTGGTTCAATTACAAGTATTACTCCGTATAGAGATATTAATATCATATATATAACTGTAAGCGGAAGAGGTGACATGGAGTATAAGTTATACATTCCACCTGCCAACCTTGATGTGTTTCAGCCAAGAAATATGTTGACGAATGAGGATCATTCACAGTGGCCTTTGTTATATGGTGCTGCATCCGAGATTAGGCATATTGTTATTGATATATCCCGTAAGACGTTCCCTGATAAAAATGTCGTGGTTGTTGAAAACTTGCGCAGGGGTGACTGGATATACGGTCAGCATTTACTCTTACCAGGTCACAACCTTGGCCACGTATCCGTTGAGGTGAAGCATGTACACGTAGGCATCGATATATACAAGTCGCCAGAAAATGAAAAAGTAACACATGTTGAGATATTTAAATATGTAGTGGAGCCGTTGACTTATGTGGTTGTCAATGTTCTTGATCTATCAGTTACTGGGTATCCGGTTATCCGTCATGTATTCCAATTCAACAACAATATAACATCCCCTGGTTATAAACTTGTTGTTCTACCTGATTTGAAAGAATGCCTAGATAACTTGTACAATATCCCAACAGCTGCTACTGGGTTGGACTACGACGAGTACCGCCTTTTTTAATTTCAGCAGAGATATTGTAAACGTTACACGATGAATATGGTACCGAATACATCAAATGCATATCTAATAAGCTTATAAACGTTATGGAATTATAGTTATCATTATGGCTTTTACATATCTGAAGTTATAGATTCTACACTATTATGTTGTAGAGTTAAATACGGCAGTGTCATTTTGTATTTCACGTTTTTTGCGGTTACTAGTTGAACAATTATATAATGATTAATACGACAATATATTAAGGTGTCCAACTAGCCTTTTTCGTTGAGTCATTCCTGTTATTTTGAAAATATTATGTCTACTGTTCTTTATCCGGTTCTTATATGTAGTCACTTTTTTTTATTAATATCAAGACTTTGATATCATATATAGTATTATTAAAATGTTTCTTGTTATATATTTTACATTCATTTTTGTCTCTTCAGCATTTTATCTTCACCATGTGCATCAGTGGTTGCAAGAAAATTCCTTTTGTCTCATTACTTCATGCAAGCCTTAAATATATAAATTCCTAGTATATCTTCATTAAATGTTTTACCATATAGTATCAAGATGGCGTTTTCATCAATGTTGACAAACGTTTATATACTGTTGCTTTGCTTTTATAAAATCTATTCCGGCGTTCATTGTCGCGTTCTTGATTTTGGGAGCGATGCCTCGGAGGACGAAATTAGCCGATACTCTGGCACTTTCAACAATGGAGGCATATATCATCTTCTATACACGAAGTCTGATACGATAACTAGGGTGAAGTATGGTATATTTGAGATGGACGTCCCCAAATTTTCTAGTGGTATGACAGATATATTTGTGGAGTTAATGAGTCGTGGTACGATAACTATGTTTGTGTCAGTTACTTTTGTTGGTGCTAATATTTCAGAGGAGCATGAGCGGGTGTATATGGAATTGTCTATTAATGGTGTACGATCCGTTAGCAAGCTTGCCAAGGATTTTTTTGTTGATGGATTTATTTCATTAAAGCTAGATTTGTCAACTGCCGATACTCACCCGCTAATACACCGAAAAATGGCTACACGCGACAACAAGGACTATAATTGGTATTACCTTGGCAATCGTGCTGAAGATTCTGAGGAGCATGCATTAAGTCGTTTATGGTTTGATGAAAAATACATCATATCACCTGTTACTAACATTGAGAGTTCATCTAGTATTGTCTATGTTCCGCCCAATTCACTGTATGGGCACATTACAGGTTTTATGTATGTATTTGATGAGGATTACATTGTTATAACGGTTTCGGATACAGGTGATCGAGAATACATTTTAAACCTACCTCCCGGTAATCATGATTTCTTAATTCCTATAAATATGCTGCATTCATATCCTAAGTATCACAAGCTTTTGCCATCTCCAGCGGCTAGACGTCCCATTCACATTGATATAGACGTTGCTCGATTTTCTCCGCAGAATCCCAATGTTGTGACTTTGACCAACTGCAGGCGACTACAGTGGTATTACAACCAGTATACTATTTTACCTATAAACAATGTGGAGAACATATCGGTTCGTGTGTTCGATGCCTTTTTAATGGCTGAGATTTACACTGTAAAGGAACACGAATTTGTTACGTTTATTGAATTATTTGTTCATTCAACCAACAACGAATCATTTGTTATAGTCCACACTCGAGATTTGGAGGAGCCACTGTCAGCTGACAAGCATTGGGTTTTTAAGAGGCATACTTCCGGGCATCAGGCACGCTATGTTGAGCAAATCGGCGTCAATTATGAGAGATCGTTACGACGTATATACAAGTGGTGGCCTCAAGTACCTACTTGGGCGTACAATCGTCGATGTTAGTGACATATCTAGTTTACTCATTTTAAAATTTGGTCTATTGAGTCGGGTATCCTGACTTAGTTAGGCCTAATATTTATAAGCCAAAAAGGCAGTTTAGATCATTTTTAATTTCTTAGTTACACTTTATATTGATTGGAACACTTGGTATTGTGCACTACAAACTATTTAATATATACATTAGAGCATTGTCAACGTGAGTGTACTCTTTTGTTGAGTATGAGGGATGTTTTGCGTCTCTGCAATGTCTGCATTTCCACATTGGTGCTATCTCGTGTATCTGAGCGCCTATCTTGTTGTGGATTGTTGACATTTCCTGGACCACCCAACTGGTCACTTTCATAAACATGAGTGAACTGTTCGAAATCTCCAAGCAGCACGTTAGAGAATCCTTCCACTACGGTAATCAGCATGTTGACTACCCCGATAAGTGGCGATACAGCGCATCTGGTGAGGTTAATGAAAACCCCGACACTTATTTTAAAAACGCTATCACCACTAGACTGCGCTTCTGTGAAGTCTATGTACAGCCTCTTCCACGGTGTGAAGAACACATGTAGGAACAGCGCATTTAGCCCAAGCCATATTGCATCCAATACTCCTTGTGGCTTTGACCTTTGTCCACCTACTATTTTGTGGCATACGTTGAGTACATGCCCTAGGGTTTGGGCGGTACCTCCTACCATATATAGTAAGCACAGCATGATACCACTACCCATGCCTATGAAGAACCCTTCTAGTACGTTTTTAAACCTTGTTGCAGACTGTATTGGCTGTACTACAAGCAGCAGGAGTCCATTGAACAGTCTATGTAACACTGCGAATATATTTGACAGCCATGCGCTTGGAAGCGATTGTCTTATAAGTTGCCTGAGGTAGGTGTTCCTCAGTGAATGCATGAGTTCGCGCCAACCGACTATAAGGCATGATCGCGCCACTCTGGCGAAGTGTACATACACGCATGGCGTATCCAAGGGTAATGCATCCACTATCCTCATGGTATGGTGCGTTAACCTCAATGAGGACGTCCTTATAGCCAGACTTAGCGTTATAGGATCAATTGTTAGTTTACGGATATATACTGGCAGTGTAGGTTCCATTTCAACCCATTTAGGCTCTGGTGTTACCACATCATCGTTACTTGTACCTTCTTCATTTATGGTGATCGACTTCGGTCTCCTGAGCTTGAGCATGGTTTCCACTGATCCTAGTAGCTGCTCAATGACAGCAGTTTCAATATTAACGGACATTGGTGACATTTTGATTTGTATCAGGTCGTACACTGGCAGTCCTATTGCCATAAGGTTGGACAGCAGTACCCTGAGATGCAGGAAGCTTTCTTGGGTGGACGACCTTTTAGCTGAGCTTTTGAGAATAACTGGTATATATCCCTGAAGGAAGTGGTCTATATGTATGCTTTGTATAATCCCGTCAAACTCTACAGTATTGCTCCGATAAGTTTCTGCCTCGTTACTATCACGGTCGAGCACCAGCTGTTCTTTTTTCGATGGTGCAAGGGTGACTCCAACACTTGTGTTTGTTAGATGCAGCGCCAGTATAACCTTTTTATTTGTGGATAGTGTGACTGTGATTCTTGGCGTGAGGAAGTTAAAATATATATTTGACCATTGCAGTTTGGGTCCATTGGACATTGCGCAACTTCCAATTCTGTTTAACTCTATAGCTGCCTTCTTCGATTCCACTGCAACTACTATTCTTGTACCATTAGCTCGTATAATGATACTAGCGTATATATTTACCGTCGTCCCTTTATCTACGAATGTTATTGTTTGGTAGCCATCTCTGCCTGAATCTAGTTGCTGCAGTCCCCAGCTGGAATTATCCACTTGTATTACTTTCAGCGCTACTTGTGGTGATTCCTGTGCTTTGTCATTAACCGTTGTGACGTAATGGGTGATCGATACTGGTGGCAGTATACCTATTTTGTTGAGTGTTGCCTTATCCAATGGTTGTTCATGATTCTTGTAATTGTCTACATCTTGTGCTTCGTTTGATTTAATGTTCTCAGGTACTGTGTATGCCAGGGTATATTTTGTGAGATTGAGTATTTGGTACTGTGGCTTTTTTGGCAGTGACAGTACGAAATAGTATCCGTTATGGCTGTATGGCACTTTCGATCCTTTGAACACCCCCGATATGACATTTGTTTGTATAAGGACACCTCGCGTTGCGACAGTGGAGTAAGTGACATGTCTCGAGTTAATCTCTAGTTGGAACAGGTATGGCACCCTTTGGTATTGCAATGGGAATACACCACTGCACATTCCATTTTCCATGCTTGCTACGTATGCGCTTGTATAAGTTGTATGTAGACATCCAGAGTCACCTGGAAGCAGCACAATATCGCTGGTTACATCTGAAGTCAGCATATCTTGTTGTTGGCTATTTACAGTTGCTCCTCTGACGCACACTGCAAAGGGCAGTTTGTTTACAAAGGTGTACATATCCGTGAAGCTCACAATCTTACACATTTCATATGGATAATCTGCGTATCTTACAGTAGAACCCAGACACAAGTACATGCATTGTGCTTGTTCCGGCTCCGTTGTTTTCTGTACTTCTTCTGCTATATACTGGTTAATCTCATCCATATCAGCAGATACAATTTTATGGTTTCGTTCATATCTTCTGCTCATTACAACGTTTGGGTTGTTGGTCAACGATTCAAATAACTGAGTATTTGATGCTGAGCTTTCTACAGGTATCATTTGCGTCGTTGTCTTTTTATTCATTGCAATTGTGAATTTCATGGGTGGTCTGAAGTCCGTGGTTGATGTAGCATCAAGTTTAATGCTTTGGCTCATTGCGTACTCTCCTAATTTTGTGTTAGAAGTTTGTTTTTGTGTTGCGATGAGTGCTCTTATTCTACAGTTCGATGCATCATAGAGGTTCCCAAAGTATCTTGCTTTTGGTGCCAGCAGTCTTCCATTAACAATGAGCGAGTTTGACGTCATATTTTCGAATATAAAAGGCCACCATAGCCTGATATAGTGCCTTGATATGTCGATTGTTATCGACATTGTCTTGTATTGGTTTATGAACGACTGCCATGCTGGGCTATCTTGTGATCCACATCGCATCAGATCTTCTATGGGCCCTCTGACTAGCCTTAGTGCCTTAACGATGCTTACAGATCCGGTACTATTTAGGAAGACTTGGAACACCGGTGACATATACTCCAGTGATTCAGCGCTTGTTTGTAATTCTGGGTTCCATTTCCTCTGTTGTGTGCCGATTACCCCTAAACGCATGAATAGCTTCTGATCCGAGAAAACGATCCCAAAGCTTTCTCTTGGTTTCAGCCTTGCGCTTACTGTATATTTATTGTTAAGTGGCATTTGCCCATCTTCATTTATATTCTCATTGACTTCGTTAAGGCTCAATCTGTTGAGCGATATGTACAGGTGCACATCGCATGGCAGCATGTTAACTAATTTTGCCATGGGTTCTATATTGATATTGAAATGATAGAGGCACGATCCGAAATCATTTGTACTTGCTGCTTCTTTTGCCAGTATTGTTACCTTGAATGCTAAAATTCCCTTTAGCATTAACGTGACTTCTTTTACTGGTTCCACTGTATTATCACTTGTGCTGTTTCTGTTAAGCAGGTTATATAGGTACTGGAATGGCACACCATTTTCTGAATCTTCCTCTTTCGAGAATATAGGTGCCACCATGGGCATCATAGCTGTACTAAACCAGCTTAATGGCACACTTGCGCTAGAATAAGGTTCTAGATACATCTCCTCCAGCTCTTCGGTAGTTTGTGCATGCTGTGTTAGTTTCAATGCTACTTTTGCGAAGTATCCCATTTTATTGTCAATATATATGCTTATGGGTATATCCGTTGAGTTTTGTATTCTGATTGACGACGACAGTATGATATATGGTTCCATGGAATCGTCCGTGTATTGCTCCATGAGTACCATTCCCATGCTATTGGGTACTCTGAATAACCTTGATCCGGTTTGTTCCAGGTGGTACTTGCCTATGAATGCTAGTGACAGGTTAGGGTGTGCCTGTGTTATTGCTTGTATATCAATTCCTCTTTCTTTAGCGCTGTTTTTCCCGCGTAGTACTGTCAATGCACTTCTGACGTTTATGCTGTTACCCAGCAGCAAACAATCCTGTTCCTTTGCTAACCACTTTGTCCAATCATGTGCGTTAGCATGTAACGATGTGAAGTGTTGCATGAATGTATCTCTAGGTTGCGAAAGTGATCCTTTACTCGATTTTTTGGAGATGAATATATATATTTCCTTATCAAATACGTTGGTGTATCGCTGTGAAGGTAGGTGCATGAGGTCAACTGTTTTCCTTTGTCCAGATCTACCTCCATATATAGCCACGTTAACTTCAAGTTCATTATACAGCTTCAATGAAGTTAGTGGTGCTATATGAACTCCCAGATCTCCAGAGGATAGCACTTTGGAAACTGTTTTCAGTTGCTTCATTAACTGCATCAGGTACGGATTAACTTCTAGTGCCAACCCGCTTAGGTGCATGTTCAGATCCAGCGCTGGCATTTCGAAGCCAACATCTTCGTAAGTCACCTTGAATGTAGCAACGGTTGTTTGTAGCACTGTATCATGATTATCCAGGCGTGTGTTGAACGTGCTTATGTTGAATATCATTGATGAGTCCACGACTGTACGTTTCTTGCTTGTTGGTGCTGTATGTGTGAGATCGAATGAGATTTGGTGCATATTGAATGTTAATGCCAGCTCATTTTTATGTGAGAACATTGAGCATTTACAATCACTTAGTGCCACTGACACTGTTAACTGTGGGTCGTCATCATGCCACAGCAGCTTATTTATATAATGCAGCATTTTCGCTACTTTCGCATTTCCCTTTTCTCTCACTTGTAAAGCCTCTATGTTAGCTTCTTCGACATCAGATGACATTTTGTATACTCCATTCATTTTCGAGAGGTCCACCATCGGTATATCGTATTTGGCTGCTACGTAACTTACTGCATCCATGAAATCATGTGTTTCCACTGCCATACTATCATCAGGTTCCTCTTCTCTAGAAGTTTCTACGGTACCTTTCCAGTGCATTTTATGTGCCTTTAGTGTTTCTATGGCAGTTGTTATTAGGTATGGTTTAAGCAGGCACAGGTGGAAAAGCTGGTCCACATTGATAGATACTCTTGGCTTCGATGCTTGGAATGCAACTATTAGGTGTCCATTATCCAAGCGTTTCATGCTAATGCAGCTTTCTCTGAATTCAAAAAGGTTTCTTTCATCATTATTCAATGTATCCAACAAACAGTCGTTGCGTTCATCAGCTAGTACCTTAAGCCCGTTTATAAGCCTCAGTTTAGCGTGTGTCACACCCATATATTTAATTTTGAAGCTTGAGCATCCTGATCTATTATATGTTATCGATACACTTATCAAGCATCCTAGTACCTTGCCGTTGTGCAGGAATTCAGCATCACTTCCACTTAATCTCCTTGTCATTGCGCCATTCAGGTTATAATCTACTTCTTTAGCTCGTTTTATTACTCGTGGTATGGGTGCACGTTGATCAATTTCTGCGACAGTTGGTAGGTTTGACCTCATTGATACGACATCAGGTCCATCACTCTGATCACTGGACTCCTTAGGTAAGCTATGATACAGCCATATTTCGTGTAAATTTAAATTGAACTCCACGATTAACGTCCGTTTTTGTTTATTGGACTTCTCTTTTGGTTTAGGGAATTTCAAGTCTTGGACTAATCCTAGTATTACACTGACTCCATCAATTTGCAATTCAGTGCGTGTATGTTCCAGTGTGACCTTTAGCGTTTGTACATCGTTAGTACTTGTCAATGTAACACTTACTTGATCCGCGGGGTAGCAGAAACTCGTTTCATCTATGTATCCAATGTCACCTAAAGCGCACCTTGCTCCATATAGGTCTTGTACCAGCTGTTTATCAAAGGCATCCGTTATTTCAACGTGTTGTATTGCAGCTTTTATCATCTCAATTTTGTGATTAGCCAGTGCTATATCCGAGTTCAGGTTAGAGACGTCTACCCTGAGTGCTACTTTGAAGTTGAGGTTAAGTTCTGGTGCTTCTGGGCAAGTGTTCATTTTTGTATGTTGCACTAGATCACGCCAGTACTCCAACCGGTGCTCCGGGCACAGCACATCGAGTTTAAGTTTATGGCAAGTGAATGATATGATGGTCCCTTTACGTTCGTCGTCGTTAACATCGAAGAGGTGCCTCGAAGCTTGATATCGAGCATCTTCCATCATATCCACGTAGTCAAAGAAGGCATACGTTAGCATGGCCTGTAGGTACTTCATATTGTTGTAGAGCGACCTTACGAGATGCAGTGTTAGGCTGCTTTGCATCATGACTGTACTATCAGCTGTGCACCTTGCCATTGCGCATGGCACGCTGTGTATCCTAAAGATATAGAATGCTGAAGACTTGGTCTTGGGCCTGCGTTTATGCATAGGGGTATTAACCAATACATTTGGCAACAGTGTTGATGCCAGGGTGTTATCCACTCTTAGACCAGTTTCGTATGGACAAAACACCTCAATTTCTTCTATATTCACATCAATTTTCGTAACAATTGACTTTTTCTTATCCCTTGTGTTTTCCTGGTTTTTACGTTGTTTTAGTAACCTGCATGATGCGAATAGATCCAGTATATTGCGTATAGATTCCCTGTGTAGTACTGCTGTATGTGCCACCAGGTCAACGCTTGCAATGGCTACCATTACCTCCTTGAGCTTTAGAATAGAAGCTGCTACTTTGGCAACACATCTTTTACGTTGTTGCATCGCATTTGATGGGAACAATCCGAGTATTTTCGATATCAATACTTCCGTTTTACGCACATCATGCTCCAAACTTGCCTTTTCCAACCAGTCTTTAATCCATGTATTATTCAGTAGTGGTGGCAATCTTGCGTTATCTGCGTAACTCGTGGTGAGTAGGGGGACTACTATAACAGGGGAATCGTCATAGTATGAAGGCAATGCTGCTGATGTCATGTGGTTGAACCATCCTTCGTGGAGCACAAGCTCCAGCTGTCGTGCTGCTTCATCCAGTGTACTATACCCGGGCACGTGATTAAAATCATCTGTGCCTGTATGGAATCCCCAAACTGCGCAATGTGAAAGTTCAAGCACCATATTAATCAGTGAAACATCCTGGTTCGGAGAGTCGGCCAGGCTGCACAATGAGTGTCTCAGCGCTATGTTTTGCCTGTACTCAGACAGATCAAGGATCAAGTCCAACAATGACACTGCAAACACGCGTTTTTGTACTCCGCTGGTGAACGTTACATGTAGACGTGGTACATCCACCGAGAGATTCCGTGCTCCGGTGGCATCCGTTGCTTTTACGGTAGCATATACGTCGACCATAGCACCAATTCCGTTGTAGTGTACGCTTGAATGGTGTATCATGATATGCCCGTTAACATTACCAAAACGCGATGGTGGCGACCCCTGTGACTTGCGCAATTGCTTCATCAGGTTATTTACTGTTGTTATAAAGCCCATGTCGACCATGTGATGTACATTGCGCACTTCTAGTTTGCAGTACTTTCCATCCTTACTGTTGTAGTCTAGCATTAGCTGTCCGTTATCCACTTCAGTCATCGTGGCCTCCACATTGGCACCAAGGTCACCTTGCCTCGAGGTTAGTAGCACCTGCTTGGCGCTGGCGTCTACTTTACACAATGCCATGCTGCCAACATACAGCTTCAGGCGTTGGCGCCCACATAGATCCACTTGTACCTTATGTACTAGAAACTCATAGAGTATATGCTCCGCTGCGATATTTACCCTCACAGCTCCTAGTGATAGGAAGAGAGTCTTATCCTTAGGATCAACAGAGCAGACCTTACGCTCCAGCGCATCCATTAAATCTTCGGAACAACCTTCTATAACATCGGGCGAGCCCATATAGTAGTCCGTTGTCAACGCCTTGCAAAGTTCAGTACTGCATACTACATTACAGTCTCGGTACAAGTGGTTATTATCCAATTTTGATATTGACTTAAACCGCTTGAAGAACTCTGCTATACGTGTGATATACTGTTTCAAGGATGGTACAATATCCATTATAGTTTTGTATAGTGGTATCCTGGGATCTAGCATTGCACAAACATTCTCGAGGTCCGCACAAATAGCATTCCGTTTTTTCGCAAATGTTATACATTTCAGATTCAGGAGCTCGGTACTGTTTCCACGTAGGTTAGTACATCCTGCCAATGCCGTGCCTATTGTGAAGTACGCTGTTGAGCTTTCGGAGAGGTAATTCATGGTAATGAGGTCGACCTTCACTACCATGGAGTGAAGTGATCCCAGATCACCCAGCAGCTCTTGCGGCAGCTGCAGTGACGCTGTATTACGGTACCATTTACGTAACTTCCCCAAATGATTCACTAGGTTGGACTTCAGCGACAGCTTGTTGTATCCTTCGGGTCCTAATAATACAAACGCACCTTGATCCATGGATCCCATGGTATCCATCTCTGATACAAATTCCGATTTACCATAGACCGTTTTATGGGACCCATCGGTATGCCCGAATAAACGGCTACCAGGATTGGAGTACGAGTGCTTGAATGCAAATGGGTCGTCAATATCCTCGCAGTACTCCCATGTACTGAGCATTTTGTCGTTAAGTATGAACTTAGCACAGACATTACGTTGATCTGTTGAGGTACCATCAACGCTATCCCAATCAGCTTCCAGGCGTTGGTTTTCATGTAAACTCTGGAATAGGGTACGTACAACTATACCACTAATAAACATCTTCACCACGGTCTTGGTACTATAGGATACATCCTCGGATGTCATCAGCTGCACTGCTTTCGGGTTCATAAATCCATGTAACTCATTGCTCTCTATAAATTGTTGTACGTTTACGAAATCTGTATCCAGTAGCATATTGACCATGGCGGTGTCCATACTGCAAAATGCATTTAGGATCAGTACCAATTTCGGTGCGTGCAACTCCACCTTCTTGATATCGTTGGCATACTTCTGCAGGCTGATATGCACTATATGGTCATTCTTCGAGACCACGTGTTCCCATGGTCCTCCATGGTTAATGCAGTCTGAGCCGTAGTTACCGAAAAAGTCATAGACATCGGTGATCATACGCTCCGGATAGAATAATAGATGCTCCGATCCCTTCATGGGCCGCATCATAACTTTTGCACTGAAACTACGTTTACGTGTTGCCACTCTGACCTTGCCAAAGCGGACAATCGGTTTGAATAACAAGATATCACAGGATCCACGTCGGCACAGGGTGTTATACTCCAGGAGAAATGTGCTTAGCTGTATTACTACCGCAGGCAATGTGCGTGTACTTGGTATATTCGGCAACATTACCACGTGTAGGCTAAAATTCGGGAATATGAACCTCATTGTCATATCCCATTGATACCAGGTATAGGACTGCACTATACTTTCCTGGAAGAGCACATGCTCAGCTTCCTCTGTATGCTCCTCTGGGATACAGGGCACACTGATGAAGCATACATTATCACGGACAATACGGTTCTTGGTGGCATTGGCCATCTGTTTCATTAGGAGCAGTTTGTGAAATGCTGTTTTTAATTCCATTTCCTTTACGAACGTAGACTCCCCTTCGCTATGTGTCCACTGGAGCATCCTTATAATATCGATATAACGTTGACAATCCGGTCCGTCTGGCAAGCCGTTGTAGTCGGCACTAGCACGTGTTTTGAATAAAGACTTGATTTGTATGTATCTTATAATGTTGTAGAGTATCTTAGCACCAGATTGCGTTAGCATGAGATCCAGGGGGTTGAACTGGATGTTACCGTTGAAATTGGGGGGACCTTTGGTATCCACGGATGCCGTTGAACGCAGCGACACCTCGACAGTTCGGCGGTGCTCCTTGCTGGCATTTGGCATCGATACCAAAGAGCTCATTGCCCACATCTTGAATACTATATCTAAAGTAAGCCCTTCCGGTGGAGTCACGTTATAGTGCTTGTATGGGCCCTGTAGTACCCTCATTAAACCCTCATCACAAGGTTTAATATGCATGTTTCCGGGTTCAACCACTGACTCTTCAACGTCGGCATTGCACGGCACGCTGCAAAAGTTCCAAAAACTACCTTCAGAGACAGCTGAGGTATCCTGTGACATATGTTCACTCGGTTCTTCATCGAATAGTTCATCACTAAAGCGCGACGATGCCCTACTGGGGAATTCGTCTATGATATCATCATCACTATCGTGTGATGATGCTGTATCCGACAGGTCTGTATCCCCCTTAGTACGTGACCTCTTGGCACTCAAGATCCAATCTGAGTGGTCAAAGGGGTTTTCGGGCATTGAATCCTCTGTGTTGCTAGTTTCACCTTGATGGTATATTGCAAGCCAAATTTGCACTCCACTGGAGGTAAACCACAATGCATTCAGCATATGATCCGATACTCCCTGTTTCTCGTAATCTAGTAACGACGGATCGTCCGGGCTGATACCTTTCCCAATGAGTAAATTCGACTCGATAGTTATGCTAAAAGGCTCGTCGTACAACATGTCATCGGCGATCATTATCTTTAGGTTATGCACTTCCATGTTTAGGGAATTCAGTATAGCCGTGCCGCGGTGGCCCTTATTCCCACCTTTGGACGAAAGTAGTCCCAGAGACGATACTGCGGCATTCCATTTACGAAGCAGCTTTTCACGTGTTTTAATCAGGAATGACTCAACCTTCTCGGGGTCAAACTCGTCTAATCGTTTAAATCTCAATACTGCATCCACGTCGTGTACTTCAACAGTGAGTGATACAGACCCATCATTCATTAGTACTGTCTTCCAGGGGCAGCGGATGACAACTTTACCGATATTGGATTTAACCACCTGGAAGGGCATGCTAGGGTTATCAAACAGTTTTTCCGGTATTGGTATGTTGACCAGCGTGATTTCCGGGTCTGTAACTGAGGTGATATTCAATCTTTCGAGTGGTATCCATTGTTCAATCACCTCTCTTCCGAACGATTTGACCAGATGGTCAATAAGTTTATATATCATTGCACTGGCATTTGATTAGACAAGGAGAGAGTAAGTAACAGATTCACAACCGGTTCTATGTGCCGGTGACAAGTGGCATCACGAAGCAATAAGCGCGTAAGCTATTCATTGTTAGGTACACTATTGTATATATTTAATATATATTCTATGTTGTGTGTAAGGAGTCAGTGATTATAGCTTGGCATACCCTATGTGTGTGACCGCGGTATTCATATCCACCAGTTAGTAGCCAGGTTATTCTCTTGGTTGGTCAATTCTTTTGTTGTTTCGCATTTATTGCAATTACCTGATTCAACACTACAATCGCGTTTATTCTGTTTGTCATCATCTTCGATGAGTAATTTAAGTCCTGTCTGTAGTACTACTTCTAGCCAACCGTCTTCTTCATCATCTTCTGGTCCATCACTAGGTACATTAGACCACACTTCCTTTTGTATCACATCTTCATTATTTTCTACATTTATGTTATCTTTAGCACCAACTTCACGTTTATTCAATTCGTCTAGTGTTAAGTAGGGGTTCACTAATTGGATGCCATTTTCTTCTTCGTCGTGTAGACGTAGGGTCTCACCTAGACTTGCGTTGAGGTCGAAATCCATTATTGATGCCACATCATTGCTTGACATGGTCCCTGGTGACCCAACCGTGGTGTTAAGTGAGCTGATATCCATGTTAGTGTCCTTCTTATAATCTTCATTGTAGAGGAACTGGATGGCGTTTGTGAGCATTTGACTTTGGAAGGCATCTATAACCGATTCATCGGGTGCGTAGTATGTTTCCGTGAGCGAAATCTGCTGCTCTGCTTTTTTGGGCTTGTCCACTTTAGTTGACTTGTTCTTGGTACCACCTTCCTTGCGTTCACGAATCTCGGATTTGGAGTGAGCGAATGGGCAGAAGTACCCCTTACAATCTGGGTAGTTCAGACACATACGTGTCTTGTACAATTCGGGGTGGTACAGTTGCTCCTCTTTGGAGTGGGAGTATCTGCAACGGCGGCCGTAGTGGCATTTCCCTTGTAGCTGCATTTTGTTGTACATCCGGAAGAATTGTATATTTGGGCACAGCTTGTAGTCGTATTTGAACAGCGACGGGTTACGTCGCGGCCACGTTTCACTGTGTGACATATTGCAGCGAACACTGTCTTGGCACATGCCCTTTACATATAGTGGGCATTGTTTAGTCCTGAACTCTTCTAGGTCTTTACCGCTTAGACACACGTGGTTCATATAGGCCAGTTCATCAGGTACATTGTTATTTGTCATTTTTGACGCCTCCGGGACGGGTTTTAGGCTAGAGCCAACCTTCGCCATCTTGTGTTGCATATGTTGTAATTATATCTACCTTTAGCAGCCTTTGTTCGTGTATTTCGCTGCAGTGGTGTTAAGTATACCAGATTGACCTTCCGGCGAGACGAAACTTTATTTATCTACAAGGTGACTTTGTCACCTGTTACTATGTTTATCTTTTCCCCAAAGATTTGGTATTGAATGTAACTGCATTCAATAGAACGATACAGACCAGGGATATATATCCTATAGGTTAAAGTCACTATTCCAACAACTGTTGGCTTGATTCGATTATCCCCAATCGGGTTCCAATGCCTTATTAGACACTTTAATTCACACTATATCCTATATATTACACAGCGGCTTGATTGAAATTAGCAATCTGCTAATCATCAAGTCGATATGACATGGAAGTCACTAGCACTTGCTACAATTAATGCAATCTAATTGGTGCGATCCTTTATCAAACACGTATAATACAATCCTCTTCGTTTATTCAAACTACTTTAGCGGATATTTCTCACGCGGAGCAATAATTACACATCAAGACGATCAACTAGTATCCATCATATCAATGGTATCCATGCCATACGCCACGTACGTTTTCATGCTGTTTATCGTTTCAATCCTCTTTTAAGCGATGATAATGCTATATACGACAGAAAGGTACCCTTGACTCATGAATGTGCGCTTCGATTCCTCTCCTTGCCACATGTCACGTGCGCGTACTGTGCATTCTACGTCTCCTGGTGTGTCTAGTGTACTGTATATCATATGAATCTATGGAAACAGGGATACATGTATGCCATACAATGCAATGTTTTAATATAGAGGTATATAATTTAGTTCGTTGATAGAATCTGTGATATGTGTAAGTGGCCCAGGCCCATGACTTACACATCAACTTATATCCTCATGTAACACGCAAATACACATTAGTAGCTATTACGTACCTTAATAGACAAATAAACCTCTGGTTCCTATAGGGTATATAATATCCACAATGTTTCGTACTGTTCTTGGTTCTAGAGTGTAAGCAGCTTATAACAAAGGTCATTCCAAAGCTACATACAAAATACCACCTATTTATACACTCTCTGTATATCTATATACAGGAATCTATTGGTATTCTATAGCATATATTTTACCAAATGGCATATCCTAGCGTTATTAAGTAGGCAAACTCAAGTTATAACCAAATTCGCTAACAGCTTTTGCTTATTACACATTCGATGTTACTGATAACACAAAGAATATGGATGTGATACAAGACAGCACCACCGTAAAAAGTAGGGTTCGCAAGTCATTTTACTTGGACAACCGTGTCTAACTCCCTCAGCGTGGACCGTGGAAACTATCAGTTTAAATATTCTTACACATTACACTCTAGAGTTAACACACCGCTATATTATAACGTTATAAAGAGTATATAGGCAATTATATGGCATATTTTTGCGTATATATCCCTTGCGGGGAAGAACATTGTACGTTATCTCATGTCAGGAAGGCCCAGAAACTATAGCATCGCGTTTATCTAAATCTTCAATTCATAAATCCACTCAAAATATGGTCCAAACAGGATATAACTATGTTTTAACCCAGTATTTGGAGGTTATAATCACTAATGATGTTGCACCTTATACACGTTTCTAGCATGGATATAACACACCTAGTGGTATATGAAATGCAAAGATTACATCTATATTGTAACTACAGTATGATTACATTCATAAATTCATTTTATATACCATTTGCTTTATGTGTCTATTTTTCTAGACAAATATTACACGAATGAAATGCAAGATGACGTTCTTGAGAGTATCGTGCAGGAAATACGTGTGGCTATAGGTATGGAAGTCATACTTATTTTTATACGATTTAAATATGATTAACTGCAGCGATGCAACAACGAAGTAATCTAATCATTTATCTTCAGGCAACTAGTAAATCGACCCGTTGAGCACATGGACTATAAATGTCCATGTCAATCTTCTGTATACCACCTAGCAGTCTTCCAATAGTATTGAAGCACCGGAATAATGATTTTGTTGATCTAGAATTTGCATATGCATTTGCCTGGTGTACTGGATGATATTGCCTGGAGGTTGTTATGCACTTTAGGGTTATTTCTGGTAACATTATTTTTTAAAGCTGGCACATACATCATATCGCATGAATGGAGTAATTTAAAGGGATACTTCGACTTACGTTCACGGGAATCCAGGTCAATACCCGGGCTAGTCCTCGACATCAAGTGTACGATTCCATGGATCTACAACATATATCGCAATTCAAAAGTGGAACTTTATTTAAGTCAACATTACAACAATGCAGTTTCTTATTATCCAGCACTATTCAAGGCAAAATGCCTAATTGCTATTCGGTACATTGTGTGGTTACTATTACTAACGCAATGGATTACCACTGGATCCAATGCAATGTCTATCCAGGCAGGTGGTACTAAGCTCGTTACTGGTATGAATCCCTTAAGGACTGATCGCACATTCCACGAAGATGATCATTGTAAGGGTACTGTCAATATCAACCAAGGTATCTCCAGTGGCTCACATTGCCGAAACAAGAGATTTCTTCCATCCTTTCTATCGTGTAATACATCTCCCGGCTTTTTTGGGTCTCTAGGAACTAATGTGGATCATATTAACTCCACACTCCACAAGGATGCATTGGAGCCACTATACTCATTAAGGGACCCTAGTTCCCAGGAGTACACTGGCGATGATCTGTACAACACAACGGAAGTTGGCACTAACCTTAGCGAGACTACCCACAGCATAGGTATACCGCAATCCAAATTGAAACCCAAACCAATTCCGTTCAATGTTGATGCACCTTTAGAGAATCAGCCGTTACCTCCCTGGGCTTATGAGTTTGTCACTGGAGTGGCTGACCCCAAAGAGGAGTATGTGCCACGACATTACACCGAGCAGGAGATACAAGAGCACTTTAGGAAAGTGAATGAGGAAACCCGAAAGCGTGCGGTGACAACGAGACTCGATGAAACCACGGGTGAACCGCCAAAAAGCTATGGGTTCAAATTTAAGCAAATCCAGCCATTACGGCATCACAATGGCAAGTCGTTTACTTTCTATTACGTCCACTCATTGCACACCAACGTGATACCTGTTTTGCTAAACAGTTTACGCAGGGTAGCTAAACGTCATCTTGGTGCTGGTAGGATAACCGCGCTTAGGATCCCAGGCATGAAGAATGAATTCTACTCCATAGTGGGCCTCCGGGAAGATTTCTTCGACCTGTCGAGAAATCTGACTAAAGTCATTTTCAGAAACGTGCCTATGACGGCAACATTCCACAGGCCACTGATTGGCCGATTAAGGTTAAAGGGTCCTATTATTGCGGTAGCTGGCCACATAGAGCTGGACCAGACATTCCAGAAGGAAGGTGTTGGCTCAAGCTCCGGGTCCAAGGATGACCGGCGGATTGAAATAGTTAATAAAAACCAGTACATATGCGCTCTCTCTAGGGACGCATACCTTGATATGGAAGTTAAGATAGAGTACATCGCCAACTACGTCATGCCGGAGAAGGGCCCGGAGTCCTTGAATAGGGACATTACTCCAGATGGATTCATCCACTTCAGCTCTAGCTGTACTCCTATAGAAGTATTCGCTTTTGACGGCGATCGTCGCGGTATTGACGAGGAGAGTACAAGCGAGATTGTAACCCTGGAGCTGCATACAGACGGTTCTACAACCCCAAGGTTGGCCCTGTTGAACTGTGCCACGTTCATAGAAACGTGGTTTGAGCGTACTTATAAGGCATTTAGGCGCGACTGCACAAGGGACTTGGACGCACTGCATGAGGAGATGGCGTCGGTCAGTACTGCCGAGCGCCTCAGTCCGGAGTTGTATAGGAACTCACCCTACAACCCTTATAGGAAGCCTGAGGATAAAATGCCTGCTAAGTACAGTTGGTTCTACAGGCATGATGTCAAGCGTCAGTATCCAATAGATCCTGATTCTAGGTTAGCTAAACGTGAGCAGCTGGAGGAGTGGAACCGTCATGTAGATGATGAAATCGCTAAAATGGAGAATACGTTACCATATCAACCTGATGACAGAACTGTTAAGCCAGACAGGTATCTCTCATTTGAGGAAACTGCTGAGAAAGCTGGCTTCAACAGTCCCATGTGGATATTCCATGATCCCTTGGGTAAGGGCATGTTGAGTAACAGTCCAGTATTTGAATTCGATAAGGAGGATGACCCAATGTCATTCCCAATTGAATCGTAACATACATACTAGGTATAAAATTGATAACAATGTAACTCAACATTAATCACACAGCGTTCATTTGCGTAAGCTTTATCAAGCCACCTTCTAGGTGTGATGGCATGTACTTTTGGTTGTGTGCGTAGTCAGCGGCAACGAATGCCATATACTGCAGCAAAAGCTGGGTTATAGGTCGATATATTGGATAGTGCTCTCCATCTCGCTCTAGATGCTTCAGCAAGTCTCTGTACATCACTGGGAAGCAGAACATACGTGCTAGGTACTCGATACCCAAAATCTTGCATGGCCTTAAATCCTTGGAGTTAATTAGCATATACAGGAACTCGTGCTCCTGCTCGTTGTGGCAATGGGTGTGGATAAACTCCTTGTCCATGTATGACAGAAATATATCTAGCCAGTATATGTTGTTGAGGTATATTTCTTGGAACTGTTGTGATGTAATCTTAGCTAGTGTTTCCGATTCCAGGTGCTCCAATAACCTTAAAGAGGGTACATTCACTTCATCAACACGTACATCTTTTAACCCCGTAGCTCTACGTACCGTTGGCTTGGGTTTACTAACAGGTGCTGTAGCTTGTTTTTTAAACAATGTTGCCATTTTGAAGAGTATATATTTAAAATTCTGCACGAGACCGTATGCAGAAAGCCGTTCCATTATGGGTGACATTGTAAACATCTCCACTGCGCTTATTGAATATATATCAACGTCCACGGTGCCTGCAGTCATTACCTGGACCACGTGATCGTTGACCAGCGATATCAGCGCACGGGGGACGCACCACGGCTGTTTAATTAGGCCTGAAAGTTGTAAATAGCTACTCCATTGCTTACCTGGAAACATGTTCTCTATACCTGGTGAATCCAGGTACATATTAAATGCCATGTTATATACATATTCATTTATATCTTGCACCTTGCGCTGCAGCCACTCAGGTGACTCATCACTACCTCCCAATGGTCTATTACAACGTTCAACGGCATCATACTTCATTAAATCCTTTTCCTTTACCCAGAACCTAAAGTTTTTAGCACACTTCTTCTTGTATCCTGGGAACGACACAAAATATATGGGTACAAAGTATGAATATATATCTTCATCTGCATCAGTTGCATTGTCGTAGGCAGGTGCATCTGGTGGAACTTGGTCATCCACCCTGAACGGCACTGGCTGTAACCGATTATGCTTGTATAACGCCTCTGAATGCGGATCCGAGAATATCTTCATGTTGGTATCTAAATCACATTTTTTACTTTTACTTTGCCTTTTCGTGCTAGACTTCCGTTTAGCAGGTTTTGGGGAGCACTTGGATTCCGTAGCTGTGGATTCACCGAGGTCACTTGATGAACCTCCCATTTCAGCTTCCTCGTCACAGTGTAGTTGTGATTTGGGCGTGTCCGAGGATTTCTTATGACTTGAACGTGGCTTGGTGTCGGAGTCAGCCTGTCCCTCGTCAGAAGGTGCTGTACATATTGGACTAATTACATATAACCTACGTTCCACGGTAATCAGCTTCTGTGATGCAAACTGTATGACAACTAGATTTAACTCCCCATGCCATCGCACATATGCCAATTCACCTATTTGGAATCTAAAGTCAGTTCCAAGTATACGGGGCATGTGACTATAGTACAGGTTATGTCCATCTTGCTTTATTACAGTGGCTGCTGCCTTGTTATCCACATTGATTTGGTAGGAATCAGTATTGATTTCCGTGAGTTGCCTGGTATCATAAAGTCCACTGTTCATTTCGTCATATTCTTCCCCCGCGTCCTGTGTATCGGAATGGAATGACCTTACGGTACCGACATCATCTTCGCTGCTGGAGGCATTTACATCATCCATGTCACTTTCTTCACGTGATACCGATGACGCTGAATCGTTTGGACTAGGGTACGCTGCTGCCGCAGTGGCAGCTTCATTGGTATCATCCGCGTTTCTCGATGATAGAATGCTACCATAATCCATGGTCATGAAAGAGTGGATATATTCCAAAAAGTGCATTGCATATGATTATTTCGGTATTACAGAATAAAACTTATAACGGGCATCATGCAACTGAAACAGAAAGTTTATGGCAGTGGCTATAGAACATCTATACTTCAATGCCCTATGGCAAGTGTATAGCAGACAGTACAGATACGGTCATCCCGCAAGATTAACGGTTTAACATCTTGGGATTCGTTTATGAGTCATGCTGTGTAGGTGGAAGAGCCCATTGCGACACCATCAATGATTCCCCAGCGAATAGCGTATTTATTATATGTAGATCTATTTACTGCAAAATGTTGTTTTTACAGCACTCTATATGCCTCTAATGTCTGATCAGATAACATCTAAGCTTTCGTCTATTGTACTTCCTTTATCTACAGTGCATATATAGCTTAAGCTTTGGTGGATCACCCTGGATACGTGTTGTTTTATACAAAAATCCTATCAATTTAAATTACAAAGAATAGTATTAAAAATTATTGGTATAAATTCGATCAAAAATTCAACCGCCGGGAACACACATGGTATAGTACCTCTAGGTTAAATCCGCGCATAGACAATCAACTTGTTACATTGTCCTGGGACATTCTAGATGTGTCAATATAATAAAAATTGTGATTCCATGTTGCTTATGATAAAAATAGTATGATACACGGTTGCCGCGTCAGCGTGAGCATGTGGCGGCGACACTTGGTAAATCCGGTATCCCTTACCACCAATGTGTATTTAGTACATTAGTTTAATTTTAAATATTACGCAAAAATTGATCTTTCATTGCCCTATTTGGGTATTGCCCCGATAGGGTAAGGCTCCTGGTTGAAATTACAGGACACAGTGGTAAGCAGCTTGGCACAATACACCGGGTTAACGATGACGAAAGAGGTGCATCGTAGACATGTGGAGAGGACTCAATCGTCACCACGTGACGAATATGTCAGTGAGGAGTATAGGCAGCACCAGTACCGTGGTCCTTCTGGTGGTCGAAGTCACGGTTCTCAGTCAATTAGCCTTAAATCATTGAAGCATACTGGTTTAAGTTGCGCCAAATCGCTTACTAGTAAGATTATATCGATGTCTAACAGTGGTATTCAAGCTGCGAGTTCGGCTATCACTGCTTACAAGGAGACTGCTGCTGCCAATGCACGCAAGGCTGCTTTGGCTGACCCTAATTCATTTTTAAGGATTTCTGAGCGCATTGCTACTACTAACGATCCCATTACTTCCCACAGGGAGCTTGTTGGTGTTATTGAGCATCTATTGACTTGGACTGGCCAACCTGTCCAGTTAACTTTGGAAAAGGACAGGTTCGGGCGGCCAACATCCCAGAGCATGTACAACATCCGGCTAATCAACGACTTCGTGGTGGAAAAGGTGCTGATATACATTCGTGGGAGGCGTGATTGCTGTGTGTTCATCTACAAGTTTACTAATTGGAGGATGCGTACTACATATCAGCCTGAGGAAATCATACTGTGCCTCGAGTTACTTCAATACTGTATGGAGAGCTTTGGTGGATACTTTTTGGGGTTAATGACAAGTTCATGTATGCGTCGGTTCAAGAAACTGCTTAAGATGACCAAGATATCCACATCTCTTGCTGGTGGTGTTAAGAAGCAGTTAACCAAGTTCTTGGTTGGGTCTTCCAACGTCCATCCCGGTGTCCCTACTGATGTCCGTATTCATGTGATAAAGGCTAAGGTTCTATACATGATCCAGTTATGGCATGATGTATTTTTACTTGACCAGGGTATGTATTTTACTTTTTTCGAGGGTTACCGCAACATGAGGGAGAGTGGCATTAAGTTCCCGCCGATTGACCCCAATGAGAAGCAGAAGATCAACTTATCACCTGTTGTTTCTGTGAACAGGTACTCCATAGCTCCTGGAGTTGCACTTCCACTTTCTCCTGAGGAGTTTGACATTATTTTATCTACTCTTCAGACCCTATCCACTGAGATGCCTGGTCCTCAGCAGGATGCCGCTCTTGCTCGTTTGGCTGAGAGCAAGAAGAAGCTTGTTAGCAGCATCAACATATTGACTGAGAATCGCCCTGAAATGGCGGATGACGCTAGTTACGAGGCTATAATGAGGAAGTTGCTATTACTCAATGACTGTATCGGTGCTCATTTAACTACTGGTAGTAACCTTGAGGAGGCCCGTATGAAACTGCAGACCATTATAGAGCGTGACAACCGACACCGGATAGGGTGCTTTTGCCATGAACACGATGATCATGGTGACGATGAGGACAAGATGGTTTCTGTCAACTCGTCGTCGGATTCCGAAAACGAGGACTTTGGCAACTTTTTCAGTTCTGACAAATCGGGGACCCATAAAAAGAGCGATGAGGACTACGACAAGTTCTTTGCTGACTTTGGTTTATTCGGGAACAATGTGAAATCAGTTGAGAAGATGGACTCGGTGCACAGCGAGGGTGGCAACTACGTCAATGACCTGGAATGCCTCAGTTTTGACAACCCTGTTACCACAAGCAGCCAGGATATAAACGTTGCGTCTGCAGCTTTATCCGCGGACAAGTATAACATAAGGACGTCGCTATCCAGCGCCACTTCGTCCAATGAATCGGTAGAGGAAAAGCCAAAGTGGGATGAATACAGCATCGGTGGCGCTGAGCTTGCTGATTCAGACCACGACGTCGGCGCTTCCAGCAGCAGTGCGTATACCCGTAGCCTCAATGCTACGCAGGCCACTACTGCCAGCGTCAACTCCCTTGACATGATGGACCAGCTTGATTCTTTGATAGGTACTAAGCAGGAAGAGGGTGGTCCTGGCCATGATGATAACAATGACACAGGTAGGCTGTTGTTTACTGATTCACTGAGGCGCAGACAACAAGAAGACACTCACTGAGATGGTGGACGAGCTTGACAAGGTTGAATTGGACTTTGGGCACATGTCAGTCACTGGTTTCTGACTGTATCGGTTATGTGAACACTAGCGCAACACGTTGAATGTGTAGCATATTTTCATGTCTATAGCAAATGCCGCGATACATGGAACTAGAGTAGATAGTACCATATGACATTAGTGCCAACACTTACTTGAGTGTGTGGTGGATGTGTGATCTGGTTATCGCGCAGTTCGGCACAAACTATCGCTTTATTTTTGTTTACCAAACATGGCTAAAGACCAGGCAACTCCAGTATTCCCTGTGGATACTGAGGAGTGTATTATCAAGGGCACCTGTCCACTTAGGGCTGTATGGAAGATCATTACCAACAATGCCGGTCCGGAATATTTTGATGCAAAGTCGTTTTTCGGCGGTCTTTGTTTGGGTGCTGGTTTGAGTGTTCTGTTGACCAAGACGGTGCGCGGCATTTGCCTGGTTCTCAGTGGCGGCATCGTCACTACTATGGTAGGTTACTATTTCAGTTAACAGACACCCTAGGTGCTCAACCACTATGGCTTCATTTCATTGAATAAGGAGGCTATTTTCAACGCTATGAACACGGGTTACCAGACTCTCCGCGACAAGATTGGTCAAACTGTGGAATCCTGTGGTAGCCCAAGTCAGTGCTTCCACGACAACATTTTGAATTCTGGCATACCGCGTGAGAACATCATATCGGCTTTGGTGGGCACTGGTGTTGGATTTACTGCTGGACTCATTATATTTTAATGTTATACATTGTTTTTCTTGCCAAGTTTGCTTAACAGTTTGGCTCCTACTTCTTCTATGCCATGTTGAAACATTTCGACGTCTACGTTTGCTAGGTATGTACCAACATCCGTTTTCGGGTTGTTGTACAGGTGGTGGATATAACTTTCCTGTGGAGCGGAGACCTTGTTCAATAAGCTGTCCAACAGCATGTATGAACATGAGTAGTTACCTGAGCCGCTAGAGCTTGACTCCACGTTAGACGGGCTTCCCACGGTGAAGTAGACTAGTTCCTGTTGTCTTCGTATTTTGCGAAGCACCTTCTTTACACATCTCTTCAGGATGTTATACAATGCATATGTCGTCTCTATCGACTCGGTTATAGTGATATAGACATTCTCTAGGCAGTACACCAGCACCCATCGGTGTGCTACCTTATCCAGCTGTACTAGCTGGGACATTGCGGCACATTCCGCTGGATTTGACGCGTCAGTGCCTGGTAACCCTAGCAGCTTTATTAACACCAAGGGCAAGCTTTGTGCCACATTTGGGTGTGCTGCCACTAGGTAAAAGAACAGTATCTTGAAACTAAGTATCAGTACGTACATCGCCAGGAGCTTGTATATCATGGTGTACAGTACACCGATAACGGGTATCATCGACTGTACCCTGTGCTCTCCGTTAGTGCAGCACATTCCACTTGTGCATAAAAGCGTTAACGTAAACAGTGCAAACACCAATTCGCCAAACACTTCATAGTAGGCATACCAGGTAACCTTGCGTGAAAACGTCTTTGCTACTTTAGAGAGAATCCCATGCTCTTCGTGCGACAGTGTTAACGGCAATTCCTCTGTTGGCGTACTGCGCAGTTGGGGTGCTGATGGGCTAACGTTCACAAAGGGCACTGGCTTCACGGCATCCGTGATAACTACATCTCGCGTTACCCATGTGTCCCAGTCTTTGAAGTGGCGCATGGTATACAACCCTATTATGGGATTAGACACCAAGATTACTAGCATATACCATAGTACCAGCTTGCTGCGGCTACTATGTGGATGTGATATCCTACCAGTTTGGTCTGCATAATAATGCATCATTCGACCGTACAAAGCGGCCTTGTCATTACTCTCCGTAACTCCCAAGGTGTAAATATCGCCGATTGTATCGTAGAATTCATCACTATCGGTATCTGATTCTCCTCTATACAACTGGTAGTAATCATAGGATATATCTTGCTCTTTGGCATCTGCGTGGCACGCTGTACTGGCTTGTGTTGTACTGATAGGGGAAACACTTGTCTTTGCCGAATTTGACATTGCGATAGGGTTTATATTTCCCTGGATAACTTCTTCATGAAGATCTGGGAGTTCCTTTGTGGAACGCCAACCAAACTTAAATGGCCGCATCGTGAGGGTACATTTACTGTATAACCAACAAAACTGTGGGCCACCAACCAAAGACAATAGCTTATACAATAAACTATAACCTCAGATTCGATATGTAATCCCAGACAACATGTATTATGTGCACGCGTTGAATACACCCGTCATATATACCCTGCAGTGTGTAGCATAGGGGAAACACGTACATACTGTATGATGCAATTTGTAGTCCATAGACCAATGAAAGTATTTTATAAATCTGGGTACTATGAATTTTACAACCCGGGATCCGTAATGTCTATATAATACAACACACATTACACATTTATCATTGTTAATTACCATCATACCCTGCTTTGGCTGGGCTTATTAACTAACTCACACATCGCAACATTTAACCAGGATCGATCGTTTCCATATTGATTACGTATCTACAGGACCTGGTATCCATGTTTGAGCATTTGGAAGGGGCTATACCCCTGAAGGCAGGGAAGCCTACAGAGTCCACTAGGACATCTGATGCTCCAGGGCTGACTAGACACTCAATCGATTCGCAGGAATGGTCACAGCCTGGTGTATCATTTGCGAGTGTGGAGAACGTTAGGTGCCCGCATCATTACGCTCTGCCTATACAGTATTTCTGCCTGGACTGTAAGTTTGGTGAGGGTTGTTTCTGCAGTGAATGTGCATTAACGAGGCATGCTAGCTGTGACGTACGAACTTTGGATGAGGCCTATAACATGATATTGAACAATGTCATTAGGAAATGGGCAAGTCAATTCAGTTCGCGTACTGACAGTCTTGAGGTAACGTTCGCGCAGCAGTTGGTGGATAAGCGAGAGGAGTGGACCATGAAGTTACAGGAGGTGCAGACGGCTATAATGAAGACTTCGGATGATATAACCACTACACTGCGTGACATGGAGACTAAATTGTTACAATGGATCAACCAAAGCCACAAATCGTTTATGGAGGAGCACGACAGATTGTGTGAGCACGTTGAATCCACCCTAGAGAGTTACGCCAATAATGCCGAGATGTTAAGGCAGCAGAGGCGCCTGTCCCCAGCACGTCTATTGTTGTTCTATCATGAAAATCATGTAAAGTTGAAGCAGATGCTTGTTGGCACTACTCCGCGTGATTCTGAGCGTGTCATTAGGCAGGCTACTAGGCATTTAGGTGTACGTCTGGACAACATTAACTCTACTTGTGTGGAATTTGAAAAGGAAATTGCACATTTAGAGCGTAGCATTAGGAATGCTGGTGCCTCGTGAACCATGAACTTATAATCGCTATATATACTGAATTTGTAATGCATTTGTATATATCCAGTCTCTATATGTATTATCGTATGCAGTGAAGTCAATGCAACTATCATTTGATACACCTTCCATCTAATCATTACAACTCATGTGCATCTAATTATGTCTTGTATCCAGCTAACACCATTACTCTCTTTATAGTGGTATAACATCCTTCTTGCCAGTACGGCAACAGATCATTACCCCGGAAGCTGTTGATATACCTAGCAGTATGATACCCACAATAATTACCGCTTTAGTTCCTGGTTTGTGATACTGTCGGTATTGGTTTGCTATGGTGTTATCTAGGTAGAGATAAGGCCTTCTTTGTTTGTCTGGATCCTCTACGTTGATGACGGTGTAACCCGCTTCATCATCAGGCTCCAGCCGGTGACTACACGTCCTATGATTGTTCTCATCGATCATGTTGTAGAGTGAGTTATCAAACTCGTGTTCACCATATTCTGTAGGTATGTTTACATGAAATTGGTAGATACCTGACAACGCTGATGGCGGTAACACACGGTCTAGCTTCCCGCTAGGGCCCGTATTGTTACATAATACAGTATTTAATATGGCACAGCATATGTATATATGCGTTAATATATGCACCATGGTTAAACTATCATATGGCTACTGTTGTAAATATTATTATATTTTTAAATATATATTCTTTCCTCAAGTGTCCACAATCGCTTGGGAAAGCATCATAGCTGTATATATTCACGTCTTGTTATGTGGACGTCTGATTCCGGAATTAGTGTCATGGTGGGTCAGTAACGACACAATTATAGCGCTATATACTAAACGGTCTATGTATCAATCACTTCGAGATACTAATCCATTTAGTACGTGATCATCTCTAGAGAGCCGTTTAATGGTAACGTATACCTAGTCCATTGATTGTTTTGTTGCAACTTCCTCATAAGGCATCAATTCGGGGTACTTCAAGGAACCCTAAAAACTCTTCTATATGCATACTAGTCTATTGTACCCAAAGAGAAGCTACATGTAGCTATGTACTATCCCCGAACGACACATTCGATGCTTATGTAGAATTGTGATAATACTCTGTATATTGGCATAAGCTTGAGTGACCTACCTAAAGTAATATATAGAATCTTTTGGGGATACTACATAGCATTTGGTATAAAGACTCCTTTGTATTAGAAGTGTTATTACCGTGTTAATTTCTGATGTGTATATTAAATGTAACTCCACTAGGGATACTAGATCTATTCTAGTGTGTAACAGTAATCACAGTTTCATTGTTCATGGCATTAAGTATAACTAATATGACACAAGATGCGGGATAGAAGTCGATCTCCAATAAGAATTAAAAGGGAGTCACCGGAATCGCGTGGCTCTCACCGTCGGGAATCATACGGCAGGGAGCATCTCGTTCGAGTTAAAGAGGAGCTTGGCGCCAGGCCTATACGTATCGATTCAAGGGGAAGGCCATATAAAGATGAAGATCGACCTCGCTCGAAAAAGAGCGGCTCTGCCATTGTTATAGGTAATGATGTATCCAGTGGATCACATTCCATAGAACCGGAAAAGGAGAATTTCGAGCCATCTGGTTTACTAGCAGCAGAGACCAATACGCGCAATGGAGTGGTTATGAAGGTAGGTTATTGCACGTTGCCATATTATCTTTAGTACACCCCTCCTCCTGAATCACGGATGTCGCCTGTATCATGGCGACTCTATGTATTCAAACCTGACCCTGAAGATCCCAAGAATACACAAGTACTAAAGACCATTATGCTGGACAAGCAGGAGTATTACCTCATTGGCTGCGACCAGCGGGTGGCTGACATACAGTTATTCCACCCTACCATATCCAAGCAGCACGCGGTGATACAGCACAGATTACAGGATAATAAACGCGTAAGGTACGTCTTTATATATTCTGTCTCTTGATTATTCGCCTCTGCTCGATTACATTATATACAGGCCCTATTTGATTGACCTTGAAAGTACGAATGGTAGCTTTATCAATGGAGAGCGTATAGAAAAGAGTAGGTACTACGAGTTGAAGTAGGTCCATGTGTAATACATAAGCATATACAGAGAAAACGATATATTAAAGTTCGGTTTCTCCAGCAGGGAGTACGTGGTACTCCATGACAAGTGCGTGTGACTGGTGCACATGATTACTGTGTAATAATCGCAACAAACTGTAAGGGGCTACAACCATGGAGCCCATCCTACAAACATCTTCGACAAGTGAGCGTGTGACGTTGCTACTTGGATCAGTTTCTGCAACTGTTCACGTGGTTCCATGAACTCCGCTACACTTTCGAAGTTCTGCAGTGCCTGAGCATCGCTCAGGTCCTCTTCATCTCTTGACTTTGAATGGCTAGAGTTAATTTCTACTGACGGCATTACCACGTTCAATGCTCCTCTTAATTTATTTTCTATGCACTGTATTACCTTTTGGGAATGTCCAGCTGCATTGTGTACTTGCTCACCTCTATGCCATTCTATAAGCGGATCGAATACAAAATTCATCAATATGGCAGTAATTTTATGCCTTTCTAGGTGTAGCGTTTGGAGGAACTTGAGTGCTTGTGAGTAGAACGGCCCGTCGTTGGCGGTACCGCATACTCCGAGGTTACATACGACATTCTGTGTCATCCTGAAGGGCACGAGCTCGGGTACAGCTAGTTGTAACCCCTTGCCAAACAGACAATCGAAGTCAACGTGCATGATCTGTCCGGTCAATAGGTTAAGCAAGATATTCTCTGCGTGCCGGTCACCTAGGCCTACTATATATCCCAGTATGCTCCATACGGCGCATGTATGTATAAACTCCTTTCTTGCGGTGAACCATGCCGTAGGGTCTCTCTTGAACACTTTATAATAAGCTCGATGTAATACCGGCGGTCTTCTATCACACAGTTTCCGGAACAGGTTCAAGCTCTCTACGTAGTTCTTATCCGTTACGCTAGTGGCGTAGTTTGAGATATCTGCTCTGCACTCACGGTCAATGGACTCCGAGACCCTGCGCAGCTCTTCTGTAACCACTGATCGCATGGTTGCCATATTAGGCACCCATTCAATTATCCCGGCGACTTCGCTTAGTGGTACCACACTATAGCACTGCAGCGGCATCCCTGTATGCTGGTTCCTTAATAACTTCGCTATATACTGTGTCACTTCCATCATACGTTTATCTTTGCGCAAATCGCCTTTTACTTCATTCTTTATCAGAAAGTTAAGCAAGTCACCACTAGCCGCTATGAACCCAACTCGTTTAGGCTTCTGCTTTGAATTTAATATTCTCATCTGTTCGTCCAGGCCGCATATACGTGATTTTTCTACCATCTGGTCGTAATGCACTATGAACTCGAAGCTTAGGTTCCGATTAGTGGGTATGATGACGTACTTCTTGCAGTCGTTACTATTAATTAGTCGCCACAACCCCTGGAACCTCAAGGCCGACTTCTCGTTTATGGACACGCTGGTATCCATTGCTACGTGTATAAGCTCCGTGAATATGGACCGATAGTGCTCCACTATAGTGGCTGACGGTGGCGATATCTCTCGTGCTTTCTTCTCGATGCTTATATGTATCTGCCTCATATGTGAATTCACTGAATGGGCGAAGTAGAGCGTTGACCACAGCGCCTGCTTGGGGTACCTAGCAACAAGTCTGGCCACTAGTGTCTGGAACAACGGCTGTCCCAGTAACTTATGGTTGCACCGACTCATTAACTGCGATATAACGGAGTACCAGTAGTACTGCGGCAAGGGGTCGTTGTGGCGCATGAATGAGTCCATGATGGCATTGGCGAAAATCTGGCACGCTTCATTCTCAAATGTCACATTACCCATACACTGGTTGGTATTCGGCGTGCAGTAGAAGCACAGTATCGCTATTACTTTGGTGAGTATATCCACAATATCCATGTTAACCCAGGGTTCAGTTGAGTTGCCGTGGCTAGTGTTATGGCTCTCCCTACCGCTGGCGCCACTGTCGTTATGCAGCTTCATATCGCAGTAGCTCGATATTCTATCGTCATTCCCTGAGAGTGCAGCGCCCTTGTCCATGGTAGGCACCATGAACGTCAACGCCTGGAGGTAGGCGTTGATCGTTGCTGGCACCAACTGGACAAAAGTGAATATCCCGGACACACCGTCGACTCCAGTTATTTTATATGTATGCTCCACTGAACCACTCAGTGGCCCCCTTCGTGAGCATATGGCGGAATCATTGAGTACCACCTTCAAGTTCCTGGCGTTCCGCAGCCGGTGGTCCAGTAACTTGTCCAGGTAATCCGCGTACAACATATTGGCCTTGAAACTCTGCGGTGCTGCTTTCAATATCTCCCTCATGTGGAATATTGCACGCTTCGGGATTAGCATGTTACTTGCTGTGTACATCTTCACTAGGTTATAGAACCCCTCGAAGTCGTTACGTGCCAGTGCCTTCAATGCCCCTATGGCCTCATCAATCTGCCCCTGGTGTTGCAACGTCAGGGCATGCTCCAATATAACGTCACTTCTTCCGCTGAACGCCTCATCCGCTAGCGATATGCTGCCTGGTATATGTACATCCACTTTATGCAACCGGCATAACCGATTAAGTGACAACAGCAACTCAATGGCGGCATCCGACTTGCCACCCAATTCAAGTGCCACTTTAGCGGTTCCCAAGATATCCAGGGACGACTTTAGGCTGTCTTTGGCGCTGCCTTGTACCCAGTAAGTCAATTCGTTGGCGAACCCACGCTCCTGGTAATCGTACTTGCCACTGTTAAACCTGCTGCACAATCGCAATGCATTTAGCGTTGCTATTTTGTCTAGGTACTTCATGGCCACTACTGTAGACTCCCTTATGGCTAGCCCCAAGGGCCTTATGAGGTGCTTGAAGCCCTGCTTGATAGTTTCATCAGTTGATACGTAATCATGCTTCTGTAGGTGGCAGATGGCACTAGCCGTCTGCTCCATGAACCATACATCTATGGGATCCCTCATCATGAGTGACTCCCAGAACACACCCGATTCATTTTCATCCACTGTGCACTGGGTTAATTGCGATAGTGACCCTGATGAATTGGAATCCTGTGGTGTACTTTGTCGTTCAACTAGGAATATATCGCTACCTTTAATCTCTTCGTAGGGTATCTCCAGCAGTGAGCATTCCGTTGACGTCTTCTTGGCCATTATTGCATCCAGCTCATCCCATAACGCAAGCTTCCAGCATGCAGTGATGGATTCCGCGATGAGTGACTCTGCTGAGCTTTCAAGATCCGGTGTTGGCAGCTTGATGAATACCGTGGGCCCCGTCATCTGTATAATGCGGTACCAGCTAGCCCATAGCCTGGGATCCTGCGATGTCTTCAACAGTCGGTTATAGACATCGCAGGCCTCCCTATACTTACCACGGCACTCGTATGAAAACGCTCTGCATACATCCTGCTGGTTCTTGTACACAGCTAGATTACGGGCACTGGCTGGTGCATTGAAGCTGTTCTCAACGTTACTGTTACATACATCCACGATGCTAGCGCTTTTGCGCGATCTCTGGAAGTTATCGTTGAGCACTATCGTTGAGATACACACCAACGAATCGTAGTCCCCTAGACCTAGGTAACCACGGCATAGCAGTGATATAATTGTCTGTGGATCCAGTCCACCATTGTCCACTACGTTCTTTTTTAACTCGCGGTTACTCAGTGACCTGTATGGGTCGTTGAAATTGTATATCCTCGGCTCCAGTGCAAGCTTCTTCTCGATTATCATGACGCCTCTGGCGTATGAACCACACGATATAGCAGCGTGTGCCACTAATAGCTCGGGCACTGCAAACAAAATGGAGTCTAGCCTTTTCATCTTGACTACCAGTTGCCTCTCTATATGCTTGTTAGATACCTTCTCGGTACCCGACTCAGTCTTCCTCTTCTTGGGAGAGCCATTATCCGTGGATTCATTCCTTAGTTTAATGAGCTCCTTTCGGTATCTATCTGCCAGCACCTTTATACCGTCCAACAGATTGAATATAGCCTGGCACGACGTATACTGGTCTGTAATATCCAGTTTACGTACATGTTTGCAAACTACTTCATAGGGTGGCTCCCACTTGATACCAAAAGTGGTACTGTCCCGTTTCAGGATGTTACACAACAAAGAGGCTACTCGCTTCCCGATGACCAGGCAGTTTTCATCATCTAGGAAGTGCACGCATGACTCCACTATATATGGCAGGAGGAACGTCAAGACTGAAGGTATCTTGACCATTGCCAAATCACATGCCCTGAATAGCGGGAGCGCAGGGCAAGTATCAGGTAGCATTTTCAGTAGCCACCATACAAACGATTTAATATCCAGTACTGTATTTACATCCAGGCAAGTTTCAATTAAATTCTCTATTGACCTGTTCCTCAGGAAACTGGTTGCACGATAGGGTTCAATAGCTCTTCGGATTACCTTATCAAACGATTTGTTCCACCTGCGTGCCATCTGGTCCAAATCCTTTGTTGACCTGATACCACCCTTGTAGAGTCCCATTAACTTCAGGATTTCCTGTATGCAGTACAAGGCAACCTGCAGGTGCATGTTTGGTATAAGGTAGTCACGCAGCACTACGTCACCCAGTTCCCGGGGGTCCGCTTGTGCGCACTGTACGTATGCACTAACGGTCTTGCGAGGTACCTGGAATCTCCCGAGGTCACATGGCACGTAGCCCAGGATTGAGCAGCACTCCGTGGCCAGGGTGGTGGGTGTCTTGGAGAAGTCATCTGAGTACTCGGCAATCGTGCACAGAGCCGCCTCCGCCAAGCTGGATGCCGGCTGCCTGCAGTGCTCCATGTTTGATACGAATGGGTTCAGCTCTAGCAGGTGGTTGGCAGTGATGGCAGCAGCTTCCCTGGTGATGTATGGCACCTTTACTCTATCACCTCTGTGGAGCAATGCAGCCAGCATTGCCAGCTTGATCTCTATACCCTTTACGTCTAAGGGTGACCTGACCACTGAAACTACACAATCGACATATGAGCACAGCCGCGCTCCATCACTCATGTCATTGAGTCTTGACTTTATTTCCTCTATAAGGCCACGGCTCTTCTGTGGGTCTATACCTAGCGCCTCTATAAGTGCCACGTTGTATGCAATACCGGGCGCACAGAGCCCTAGGATCTCCGCTGATATTTTACGGGAGAACACTCTCCAGCATGTCAGTAGCACTGACCCTATATGCTCGTTAACCTGCTGCAGTGTCAGCACCTCGATCAAGCGGTCACAGAATACGTCTATATCACCCTGATACAGGCAGATCAAAATGGCTATGCAGTTATAGGTCCTTGCTATATGTACGTATGACATGCGATCTTTGTCGTGGTATCCATATATTTCTGGATAGAACACACGTTTATTTTTTAGGGCAAAGTTGAGCGTTTGCTGCGCTCGGTTTAACCATACTGCCACGAAGTACTCCAGTATGCGTACGAAATTCTCCTGGAGGTATTCAACTAGTGCCGGTAGGTCTATAGCAGACTCGCTTAAGCTGTCTTTGCTACTCTCGCTTAGCGCCTCTGGCGAGTTGGTTGGTTCCATTACATCTGATGATAGAGCTATAGAGTCCATGGTTGGTAATGTACCATGCTCAAACTCGGAAGCCACGTAATTACTGCCACTGTCCACCACTTTGGGTTGAGTTGTATTTGTCTGTGCACAGCTAGCGTTCGACGGAGCCTGGCTCGGGTTAGAGTCCTGCTGGCTTATGCCAACCTGTTGGTTAACGGGATCCAGTTGCCGGTTAGCTTTGACAAGTTCTAGGTAGGCCGAGAAGGGCTTGGATACGTAATCAGTCTGGATTTGCAACAGCGACTCCTGGTTTTTAGCCACGTCCATCATACGGATGATGACGTGTGGATTGGTGGCGTACCACAGCAGCCGCACCAGCGCATAGAACCTGTACTTATCGAGCTTCAAAAGCTGCTCTTGGAACTCCAGCGGGTCAGTCCCATCGTTTATAGCCTGCATAAGCTGGAACAAACGATAGTCGCAATCGTCCAAGCTGTGCTGCAAGGTGGCGTCAGTGCACAGCACTGACTTGATAGTACCTTCATGGAGTAGCTCAAGCCTGTCGAAGGCCGTTGGTGTCAGTATGAGCTCGAACATCGCCTTGGCCATGACCTGGAGCGGCGTCATCTTGGACATGGCGGTCATACACAGGCGCACTGGCGCCATGGATAGCCCTGATATAGCCAATCGGTTTATAGGGATAGATACTACATTGCAGATCTGTGTGAGCTTTACCCAGGCGTTGGAGAACCTATATCTGTCACTGGTCCTTATATCCGACAAAGTCATACTATCTTGGTGGACACTACTTAGATCCGGTAGTAAGTACTTTGATGATATCAGCTCGCTGTCTATTACGTTCTGCAGCAGGGTGGTGATAACCTCGGTAATGGTCGAGGTGCTCATGTTGGCCGCTATTGCAATGGCGTGCGGCCCTAGTATCTTGCGTGATACCTCGTGATCCTCCTTGGGGATATCACTGAAGCCGCTACGATCCAATGGGTGGTGCTCCTCGGTAACTGGCAAAGCGCTCTTTGGCAGTTGGCAGCAGAACAGTAGCGACAGGCAGTCGTAGAAGTAGAGGCTTTGCATGTACCCGGGCTCCACGGACGCATCTGCCATGATGGCCATGTTGTCACTTTGCCGGTACTCAAAAAGCGGTAGGAACTCATTATTGAATTTACCAGTGAACAGCGTGTGCAGATACTGCTTGTTCATCATTGACAGGAGGCATGTAGGCCCCGGGGTCGAAAGCTTCCTTGCTATTTGTACCAGGGTGTTGTTGCAGGTCCTCATTGAGTAGATTAGCTGGGACCATATATTCGATAATCGCTCCATGTAGTACTCTATCTGGTCGTCGTTGGCATTGTACAAGTAGTCGATATACCTCTCGAGTAGCGATAATATGTACGGCCACTCCAGAGCAATGCCTTCGAATAACGAGGTAGTACCAGGCCTTAACGAAAACAACCCGGTACCTATAGTGCGACGTGCCAGTAAAGGCACGTCAGTGGAGATAAAGACCTGGATACTGCTGTTCTGGAGGTCTATCTGCCCCTGGCAGTATATGGGATTTGGCATTAAACAACGGTTACACGTCAAGTAGTAGGTCCCACGCACAGCTGTGGGTGCGAACTTCTGTAGACAGTGGTAGCAGTACGCCGGTGCCGAGGATGAGTAGAGTGTTACGTATCGTCCATGTGATACTGTCGAGCGCCCTGGAGTGGTGGCACCGCTGTGGCTCGTTGAGAAGTTACCTCTGTGTAGCACTGCGTTAGACACGGTATGAATTCCGGAGTTGGATCTACTGACTGAGGTCATCACGGACTCCATTGACTGGTCGCTCTTAGCTAACCCGGGGTCGTGGGTATCCACATTCATGTGGTATGAACCTAGTGACAGCGCCCGCGTGAGTTCCGATAATAGAGGCACACCGTGCGCCACTGCGTGAAAACGGCGGTTTAGGGACTCCGAGGCCATGCACAGCGCTATCAGGTGCTCACTGGTAGCGGTTTGTTCTGACACCAGGTCCCACAGATGCAGCAGGTGTGGTATCACCTCTATCAGGTTCATCTGTGCATTCACGTGGGCAAACTTGATGAACTCCTGTACTGCCTTGAATATATCATCGAATACGAGTATCATCGACTCCACGTTGCTGCTTTTCCGGAGCCTATTGTAATTAACAGCTACACTTGCCAGGTAACGGCATAGTGCGTGTATAATAAGCTTGTCTATCACCGCTGGAGGCGACGGCGTTATTGTAGTATCGCTGTATTTACAGGGCAATAGATCTGTATCACCCCCTTTATCAGTTGACCCGGTACATTCCGTGTTCATACAGCAAGGATCGTTGCTCTGTTGCGACATGGAGCGCAAGTGGCTAGATGCATCATCATCCACACGGCACCGGTTATACTCCAGGAGGAATTTCAGCGTCTTTATTACATATACCGCATCCTTAAGGGGCGATGCAATCATTGACCTCAGTGACCTCATGAGTAGTACTGAGTATTTCCTGGAGAGTTTATCGGAGTTGCTGCACTTCTGCATGGCGATGACGGAGTACAGCATCACCTCCACTACGGAGTCGCCAAGGTGCACTGCCGATATCAGGGGCGCCCTAACAGCCATCTTCATGCTACCGGATATATCTATCATCTGGATCCTGCAGTAGGTATCCAGGAGCAGGATAACGCTTCTGTAGTCCTTTATCATCCCATTCTGGGCGTTTAGGAGTAGGAGTACCATTGAGTTGACAAATACAAACGACAGTGCAATATCGGCATTCTCCATAGTTTCATGGCGCAGCAGGCATCGCATGGCGATATCAGTTGCCAGGCATACTAGAACCACGGAAGTGTGATCAGCGAGCTCAACTGGGAAACACTTAGTGAACGCATAGCTAGTACTACTCCTCTGCTGGCCGTCTTGTGAAGCGCAATCTTCGTCAGTGTATAGATTTACCTTACGCCGCCGGTCGTACTCCCCGAATCGTTTGAGCAGGTTTAACATGGCGTCACTTCCAATTTCAGTTATCGACTCCACTTTGTACCCGCGCAGCTGCAGCTGGGAGTATATGCATTTCATTAACTCATAGGGCCTGTTGGTACACTGGGTGTACTCCAGGATAATTGACCTCAGGCAGTTGTAGGCATAAGTGTCAATACGCAGCACTGCGTCTTTGGACAGCGGTATAGCGGTACAGGGAGCGTCTTCTTCAGTGGGTATTGTACCGGTTCCCACGAGGTAGCTGAACGGGCGGAGGAATGAGTAAATGACTATATGTGCCAGCCGGTGGCGCTCCCTGGAGCGGGCCATTACCCTTAGTGCAATGCAAATAATGGATAACAGGATGTCGGCAACCTCGGGTGGCATTTGGCGCCTGTACCTATTGAGCGTGACGGCGCTCATCTTCAGGAAGGTGGCGTAGTAGTCACAATCGTGCGCCTGAGCGCCCATGGCTCTTATATAGGTCCGGTAGTAATGTATGTGCCAGACAAACATTGTGCGCGAGACTAATTGGAGGAATCCCATCATGTGGCTCCCTTCGTTACCGGAGACCACTTCCTGGAGCAGCCAAGTTACCAGTTCTTCCAGTAGCCGCAATGCCCTCAACAAAGTGCTGGATCCAGTGATGTCCATATCGTGCAACCTGCTAGACTCATTTGAATCCAGCAGCTCCAGGAATGCGCTGCTGTCGTAACTGCCTTCATCATGGTCCCCGAGCACGTGTTTCGGGAAATGGCCATTGTATCCAAAGTCGCAGTAACCCAGTATCATGTAGCTGTAACTCTGCCACAGGGACACGTGGTGCAATAGTGATGCGACACTACTCACTATGTACTCCAGCTGCCTCAGGGAGTTATCCAGCAGCTGCGAGGCGAGGTACGGCAATAACGTATGCACGGCCTTCCCGGAACTAAGGAACAGTGGTGATGTGAAGTAGTGGGTATCAGCGAATAAAGCTGACTGAGAGTCACCATTGCTATAAGTCCCCGGAGTGCCATTAGGCAATGCAACACAAGGTTCAACGCGCTCGATATTGCACAGCTCGGAGATGAGTATAGCCATGAGTGTAACGCTGCTGTTGTTAACCACAACAGCAGGGTTGCTAAGTTCCTGCCCCGATTCCACAGGAGATGCAGTCTTAAAAGTCCTCTGGAAGAGCTTGGCAGTGGTGCCATACCTTCGTTGCAGCAGGTCTACATATAATAAGCACAGGTAGTCTAAAGAATAACTAAGGTACACTTACCTTGGAAGTCATATATCAAGTCGTCTTGAAATGATTCAGCCACCTTAGGTCGTAGTGCTTGCAATAGGTTTACGGTATATACTACACTACGGGCCCAGGTAAATATGGTACGCACTGGCAAGGCGCCTCCAGTAAACAGGCGATCTATATCAGTGTTCAGTAAAAGCGATAAGTGCTGCCTAAGGAATGATACAAGCAGTATCACGTCATCAGAGTCAATATCCTCGTAAAGCTCCTGGCCATACCCACCAGTGAACATGGTCAATACCATATATGAAAACCGGCGGACACCTTGGTAAAATGGTTTGCGATCTCCTGTAGACAGTAGGCTACTTAATTGCTTAAGCATAGGCATCAGGATCTCACGCAATACCAAGTGGAGCGGCCCCTGGCATTCCAATGACTCTAGTTTGGAAATTGTTTTCAACATCCGTTTATAGGATGTGCAACCGTTCCACCGGCTTTCGATTTTCCTGAGTTTGCCATGCAGTGGGTAGTACGCATTGGTCGACAAATAGGCAGTATCCTGTAGGTGCAGTAAACTAATACACCTCCCATCGTGGGACTGAGGGTCTCCAGGAGTATTACAGGAGTCTACAACAGAGGGCTGCGGGCATTCATCTTTGGAGGATACCTCACAACTCTGCTTTAATCGCGATAACAGGCTGCCATCGGGCTTCGAGGAATTCTCTAGAAGCATGTAGCCGAAGTTACGCAGCCCAAAACGCTGTAGCTGCTGTTGCAGCAGGGTTATACCCTCAAGTAACCATTCAGCCATTAATAAAACAGCACCTCAACACACATTCAGTGGTTTTCATTTGACCTCTGAATAGCATTTTAGGAGTCCAAGTTTACTCTAGAGTAAAGTTTTAGAGAAGTAAAGGCCCATTTATTCATCCTAACACAATAGACAGCCTTTTCTGGGATGTACATGTTCAAAGGTGTAAGCTATCAATGAGATAAACGATTCATTCATGACTTATACGGTAACATACAACCTTGAATGTGTACCACTTGCAAACACTCGGTACACAGTATGATGGATATATACTCAAGAAACGATACGGGATATATTTATTTAGTATAAAGTATTTCTACTTCCAAAAAGTACATTAAAGTTATAAAATGCCTCGGTATGCCAAGGAATCAGCTCCACTACGTCCACCGTGTCTACACACCATGTGGAATTTAGTACTATCACTGCCCCGTAGGATACCAATGACACATGTAGATTTATATAGTGAGTAAGATCATATGTATTATCACAAATGCTAGATTCTTTTTATAGAAGTGCTTACGTTGCTAGAGAGTCGGTAAGCTAACAGATCGTTCCGGCTGAAACATGACCCTCTGCAGTGTACCAGGATATAATATATATACTCTACATGAAACAGACGTGAATACGTGTTCAATGTTAGACTAATGGGCACTCGTGTTAACCGCGTCGTGATAATAGCGAGGAGTTAAAAAGTCTTAATGACTCAGCAGTGGTATGGACGAATAAAGGCTAATACTACAACTAGGTTACTTAAAGAATCCATTTGATCGGTATATCTATGCGAGAAGTCACTATTACCCAACGGTAGTATACATCTGGTCTACAACACATCCCGTTAGAGAATCCGGGCTAGCAGTAGGATCTAAACTTGGTACATATTTCAATATACCAGATATTCAAGCTATAATACAAATTGAAACATAGATAAATACTTCCTGAATCCCCCACATATGGTGAACAAACAACGTTGCCAAACACATTGAATTTGCACTAAAAAGGATCTATATTGCAGTATACTTGCTCTGGAGCTTGGTATATAGCATTTTGAGTTGACTACTGTCTACTAGACAACGGTGTGTATCGGTGTGTAATTAACACATCAACATACAACAACAACAGGGTACCTCCTTTTCCAGTCTTGTATCCATTTTATCCTGCCAGTTCATATATACCCACTAAGTCTTCTATATCTTCTTGCCTGAAATGTCACTGGTTAATGTGACCAACATCACTGTTGGCAACAACGTTTGCCCAGTGACTGCGCCTCTGGTATTCCAGATTGAATTTGAGTGCCTGGAGGACCTCAAGCACGATGTAGAGTGGAAGATTATATACGTAACATCGGATGGTCATGGTTATTTGGACAGCCAGGAGTCAAACGATACCCAGAATAGCGAAGGTGAGATTGTACTGGATGCTGTGTGTCTGGGTCCCATATATAAGGGTATCTTAGAATTCGAGTTCAGGGTAGCACCACCTGACTTTAACAAACTGGACCCTAATGGCATCCTGGGCATGCAGGCAGTGCTGGTAACTGCAAGTTACTGCGACCAGGAGTTCATACGTATCGGTTATTACACAAACAATTGCTATGACGACCCGGAACTCAGGGAATGCCCGCCGGACACACCAATCATTGAGAAGATGGTAAGGTGTATAATAGACCAGCCCCGTGTAACTAGGTTCCCTATAAAATGGGATTCCGACGAGCTGCTAGACCCTGAAGGCAATGATATCAGTCGGGTGATCAACGACCACGATGAAGCTTCATCTGAGGATGAATCGGATTACGATCATTCTTTGGATAAACCCGATAGCAGCAATGCTGCCCAAATGGACAACACAGGCTCCACTTCATCCACTTTAAACATATCGGAAGGGAATACCCAGGATAAAACTACCTCACGCAAGCGGCCTTTAGATGACGATTTGGAATTGTCCATGGAAAGTCGCAAAGTACATCGGGCAACTGGGTTATTCACCATCTCTACAACTACATCGATAGTAGATGTCTAACAGGGACCTTAATATTTCAATGCAGTATTACCCTTGGTATACATTTAACTAGATCTAGTGTATCTGAACCTGTTCAATGCCAATCAACCTTTCCTGGCAAATGCCATCCTAATGCGATCGTATAAAGAACCGAAAGAATCCAAAGCCGGTCTTGCGTCGATATATACCTGTATATCGTCACCAGCTCTGGGATCATCGTAGTAGTCTATGATATAGCGTACTTCACGCCCACACCGATTGATGTACCAATCATGTCGGTCAAACGCTTGGCCCATGCTGAGTATATTAGTTAACTATCTCACAACTAACCCCCAAAAATAGCGATGTAAAAGTGATCTTGGGGACTCCTTGCCATACCGTCCTACGAAGCGCCGTAGTTGCGGATTAGAGCATGTCCTAGAAGTTATATCACAGGACTAAATAACTTACCTAGCATGAATACGCTCCCATTCCATCACTTTGGACCAGGACCGTTCGTTGACAGTATTATGGGCCATAACAGCTTCATTCATGAACGCAGCCTCATCGGGATTTGTCTTTTGCTTCAATGCCAAGGCATTGTAAAACTGCATTGGGGATGGATATGTCCATTCTGTGAAGGGTAGTGTTGAGCTCAGATTAACATACTTTCACCTGATTCCGTACGTGGTATGGATGACATTTCCCTAGTAGTATCAAGCGCACGAGCTTCATCACTACAAGCGGTATTCGGAAGCAACGGCATCATGTTAGACTCATTGATGTCCATGGGACACCAAACGCCATGAGAAGACTCCGGAGCCGTTACATGGCACCTACTGGAGTCTCCCATTGTCTGTGATAGCTAGGTTAACCAATGTGTGAGGGATTTATAACGATATTGCCAGCATGGGTACACATGTCATGTGCTACCCAGAACAGTCTATATATGTGTCATATTTGGGCAGAGTAAAACTTAACAGTTTAAAGAAACATATTTCAGTTATATTGTGACTCTAGCGGACTACAACAGAGGCCATTGTAGCTCCAGGGTGGTGCGCGTTACGTTGGATTGGCCATGATATAGCATTTATTGTAGTAATACTATATCATAGCACTACCAGGTGATATGGTTTTATGTCTATCTATATCTCTGAAATCCTCAGGATTCCTTGATAGTGTATAGGTATAGCTAGGTACCCTAAGATCCACAAGAAATACCATGGCGCGCAATTCAGAAAAGGCAAATGCCATGCTTAATAAGTGGTTGCGTATCAAAAGCGGGCTTGCAGCCCACGATACGCAACTAACGAGGAAACCCAGGCATACATCCGAGGTTACCGACTACCGTACAGCGGAGCATTGGAGAAACCTACTGGTCAAGGATGTTATGATCTCGATATCGAGGATACAGAATGCAAGTCTTGGCGAATTTGCAATTCGTGACCTCAATGACGAAATCAACAGGCTAATAGGTCTTAGGAAGCGCTGGGACGAACGAGTAATCGAACTTGGAGGACCCGATCAAAGGGCACTTTCATCGGCCATAGAAAATGCACATGGAGCTGAGTTGAAAATAGGAGGTGGAGGATACCGATACTTCGGGGCAGCCAAGAATCTACCGGGTGTACAAGAACTGTTTGAAAAGCAGGAGATGGACGAACGACGTGTAGACACATATGTAACACGCGCTGAGTTATATCGCAAGATTAACCCAGATTATTATGGGTTCCGAGATGATGAGGACGGCATGCTATCAGCAGCAGAGGCCGAGTTGGAACGATCACTACATACAAAGGGGCTCTCTGAAGTCAGCCATTGCCATGTGGATCCAGCTGAGCTTGAAGACGAGGCCCTGGAATGGGACCAACCACTCATTGAAGCTCTACAGCAACGCAACGTGCTATGAAATAACATCAATATCGCATTTAATCTAGTAGTAACATATACTTCCACGGAATAACAGTCACAACTGAGAACGCTTTCTAAGTAACCCTAGAATAACATATACAATTAATTAACATGTGTCTTAAATATTACTGCAGTAGAATGACATAGGCACTACCATTGTAATATAGGACCACGGAGCTCACTCCGGCTTGTCCCTGAGATCATAGAGTTCCTGAGGAATATGAGGACGAGTGCGTTTTAGCTCAGCAATGATCTCAGGATCACCCCAAGGACCAAAGTCAGACTCCATCCAAAAGTCATCCGGACGTGTACCACCCAAGAACATAGGCAACTGCTCCGGATCAACCAGCTCTAATACTATATTCCGAGACTCCGTTTTAGAGGATATCACACTTATCTTGGATAAAGTCTTAGCATCAAGTAAAGGTGACATGAGCTGCCATAATGCAGAAAAGAATGTAGATGCATTGATGAAAAGCAGCTTACCCAGTAACTCAGGGTAGTAATTCTGAGTTACAGCGGACATGGTAGTCAGAAATGAACGTAACTTGGTATTAATTTGCGATATAGAAAAACCACGGAGATCAACTATTGTCAACAGCTGCTCAACAGGCTTGCCATATTTCAAAGAGCATGCCGGCATCATCACGTGGGTCATATACTCATAACGCTGCACGTAGTACTTAGTAAGCTCCTCAGTAGTCAGGTGCTGCAGGAGCTTGCTGCAACTACCGTGGCCCATGCGCTCAATGTATATGGGACGACCGAGTTTGTCAGTACCATGGTAACCATGTGGAAAATACTGACGTACACGGTCACGAATGTAAGATAAATCAGACTGCAACATCCATGTAAAAATGCGCGATAAAACATACCTTAATTACACTGTCAACCTTAATTTCCATACGCCAGCTAAAATACTTGTTTAGCATAGCACCGGTCTTATTAATGTCAAATTTACGAGCACGCAAGAACCTAGGAAATATATAACGACACGCAGCAAAGACCCACCTCACGAAAAATAAGTCGTCAAATAATTCCTTATTCCCGCTGATGTGCATAGAATACAAGCTACGTATCTCCTCCAAACGCGTACGCTGCTCCGCGTTCAATGCGGAAACGAGGCCACGCAGCTCCTCGGGAGTCTGCAACCAAATTGACGACGCGCCGTAACAACATACCAGATCCGTAGGTGTATGCTTGCCCATTTTAGGGGATTGCCAAAATTAAAATACTAACGTTAAATATGTAGTGTACAGAATTATCATGCGATATGGACGGAAGACGCCGTAGCAACCCGTCGTGCGATACCGCCAGCCAACGACCTACGCGACACCACGGCCACAAACGAACCAAATTGTTAAACGTTACACACCAAGCGTAACGTTAGGCTATGTGAAGCTATATGTGCGAAAGATTGAATTTGACAGATTGTTGGCGTCCACAAGGGACACCGCAAGCAAAAATTATGCTGTTGGCACTCTCACAACGGAGAGCCCATGGCTCATTACGGTCAGCTGAGTGCAATGCTCCGCTCCGAGCCACGACAGGGTGATGCGTGATCCACCCCGAGCGCCAGCCAGGTAAGTTTATTTCGCTCTGGTAACCTAGTATGCATATCGGGCTACCACACTAAGCGGGTAAGGTACTATGTTCCCCATGATGAAAATTTATCTTGCATTATTACAATATTAATAGCACTACTATTGCCACAATATGATCATCAAAGTCGATACTAATCACTTAATTGTTTGTAAAACTGTTGCTATGCTATACAATAATATGTTCTACACGGTTGGGCACTAAACAAGTAATATATATCACAATAGCAAAATGATATTAAGGATATCTATAATCAGGTCTAACATGTTAATATGCCAAATAACTGTACCCTGCCAGAACGGTTACCAACTGCTAATGTGCTAGAACGAGGAGCAAATGCCACAGAGGTAACACGACCCAAATTAATAGTCTCCACCGGCCAATTGCTCACCACCTGGCCACTGGGATTGTGAATTATGCGCAAAGCATTACGCTGCTGGTCCGAAGCGTAGGCGATGAAGATCCCCTTGTTGTCGTGACATATGCTAGTTATCCCAGTAGACAAGTTACCATAAGTCTTTAGCAAACTCTGATGGATTATTGACGAACGCGTACTGTCCTCGGAATGTAACACGGGATACCGATTTAAAAAACCCATACGTGATCCAACAGCAAGGTATGCATTGGAAGCAAACTCGGCACTCACCGTGGGTGACATCTCAATGCAACTTAATTGGAGAGTATGCTCATCATGAAATTTATGTAAACAGCGACCTGATACCAAGTCCCACTCATATATCTGTATAGCATGCTGCAGCAGTACTATCACCTACATTAGCATCCGCATCCGCTGTTACAACAACACCCGCACGTAAGTGGTATCCAACACCCTGAAGACAATGATATAATATTGATGTAAACCAACAATAGCAGTGGCATTCATCTGGAAGTGATGTGCGATTGAACTCGATCTAGAATCACAAAGTAAAACTCCACCCAAATCACTACAACTTAAAGCAAATACAGTACCATTCTGGTCATCTAAAACTGGAGGGGTGTGAACACGACGGAAACTGTAAGCAGTACGCATCGAAGTTATATTGGCAAGACGAACTGCAGCACTGAAAGAAACGTGACGATACCCAAAATCAACATACCCATGCTCACAGTCGTAACGTAACACAGAGTTGTGACCATCAACTATGTAAATTGTTTTCCCGCCATCCGCAAAAGCAAAGCTAGATATCGGACGATTAGACGTAGGAGCACATGAACTCTCAGACTTTAAACCAAAGTGGTTACCCTCACTACGGTGTTTGTCAATGTTAAACAGCCGTATCGTCTTCTCACGGCGACCTAGTATAGCAAACAATGAGTTGCTCTCGTCAAACGCTAATTGGTTTACACCGGTACTAAAATGGCATTATGACCCCCAAAATTGACTTACGACATATTTAAATTGAGATGAGATATGTTGTGCCTCTGTATCATGAATCGCATCCCGGAACCGCGTTTTCGAGGCTTGGTCTGTGTTAGCCGCCCTGTTAAACTTGAAGCTACATCTGTACTGGATGTAGCATCCTGATCACCAGGCACGTTCTTAACCGATTCCGATATCATACGACGGCGCTTTTGAACCCATTCGGGTTCAGAGGTAGCCTGTAAATGTCCCGAACGAGACTTATCATCCAAATCGTCATCTTCCCATACAGGCTTAGACACCGAGGTAGCAGAGTTATCCTTACCGCTGAATAATGCAGCCACGGAATTCCCAGTGTCTGTACAATGATATTCCATGAGTAATGCCATTCAAATTACACAATATGGCTTATACATGATTAAGGCCGGTATATAGTAATAACAGCTAAACATTAATATACACAATGCTGAGTAGATGCCAGTTTATTAAACACATAATATGTGCTATATATAACAACGGTGTGCATAACACATAGCGTAGCAAAACATACCGTTAGACATTTCGAAAAAAAAGATTCCACAACAACTAGGTTATTCCGTACAATATATATGCGATATATCAAATCATAAGTTAATAGCGATTATAGTGACATAATACAATGTGCTAGGTAATACTGGTGGAGCGTCATGGGCATCGTCTGCGCGACCTTGGGTAGCAACTCCAGGGGCCTATACACATTCCATTGACTTAATTATACATAAAATGTAGTAGAACCGATGCTGTATATACTATACCCCGGTATATATCATATTGAAATCGCATATCAGTGTTTGGTACACCTTTTTGAGATGAACATTAGAACGGTACACAAAAAGTTAATAAACGGCCCATTCACATGAAAATCATTTTAATAGCTATTGGTCAACATATATAACTATGGAATTTATAAATTGAATTGGTTTTTACATTTTTTTATCGCTATTGTGAGCAGTTGCCATACTGCGTTATGCTATAGAAATTCCCAAAGTATATCTAGCATATATACAATGCTAACATTCGACAATGTATGATGTTTCCACGAATCCTAATGTACGTGCCAATTTTTTTGGTATATGTACACTAACGTCGCGCCACGTTTTAAAGCTAGTTAGGAAAATTTATTAAATGCATATTATATGCTTAAATATATAGTTTAACACTTTATATTTAACAGCATATATATTACACCATTTAGAATAAATCTTAATCGTCTGCTTAAGTAATTTTTAGCACAATGGAGATGGAATTGATAACGTTCTTTTGGATATCTATCTTTGCACTGGCAGGATTGATCCTACTTTTGTATATCGTCGTTTGGATAGCAGCATCAAAGCCACCATGTATATGTAGCCATGGTGTCATATGGCCACTCGTCGTTTTGCTCTGTGTCATCGGTGGACTACTAGTGTACGCAGATATTGCAAGAGATACTCTGCCAAAACCCCTGAAGAACACGGTATTGCAATTCAACAATTTAACAGGATCTTCGTAATCCAAGGAAATAGTAGTCACCAGATATATTTGAAAGTATCATTATCCAAAGAAAAATACATGGATACCCCTACAAGAGGTGAACTGAACAGATGAAACAATATAATGTAGAGAAGTTGAAATGTATATATATCATTATTGTAATGGATATAGCTGCTTTCACGAGGTGAATTGATGTGGTCAAATCACGTTGTGAAAGCAGGTATATCCACAGGATGTAAACATACTATACATTGTATATATAAACAGAATCATGGTAGTACATATATTTGACTGTCACTAAATATGCTTGGATTACACATATAAATACTGCATACAGGATCTACGTTAGAATATAATGATATACATAACATAGATTAGCATATTTCCGTAATAATGATTATCACATATCAATGTAGATACAGCGCACTACATTCATCATAAAATGTACCAATTATGATGTAGAATGAATTTATAATGTATGAACGATTATCATTAAAATAGGAATCTCAGCCACTACACAACGCACTAAGCATTACATTCTATCAGCGAATAACAATATTATCGCATAATAGTATTTTGAATATATTTTCTAGTTCACTTTAACAAAAGGTGTAGATTTTAATCAGTGTTACAATGCCAGCACACGTTAAACTTGATTCCACAGGAATCAAGCCAACATTCGAGCCAGATTCTGACTCTTCAGGACGCACAGTCCTCGATGAGGTCAAGGATGTTAAGATAAAGTTTTTAAAAAACACGAGGTACCACGCTATCGCAGAAATTGAAGGACTGAATGTCGCCATCGCAAACGCCATACGGAGGATTCTACTCGCAGAAGTGCCAACCCTAGCCATAGAAAGCGTACATGTAAGTAACTGCTGTATTGTGCCCAATGTCAACAGATATACCAAAATACTGGAGTTATACAAGATGAAGTATTGGCCCATAGGTTAGGGCTGGTGCCATTTGACTGTAACCCTGACCTGATTCCATATAGAGGTATCTCAATGTGATATTGGTTCATGCTCACCAGATAACGAGGACCTCAGTGATAAAAACAGCGTGTGCTTCCACCTAAAGGTGGAATGTAAAAAGGAATCTTTGGCTGGGAGGACCAATTTGCCAGGTATGTAACAAAATTTGGCACGTCTCTAGCATAGTGATATGTTATACAGTTTACGCGGGTGATATGAAATGGGTACCGCTCTCAGATGAACAAGCTGAATTGTTCAAGGATAACCCACCGAAACCAATACATAAAGATATACTGCTTACCAAGCTGTCACCAGGGCAGGTATGTGTGACTCAGTATAGAATATCATGTACTAGGAAATTGACTTAAAGGCGTATCTCGAAAAGGGTATTGGTAAAACACACGCCAAGTGGTCACCAGTATGTACGGCTGTATACCGCTTCAAACCGGATATAACCTTCTCGGAAGATGAACCACTGACTAATGATGAAGTTGAGGAACTAGTGCAAATATGCCCAATGGGCGTCTTCAGTGCTGATAAAGGTGTGTCCCTATACCATGGATTCATCCGTTACAGGACGTATCACAACTATTAGGCCCTATAACTGTACATCATGTAGAGCGTGTCTAGAACGCTTCCCCAAAAGAGTTATCATAAAGAAGCTGTCCAACCACTTTATATGTAAGTTGGTGTAACTACGCTACATGGAAGTACAGTCTCGGTGGAATCAACCGGCGCCATACCTAGTGGACAGTTGTTCCTAAAGGCCATTGGAGTACTAAAGGAAAAGTCACAGAAACTTAAACGGCGTATGGTAGATGCCATAAGCTACACGCATTAGTCCCATAGATGCTAACATATAAGAAACGTGAAAACATGTTATTTAATCTGTTAACAGATATTAAAATGCAATGTTGCCATGGAGCACAACAATGGATACGGAGTACCAGTACATTGTAACCCATATAGATCAAAGGTCATCAATGTCAAACTTGGCGTCCTCCTTGTCATCCTCACTGTCAGAACCTGATGATTCATCCTGGAATTCAATGCCACCATCACCCTCATCATCATAAAGATCAGTCTCAGTGATCTTAGTGGACTCCGGTAACTCACCGTAAGCCTTAAGGGATCTAGCCTCATCGGCAGTGTATTTTGCGATTACATCAGCCTTGCTGTCCTGATAGTCACGCAAGGAGACCAAAATGATATCACCCGCGTTAACCCATACCCTCTTGCGCATCTTACCCCTGTCAAAAACTGAGGCCAGACTCTAGAGTACATACCTAATGTGACATAGACGCTTGTTTCCATCAAAACAATAAGCCTCAAGACGACCATTGCCAAGCATACGGAGAACTTGAGCGTACTCTGTTTACATCTATAACACAAAACGAAAACTAACCCTGGTCCTCCATCTTAAAAACTAACTCACGCTTCTCACCGTCATTGTCATTCTTACCACGACGGCGGTTCTTACCACCCTTACCTACGAATTATTAAAGCTGGAATCACAAACAGCCCATCGACATATATAGCAACGACATAACCAACCCTTATTCTTTGGCATTGTGACTCTAAAAGGTCACTGAATATTATTTCAATGAGGGTGCAGCGTAAATGTTAATGAAAGGCGATCAACAAGGACCAAGGCTCGACGTGGGGGATGGACGCAATATGGAAATACATACAAACTATTACATTATGTTAACATAGTTCACCCCTCAGTTAAGTTTTTCTCAAGCTCAACCTGCTTAAGACGGGCCTCGTGGATCATCTTCTCCTTCTGAACCAAACGCGAACATTGGTCAACAAGACCCATGAGACTAGACATAATAACGGATATAGAGTAACCACCTACTTTGCGATATCAGTCGACCATGAAAGTAATAACGTATCCGAGTCCTTGCGCTCACCAAAACGAATCAATCCAGCAGGACGGTCTATTTTAGCATAAATCGTCTTGGCATGGACCATGGCCGATATCTCCTCCTCCAGTTTCTGCAGTATTTCGCAAAACATGTAATTACACCTACGTCGCAAGTCGTGTTTGTAAGCTCCGAAAGACGAGTTACCTGAAGAGTAGTGTAAAACTTGCTGGCTACCATAATGTTATGCTGAATCACACGATCAGCAAGCGTCGATAGACGCTCAGCACCTCCAGGGTACCGCTGGTCCGTAAATATAACATGGGAGTTTATTACAGTGGCCAGGTCAGCAGCAAGTGGGAATGGAATCATATTGTCAGATAACAACTCCTTGAATAGCGATGATAGTACCGGAGTTTCCCTTAAACGCTTCTCCTCCGATGCCAAAAAGTCCATGCGGTACTTGATAGTTTCCTCAGATATCGCAGAAATCATGAGGAATATAACAACAGACTCAAGGTCCTGAGATGTTATCAAGGGGGTATCACGCCATAGAATCTAAACTACCCTATTGAGTACACCTACCGAAAGCCAGTCGTTAAGATCCAGCTTAATGGTACAATCCAAACGCTGACGATATGCTTTGGCCACCTCGAAGTAATCCTTAGAATGGAGATGATAGTGAACCATGTACTCATAATAAGTCATCTTGTGCTCCTCGAAGCCGTCATTATCAAGAACGCGGTCGTCTATCTTGTTACTAGCAATGTAAAAACGAAGGTAGTCGTTATTAAGTAAATGAAGACGCATCTGCTCCAGTAAGTAACGCACCTTCTCCTTCTTAGGCAATATGCCAAATGTTTCCACCTAACAGATATTAAATCAACACAAAAGACTTACCTCTGTGTTGTGCATTATATTTGCTGCCTCCTCAATCTGGCCACTCTCCTCCTTGATCTTAGCTAGGGTATAGGCCAGATCAGCACGTTGAACCTCGAGGAACATCTGGATTACTTATATACACAGTGGTATAAACCAACCTTGCCCTGAGTTATGTGGATCAACGTGTTGATCAAATTCATCTTTACTTCCATGTCAAAGATCTCAGATATCCACTTCTTAGCGTAATTCACCATAGATGTGATAGTAGCCTTCAACTGGCCACGCTTACGAGAAAGGAGGACCAGATAGTATATCACATTGGGGTAATCACCAATGTCATACAGTAACTGTAGAATGAAGTTGCACATACGCGAATTGGATACACCGTCACGAGCTATGCGGCAACGCTTCTCAACAAGCATGAGCTCAAGCAAAACTGTCTTAAGAAACTCAATGTCACGGTTTTGGGTGCCCTGGAGATGTATGTCATTAATGTCCATCACGAAGGTGAGATAATGTATATAAATTAGGAATGCTGTACACAACAACACATATACATTATACACCAATGAGATAACTTAATGTAAACCAACCTTTAGCATAGATTCCACAATAGCCAGAGTCTTCGACGACAAGTCTGAAAGGTCCTCCACCATAGGCTCATCACGAAAAGTAGCCTCCGTCGAAAGGAACTCTGCCGTATTGTCTTCCATATTGAATAGAAATAATATATAACAAAAAAAGTGACACTTGCCCAGGACACTATACACTAGAGTACCCACTACACATCAAATGATGAAACAAGTTTTTAAACAAGACACATTAAGTAGATATTGTATATTTATATTACTACACTATTACGTAACTAATATAGCGCATAGGTCATAAGGAATGGAACACAGGAACCCTAGACTTGTTATGACCTATGACCGGTAACACAAACTGGAAATGCGTATCATAATTAACTCGGAATCACTACAATAGCAGTTATATTGCATAATCATTATATAGTGCCCCGTAACAAACAATGAGAATCCAAAGTAGATAGGAACAGAACACATCTGCTTTGCTAGGTGTTACTACAGATTATCAGCATTAAATCAGTGTTAAATCTGATTTTCATGTTGTGTATTGATACAGATTTATTTAGTGGCTTTAAATTCTAGATTAGAGGACTAATCAAAAAAACGACACAACACACATCAAACGACGTTATGATTGCTTGCCACTTTATATTATTTATTAGATTCTGTGGAAAATCAGTAGCTGCAAAAGAATTAATTTCACTGATGGTAGGGTGTCTCGTCTGATGAGTGCCGTATTCCATAAAAGTCGGTTAATAACAAGACCTTCTGAGGTGTACATAACATAAGCATGGGTAAAACTAGATATAATAAGAACCCCGATGTGGGTGACACTTTGGCGGATTTGAGTGCCTTAAGCATCGCAAGTAATGGTAAGAACCCATCCAGGGATGATGGCTATGCCAATGGATGTCGTAGTCCTTCAGGAAAAGCAGCGGAACAAGATCAATCTGATGATGATATCCTGTTTGTAGGGACTAACATAAAGGTAAAGGTCGATAAAGATGAACCCATGGATAGCGAATACCATATACCACAGCAACCAGCAGATGATATCCATGGTAATACACATCAAGACATAGACAACGAATATATAAATAACGAAGACATTGAACAATTCAATGCATTACATATGTCAAAGAAATATGAGAATATGAACAATAACCCAACCGCGAAATTGTATTCCGGGGAAGATGGTGAACGGGATAATAACGGACAAGCATCTAAGATATCGAAAAATGAATTGCAAACACCACAAACTGGATTTTTACTTAACTTCTTCAGAGGGAAAGGAGCTAAAGCTACATTAAGGTCTATAGTCAAGGGCAAAGCCGTATACAACAAGGTAATTGATCTGGATGCAGATGGAGGAACACCATGTGAATTCGAAGATATCAACGATGCACTGGATCATATCGCAAATACAAGATCGGCACATTATAAACCACCATCAGTTGCCGGCTCAGTCTCTAATCAATCAACAGAATCCAGTAGGAGACGAAGGGAATTGTACCCTGATTATAGGCATAAATATGATTATGCGCCACGTAGATACTCTCCCGGCTATGGAATAACGGGATTAGGAAGAATCGACCCATCGCAAATTGCACTCTCCAATATTAAACAGAATGACAATGGAGACTATCGCATCATGTCACCCGAAATATTCAACGGATGGGTTAGAGCGTTCTTTAACGTTGCAGTCACCTCGGTGATACTGTATATTGGATTCGTATTCATCATGGCCATTGGCAAGGATATAGCAAATGGACTTGAAAAAAGAAGACAAATGGTCAAAGCAGAAGCTATGATGTGCCAAGAACTATACAAGAAAAACAGATGTAGAACTGTTAATATACCGGCATTGGAACAACAATGCCGTGAATGGGAAACTTGTATGTACAAGGATGCAATTCTGTACGATGATGCATCTTTTTTATCAGCAGAAGTACTGGGCGGTGTTATAAACAAGTTTGTATCCCAGTTAGATGCACGCACGGTTGGAATTGTAGTGATTACTTTTTTAGCGTTTTTCGTAGGCAGTAACTGTGCACTGTCAATGTCATCACGACCCTCTAACCCGGGATGGTTCAGAAGATTGTTTACCAGAAACAGACAGCCATCGGATGGCTCGGATGTACTCCCAAACGGTAGTATTCTATCCCAACAACAGATGTTGCAAGCGATGCAAAATCCATATTTGCAACCAAATTACCTTATCATGGGCAGCTACCCATATGTAAGCCCAAGCTGCTATTCAGGGGGATACCGCCCATCAGCAATGACCTATTACCATGATGACCATGATGGGTCAGGTAGTTGGTCAACCAAGCATGGACGTACCAGTGCATGGAAAAGAAGATTTACATCACCATGGGTTGATCAAGAGTAGATCAAAACAGGGTAAGCACAGAATTTAATTCAATACAATTTTTTCCTAATGTTTTTTGAGTAACAGTGATCACTATGGCAATGAACAATTCGTTGCTAATGACTATGTTATAACACTACATGGATTATGTATCAGTTACCATACACAGGTAATGGATCTACTGTGGTTCCATATGTTGTTACCATACAGTACCCTATGCTCCCTGATTTTATTATAGATGAAGTAGCAATATTACAAAATCTACGTAAAATCCATATCTAGTACTTATAAACAAGTTATATTCATTAACAATTTTTTGGAATATGTGAACACGTTGAGTATGAATGATGATAAGAATGGCCGCAGCAGGCATTTTCTGCTTTATCATAATTTATATGCAGCGTCCATAGTATTCCGTTTTCACGTCATTTGTTGCATTTTATCCTGTAATTATTCATCATATAAAAATGGCAATTCTAAGCAAAAAAGTTTTAATCTGCGCCATATCAATTATTTGGTATATAGCAGCGGTCTCTGGGTGTATGCTCGATATATTTAAACCCGTGGTATCACCAGACATAATTATGCACAGCGGAACCTATGGTACTAACGGCATATACCGAATGTTTCACTCATACGTATCCATGATAACTAATGTCTATTATAATGGCAACCTGCTTAAAAATATTAGACTAATGGATTGCGAACCAAGAGATGTATTCGTACAAACATTCCAAAATAGTAGCATCTGTCTAATAGTAATTACCATCATGCTAATAGGGAACAACGATCAAGCAGTGCAGAACTATTTTATAACGGACGGTAGTGGTCACCGTAAAGCAAGTAATCGACTAAGGTCTATGCACATAGGTAGTAAAGTCTTCCTCAATGTCGATGTGGTTTCGGATCAATTGCACCCATTTGTTGTTAGAGAAAAAATCAATGATACTACTAACATCTTCTCGTGGAGCATTAATGCCGGAAAATTGACAGAAGATGGAATCCCAATCCACTTGTTGAAGGGGAAATCAGAGGATTATTACATATCACCGATCACAAATGTATGCTATGACCCATTAGATAGAAGCGGGAAAATGACATTTATAATTTCCCATTGCACAAACGTGCTCTATGAACCAGGTGGAGAGTCGTTGTGGCTAACTATATCTTATGGTATACAAAGTAAAGCACTGTCTATGACGATACCACCCGTGATAGACGGTATATTTAGACCGGATTATATCTTTAGTACGTCATTGTATTTCCAATTGCTCTGGGAACTATCCGATATAAGCAACGATATTACAATCGACATAGATATATCTAATATAGACAACGTAACACCAGATGTAGTCATATTGGCCAACCTAAAGAGAGGGCTATGGCTATATACACAATACGCTGTTGCACCAATTAGGCACCATACTTATACCACTGTAAAACAGGTGACTGCAGGAGTTCAAACATTATATGTGACACAAGATAATGAGTACGTTACCCATGTCGAGATATTTGACCACGTAAAACATGGATGGAGATATGTACTAGTACATATCAGAAATGTAAAGCCTTTACACGAAAAAGAAAATAGAAATTATACTGAACATAAAAAATTATACTTGCGCTATCCAAACAGAGAAATTGTAGCATACAAGGATATCAACGACATCTGGTTGGAAGAATACATGGATATGCTCTATAACATAGACACTAGAATAACTACTTGCGAGACCATCGATAGTGACGAGATAATAGATATCGCCACGAACCAACAGCAGCTTATAGAGCCATAAGCACTGCGATATAGATATTCATATAGTAACAATAGCTCATCACAAAATCCTACAACATAACTTCTATTTTTTAAATGTTATATACTACAAAGTAAGTATATACTGATTTACATAGCAATACTATTGAATTATACATTGCCTCGATACAATGGAATTTCAGTAATTGTTTGGTATTATGTTTGAATGCATGAGCGGGTATTATGGAATAACTGTCTTAGTGAATTCTATATCTAGCAAATTCTGTGATACTAGGAATTTATTATGTTTAACCAAACATTGCATGTTTCTAAGTTAATATCTAAAAAATATGCTCAACCATAGTTGAATCATACTAAAAAGATGGAGATATAAACGCATTATGGAATCCAATGTAATGTCGATACATAATAACTTATCACTTGACACAGTACATAAATTTAGTCAATTTAGATGCCTTTTCGTTAAGGATTACATTAAACATAGATTACAAGCGGTACCTAAAAATAAAAGATTAATTTTAATTTATTTTTATAAAAAAACAAGAAATACAATAGGCAAACTGCATGTTTTCCTATTAGCAATTATTGATATAAATATCCAATGAAAAGATTCACATACAATCTTTGGTTGCGTTATTAATCCTATAATAGCCAAATTACTGTCAATGCAAAATGTTAATACAAACGTTGGTATTCACAACACTAGTGTCACTAGGGTTAACACTCAAGCCCTGCATGGGACAGCAGCCAAGTACCACAGTGGATCTATACAAAAAGGAATTTCACGAGAATATTAAAGTATACCACGGATCATTCAGCAATGGAGGCAAATATAAAATGCTACGCACAACAGCTGAGTATGCAAAGGATATACTATACGACGGGTACTACATAATATCAACGAGAGCTGATTGTGGTGACCTGGCAGACATTTTCATAGAAGAGTATAGACGCGATCTAGAAGTCATTGTAGGAGTTATATACGCTGGAGAAGAAGTTAAAAGACTAATACAACGACACTACTTTGCTAAACGTGATGGGTATTTCGAAAGAGTGGATCGTCATGATAAAATGGTATTCGTTGCAGGACCAATGAAAGTGGGTATCGATATGTATCTAAAAGACTGGCATACAGCAATAGATACTTACACAACGTATAAGGGACACAGACCGCTGTATTGGTACCTACTGTGCAATTTTAAAGGAGACTACCGGTATAAAACAGAAAGCCGTTATTGGTTCGGCGATGGTGAATTCCATATATCGCCCATAACTAGCGTGGATAATGAACCAACTCCTGAAGGAATGCCAAAATCAGCACTCATAGCCAATATATATGGATTCCATAAAACAGCCAACTTCTACACGTTCTCAATGGATTGTAGCTACGACACTTTATACACCGTCAGGATACCTAAAAATGAAGATGGTATATTCCGACCAAGAAATATAAACACTTATCCGACATCATACCTAGACGTGCATCTGCCTCCTTTAAAAGACAGAAGCACAACTATTACCATCGATATATCCGATATAGTAGTCCACGCACCAGAAATAATAATACTAAGCAAACTAAAAAAGGGAAATTGGTTCTATTCGCAACATAGCATTATACCTATCAAGAATCCGGCATATGTATCAGTTACAGTTGTAGATGGAATAAATAAATGTACCCTATATACACCAGTAGATGACGAATTTGTCACTTATGTAGAAGTATTCGAACATGTAACAAACAGTATGCAATATGTCGTAGTACACGCCCGTAAGGAGCTACCTGGAAGTACCATTGAAAACCCAATGTACAAACATGACCTGAAGCTGTATAAGCTTAGAAATGTAGAAAAACCAGTATCATACATCGATTTTACCCAACTACGCCCAGAAGCAATTCTCGATCATCTATACAACATACGAGTTGAACCCCTTGTACCTGGCAGTGCTATTAGCGGTGCCATCAAAACTTAAAACTTCAGGTCAGCTAAGGTGCTTACTACTGTCAAATGGGTACTGTGAGTCTAGAGTTATCAAATCGTATAACACCAGGACATCTAGACAAGACATATAGACTACCAGGTGCGATATGTAGCCGGCACATACAAGAGATTAATGTTGACACCTAGAAAGTACTTCACAACTCAAGCATTACCTAGGAACTCCTAGGGAAACCCATTCATACTTTCACTATAAAAATTACATCACTAATTTTACCAGTAAATGTCAATTAAGTGTTTACATGGGTTATATAGAGTACGTAAATCAGTTGCCAGAAATGGTGACTATCCTTATATGACAAACGAAATACAATAGTACCTAGGTAGAATCCAATTGTTATTAGGATGTCACACAGTATATAACTCACTGCAAGGCAATAGGTAGACTATGTGATGCAAGATCAAACTCAGCCACTATGATGTCTTCCGTATCAAATGGAAGCTTTATGTCTAACCTGAATGATAGCCACAAATCGCGAAATGCGTCTAATATGCCAGCACCATCCTCCGTGCGATATATATCTACGATTAAATTTGCCGTTTGGTTGAGAAGGAATAGAGACTCGTTGCGCCATATGTCGCATGTTTTCTTCAAGTAGCATTTCAAGAGCATTGTGTCACTCTTATAGACATCACTGCACCAAGTAATGAACGGTTCCGTATGAGTGTATACAGCCAATTCCGACGCGAAGGGTTCCTTGCTTAGCAGTGATATAATACCCGGATACTGCAAAATTGCTCTCAGAAGATACAACTGAGCGCGTCTGGAGCCGTATTGTTCCGTATCCTGCTCACCAGGATGGAATCTAACCCCAAGTTTACTTTCTTCGAGTGTTAGAAACTGCTTTATCATTTGTAAGTCAGAGTCCGTTGCAGGAATCTCGATTGTATCCACTTTCTCCTTGGTTGCATAGTCCATAGCAACACCAAAGGCAAAGTTGGGTAATATCCAATGAAGCGGGACGCTATATTCCAATGCCCTGGCATAGGCAACGGAAAATGGATATAGACCAATACCAGAAGTGTTCATAATATACATATCAATATGTAACAGTGCATGTGATATATCACTTGGGAAGTCCAGAAGCAGGAGTAATTTACAAATAGCCAGGGATACTTCCCACTGACCTTGGCGCTCAAGGGATATCATATAGAGTATCAAAAGACGATACACAATCAAATTGCTGTTAACAGTGCTTGGTAGCCATACCTATGCACCTATATACCACTGGGCAATAAACATACATTAGAGAAGCCACTTTCATCAATACGCCATGGAGAGAATCTAGGTGGAAATGCCGCTTGAATGTACTGAACAGCCGAGAATAAGAATGTAAAGGCGTCCTCATGATGACCCTGAAGTTATGGTTACTAACAGAAATACTCTTATTCTAGGTACAGATACTAAAGCGTTGCAACGTACCTGTAAAGTGCTAATGCAGCTGGCGCGCAGCAACACCTCAATGTGCTGCGGGTTGGCATCCAAGATGCGTCGTAACAATCCAGGGTCCTGACTGTCCACGGCCATTAAACACATCTCCTGGACGTTCTTATAGCTAAGAATATTAGTTCCAGAACAATGCGGCCTACCGGTCACTAAATTCAACAACAAAACGCTCACGCTTTGTTTTAGCGTCAACTGAGCCCTTTATGCGAATGTCCCTCGGGATAATAGTACGCAACTTGTCGGCAACCTTTGGAGGAATACCAGGAACCAACCAATTGCGACTTTGTAATGACCCAATCATACCCTTCGATAATCGCATCCTAGCACTGGAACGAGTATCCATTTCTGTAGAATATAGTCAAGTTAGTTGCAATAGACTTACGTAACCCAGGAATGCGAAATGATCTAGGGTCAATTCGTAAGCAGTCTAGCTTATTAGTCTCTCCATGAGAATCAATGTCTACTGGCTTTGGTTGCTTAGCGATAAACGACTCCAATAGGGCATCGTCGCTATCCTGGATAACGTTACACTAAGAAACATTAACATACCGAATCGGATTCCAGGGTATCGTCATTCAGAGCTATTGTAACATTATCTCGATATTCTTGTTCACTATCGAGTTCATCACTGTTCTCTGATGCGGAGTCTTCATCGGCAGATTGCGTATCACTACTGCTATCCTCCGAAGAATCCACTAACTCCCGATATGCAGCAAAGCTAGACTTCGGCCTGTTGACCTGAACTATTGGAGATGTGATAGGCACAGAGTCGTCAGCATCATCCTTCTTCTCGCGCTCGCGCAATAAGCGACGAATCTGCCTAGTAGACATGGTATGCCAATAAAAAGCGATATGTGCCGTTGTTGTATACTAGGATCTAATGTGTATAAGTGTTGATGTGTATAGTGCTAGGGTAAGTAATGGTTACGCGACACTCCATAGTCGCCTTCAACACATCAGTGCTACTTGCCAGTGACAGTGTCTAACCAAAGGTCTAGATCGCCTATGGACACCCTGGAAGTATCCAGGTCAAAGTCCTTGACCCAAAGTGGAGGGTCATCGGATACCGAGATTCTACCATCCCATACGTACCGCAAGGCATGGAGGAATATGCCAGTAGGACTCACGTGAACGCCATCAACTACCTTATTGAGTCCTATGTGGTGTTTTGCACTTGCATGGTTGACATTGGCAGGCTCTGGTGATATGAATCCCAGTTCAGGGAGTACCCAGTGGCCCTGCTCATTAACCTCCCAATGGACTATAGGTAATGGCTTGAAGTATTCCACACTCGATGATAACTCGCCATCGTTGTAACACTTGTCATTGGATATAGGGTAACCAAGGTATTTGAGATGAGCCCTTATTTGGTGAGTCCTACCAGTAACAGGATAGCATAACAACAATGATTCATCCAGGGAACTGTTATAAGATAACATGCGAAAACGCGTTTCAGCAACTTTCACGTCCTTCTTCGTGTCATCTAAAGTAAACTCATGCATACTGAGCTTGTGCGATACGCATCTCATGAAACCATGGCAGCAGGCAACACTACCGTTGCCAACACCTATTCCATCATTTATACTGATACACTCATGGTCACCAAATACATTGGTGAAATCACCCTTAACACGAGCTATGTATACCTTCCGGAATCTGCTGTTACGTATACCCTCGCAAAATTCCGAAGCGGCCTTGCTGCTTTTAGCAAGGATAATGACACCCGATGTCAGCTTGTCTAGCCGGTGCACAGGATATAGGGTCCTGGCGCTATCCTTAAAGACCTCATTCTTCAGGACCTCGACTAGCGTGTTGTAATAGTAAGTACCAGTGTGATATAGCGGCAAACTAGATGGCTTTGATACTGCGATGTAATCATCATCCTCATGGAGAATGCGAACACTAGAGTCAAGAGCCATTTGCTCATGAACCAGTGCTAAATGCCATATCTTCTCATTAGGACGACATATATGCTCCAGGACATAGTCACCAGGGTCCGGATATAAATCATTACCCTCACGGTCATATACTTTAATCAACCCATGAACACAGGCATGTTTTATATATTCATCAGTAAAAGCTGCAAACTCTGCACGAAGTACATCATATAACCTGCGTTTAAACCATCTCCCCTTGGTGTAGCTCTCATAGACGTGGTTGTATGGCAATACTATCCTGAACCCATCCTTGAAGTAGTATATTTGATTGCCACGTTTCACGTTTGTATCAGAGGAATCAGGACCACAGGGTCCAGGAATCGATGGTAACGCGTTGTCATCAGCCCTAGAACTTAACTTCTGCCTTTTATGGCGACTACGTATCAATGCTGAGCCATCGTCATTGCCTTCGTTGACCGTCATTGTGGCACTTGGAATTCGCAACACTGTCTTGAAAGTACCACATTCCTTTAGTGTAAAGATATGAACAAACAAAATTAACACCGTGGATATGTTTGACATAAAGATATGGCATTCCAAGAAGACAGCACTGTACAAGTCCAATTAAATCCAAACACAGTACACATTGTAGAACTACAGATACACCTAGATGAAATGGTATTACCTTTACATCAGTAAAGGTAATTATGCTCTTACACCACCATATCTGGCATCCATAGATATAATGTGTAGGGATCCAGCAGCGTGGCACATAACTCTCAGGAGAGATTGAAAACTATTTTAATTGCAATAGTCATGGAATGTATAAGATGTTGTGAATTCTTTTGGGTCACATAGTTACAGGATTCCCGGGATTTAACGAACTTGATTGCTATGCAGATATGGTGAGCACCGGAGGAGTAATATTCTACCGTTTCAGCAGTGAACGGCGCATATGGCGTGAACTGCAATTAGATAGCTCTGGAGGGATCCTGGTGTCCGATCTAAAAATATTAATCGCACAAGAGACAAGTTTGTCCAAGGATTTTACAAGGAAAACTAACCTGACGGTATCTCTATACGATGAAAACTCATCGGAAGAACCAAGACCGTTAGATGACAATGTAGTTGTACACGTAGGAAGCCGTGTTCTGCTGAATCGCGTCGCTTGGGTGCAAGCAACGCCTATCTACCACGAAGCTAGAACACAGTTTGAGGGTGTAGTAATAGAGGAAAAACCTAATTTGCACCCGTTTCCCGTATCGCTCATTTGCAAGCTCTGCGGATCGCCAATGAACGACCCAGTCCTTATAAAGTGTTCCGCTAACTGTGGTTACAGCGGATGCTGCACCTGTTTGGTTTCACATTTTAAGGATTTCTTAATTAAAAATGAAGATGACGTAGATAACATCTTATATACATTATCTGAACATAAACCATGCCCATTCTGTAAACGTGGGCTGGTTTCATGCTTCATACATAATCGACAGATGGCATCAGTGCTACTTGAACTGGACTACAGCAAGTTCGACATACCGTCGTTAAACACAGCGACAAGCGGCTCCGAAACCAATGAAGCTGGCAGTGCCAGCACCGTGGCAATGGTAATCCCAAAACACTTCTTGCTGTGCGTGGACAATACGTTGCTAGAGGCTATGCGGGAGCATATGCTCCTACCGATACATATAGACAGCCTCCTTGCACCCAAGGGAGATGCCCAAAGTGAAGCTACATCCAACACCTATAAAGATATATCGGTTATTGTAGTGTCGTACGTTGGTGGTGGCACTTCATTCAGTGCCATGGGAGTTGTACGACCGTTGCAGGAAGATCGCACAAATCTGGAATTCATCAAGTTAGCGAGAGCACACACCGCCAGGAAGTTCATGTGGCTGCATAACAATACCGAGCCACTACTAATCCCAGCACGACGCCAACCATTGTTTACCTATTTTGGTGCCAAGCGATTTAGCCCAGTGGCACTTAATAGTACCAACGACGTGATGTGGAGGTATCGCAGCGAAGTTAGCATTGAAGTAGGGCTTAAACGGAAAGCGTTCGATGCCGCATTTGAAGCTATTTTTGGCATACAATCTGAAGGGCTCATGACGAAAGTTGAAAACAACAATAAAAACTGGCTGGAACTAGCATTCCCAGAAGGACCAAGTCCGATGTATATAGATAAACATGGTAATGTATTAACCAATGGGAATGACGCTGATATTGATACGGGAAACCCATATCTTGGCTATGCAGCAATAATGCCACTGCTAAGTGAATCACAATTCCTAAAACTAAGGTATTTGCAAAGAGCTGCAAAGGAAGGGTTCCTCCAGCAGTTTACAGAACTTATAGTAAACCAGTTTCCACCCGAGGAGGGTGAGAGCCTGCTAGAGAAGGCATACACAAACACGTGGAATCGCCATGTGGAATATGATATCGCTACTGTTGATAATGCTACAGTCAAACAGGAACAATAAATAAATGTGTATCAGCTGCAGCAGCACATTGTAGTAAATTAGACAGTTACAGTAGCCATAGAAGGGCGCTGGGGATTCCTGCCCGTGACACATCGGGGCTAATGCCGTCTATCGACACGGTATCCATAAATAGATTCTATCGCTCCACCAGGTGTAATCGCAGGGCTTTATTTTTAAATTTGTGTTTAGTTATTACCCCGGGGTTGAACAAGACAGTGCCATGGCGACCTTCCGTGGCATTTACACCTTTAGGCCGTCGTTAAAGCTACTAAATAGCAATTATATCCCAGCTAAAATTGGCCACACGGGGTTATATAGTCTTAACATAGCCGGTTACAGTACTTCATCCCGTGATTCTTACAATGCACGTCTTTACGGGCGCACATGTGCTAGGTCTAATTCACAGCCACGTGAAATGAACTTTTATGGACTCATGGAATCATGTGCTAGGTATAGCACTAGTAATGCAACTGCTGAATCGAGTACTACGGAGCAGAAGACCGAAGGCAATGGCACTGCTAGTCAACCCGGCACTAAGACTGAGTCTAACTCGGGTAACACAAACGACTCTGACACTCAAACCAATGCTGATCGCAAAAATCCATTACCAATGGGTATATTCGGCTGTGCCTCCATGGTACTAGCCGGATACTGTTTCGCTGGATTCCGGGAAAAGGACGAAACTATAATGGCAACATTAGAACGTGGTATGGATCGCATAATAGAGAAGTTAAATGGAATGTTTGTAAATGATGACGGGCCACTATTGCCAGATATTGAAGACCTTAACTACCCACCAAATCTACCCACGTTAGTGGTTGACCTTGACAAGGTTGTAGCCAAGCTAGAATATGACCGTAGAACTGGGTGGCAACTTAAAAAGAGGCCTTATGCAGATCGGTTCTTTCGGGAATTGATAAATTATTACGAAATTGTGGTATGGTCTGACGACTCATACCCCGTAGCTACAGATGTTGCCAACCGTTGGGGACTACCAGTTATAGGGTGTATACACAGAGACCGATGCACCAAGTTCAAAGGGTCATATATCAAGGACCTTAGCAAGTTGGGACGTGACCTAAATCGCGTTATACTGCTAGATCACGATAGAGTGGCATGCATGCTACAAGAAGATAATGCTATCCTGGTACGCGAGTTCGACGGTGACGAGAGTGACAATGAATTACTGCATCTAATAGGACTACTAAAGACAATAGCTATTAATCCCACCGATGTGAAGCGGCAGATCATGCAGTTTGGCGGTGGACTAGACCGCGATATCGGACGCAGATTCGCCGAGAAGCACCAATACGATGCAGAACGTGCTAGAGCCAGACAGAGTCTGTCTAAGCGCCTTGGATTTAAACATTTTTAATATCTATACATTTTATCACGAAATTCGGTGTTCATCTCTTGCGATGTATCGATACAATCTGGTCCAATTCCTCCCTGGTACAGCATCCGCCGTTCTCAATCAACAGGGCATCGAAAACTCCCAAAGACGCATCAGGTGAATTGAGCACCTTCAACAAAGCCTGAAGCTTGTTCATCTCAGCAGTAGTTGTCTCAACGTAGCCTTTGGAATATGAAAAGCTATAAAAATACCTACCAAGTGGTAATGGGTCCACAAGAGCTTTTACCGATTCCAGAAGCAATTTCTGAAGGCTATATGAGTCCAACAACAGTTGCTGGCAATAGCCTTCAGTGGCGTTGTCTAGGGAAAATATAGTCTCCTTAAGATGAGCCATCGCACCGCGAGTAACCTTATTAGTCATATATTGGAGGTAACCCGGAGGAAGATGCTCAATAGTAGTCTTAATCACATCCATCACACGCAACTCAAGCTTCTTTAACGGCGCCACAATGTTAGGCGTAATGGGAGAGAATTTACAACTCTCGTCAACCAGACGCTTAACAACAGAAGCTTTGGTAGCATTTATTTTCTCTGAGAAACTTTGTGGAGTTGACATAAAGGCCCACCTTTCTCCTTCGTGAAGTTAATCTGTTCCTTATACGCCGGGACAATGGCCTCCTGTATCTCGTCATAGAGATGCTCTATCATCTCAGTTGCGTAGTCGCAAGTGGCAATAATATAACCACCTTGTTTAGCCAGAGTGGTCAATGTGGCACCCTTCTCGATGCTAGAAGCACGACCTTGTAAATGAGATTGATATTTACCAATTATACGACGGAAAACCATACTCATCTCAAATAACGTCTGCTCGCAACTAACTGCAAGCACCGCCTTTAGCCTGACACTAATGGCCGAAAATAATTCCTTAGCCGACCGAAGAACAAGCATTATCACAGCATCTAGTCATATATATAATACTCAGGCTTGACGTACCTTCTTTGGACGATATGATCCTGTTGTACAACTCCTCAAGCTGTACCTCCTCACTGGATACCCATGAACCCAGATGGTTCTCAAAGCACCGACTGAGAGCACCCTTCAAGGACTTCCTGGGCTCCTTACGAATGTCCGAGTCGGATTCCGCTGGTACCACCTCGGGGTACTCAACAGAAGGACGATTGACCTTCTGCGACTCGGTAACGTAATTACTTATCCGGTACTCCAACTCCTGCTCAAACTCCTTACACCGAAGTAAAGTAGTGAGAATAACACTGGCCTCAATGGCATTGGGAGCATTTGTAAGTGATGCTACCACCTGGTTCTTACAACAGTCAAGGAAAGCCCAAGCACCACTGGCTTGAATGTCCCAGTGCTCAGGAACGTCAGAACTATACTTCTCATCAAACTCGTTAATCGTGCGCCTGAGCCAAGCAAAACGCTCTGATATGTTCTCCAAAACTGATGGAATATAAAGAGGAATGACTACGACCTACCCTTCAGATCAAACGAACTTGAAAATGCCTTTTCATAACCACGCCTAACGTAATTTGCGTATTTAGTGGCTATTTGCTTGCGGACGCTGTCGTCTATAGAGTCAGCACACTTACAAATGTCATGGAGCTCTACGTCTACCTGTAAGTTGCTCTGAGTGGTGCCAATGCCCATAATTCCCTCAATGTCCTCAACTATCTGCTGCTTCAAGTCGTCCAAAATACTGTTACACTTAGTTAACAGTCTAACCACTGGCGATGCCTCACGAAGAGGCGATACTAACTGATAAAGCTCACGAACTACTAAGGCAAGACCAGCGGTCTCGTCATATTTCCGAATTTTAGCACGCTCACGTAGCGAGTCGAGCATAGTAGACAACATTAGTATCCGCTTAAGATGGGTAATGGTCTTGCAAATATTGGACTTGGCACGATTCAAAGCACGGATGTCAGCAGTCAGTAACTTAAGAGACTGCTCACCGCGCATAGTAGGTACCTGTATCTCAGCCATCTTGGCAATCAGGTCGTTAGTGGCGCATTGGAGCTTCTCGAAACGCTCATGAGCAAGCTCGCCGCTAATGGCCTTCTCCTTCACTACGTCCAAAAGTTTCCTGTCTTGACGACGTATTTCCTCATTTACCTCCACTATCAAAGCATCAAGCCCACCGATGCTAGATTCATCGACAAAGTGCTCGTTCAAGAAATCAATTGGATTGTCAATGAACTTCTCCAAATCATAACCCGGTTTAGCTATGATGCCCTCCATTTCGGCAAATGAATACAGAATCTATAGCTCCAATGCATATGTAACGTCACTGTCCTACGAAAATAGACAATTATTACTCTGGAATAATAGTAATGAAACAGGATATATAAAGCACTGATAGCACTAACACATAATGTAGCAGTAATTCGGCCACGTTAAGTCCAGTATCAGCTGCTGTAGAAGCCTTATAGGCAGCAACATGTGAGATTGCAAACGTGCCCAGAGCAGCAAATAACAACCGTGATCGATTCCTAAGTACACCTGCGTCCTTCGCCGTTATATATAAAAACCACATTGAAATTAAACCTATTATAGACATAAACCCAGCTAACACATACACCTTGTCAGCCAGAGAGGTCCCAAATGACCGTCCGGTTCCCGCGCCAGTGTCACTAGGGAACATCCAACTATATCACATAGGCACGATATATAACATATAATATAATGTGTCATATTGGGGTATAATGTGCGACCATGTTAAGGTGTTATAGAGCTCATGTGATGTTACTTTCCAGTGTAAGTGTAACAAAGGTAATAGATGGCTTAACACCTTAAAGGCTATATAAAAACTCAAGATACCATTACGAAGAAAGTATTACTTGTCTAAGTAACAAAGAATCTAAGCTGCGTCGTAGTAATTGGTCAACGATGTGTATATAGTATCAATTTGTTAGTATAACATCTGAAATATAGAATTGAGATTATACATAAAATCAATAGGTAACTAGTAATTAATATCCAGTGAAGTACATAGACAAAACAGAATTATTAGCTGGACCTTAATGTGTAGAGATCAAATGGGGGATGCACATTGAATATTGACCTCGTGGCACTTAGTATACCAACTGTATGTACGCCGGAGGGATTATTCTACTCTGGGCAACTGCATTGGACCCCCTAGTAGCGAGAATCGCTGCCCTAACTCCGCGGCCCGGGGTCACGCGACGTCCATACGACGCTTTTATCCGCAGACAAGCGTTTTCAGGCATTTTTTCAAATAATATACACCACTCAACGAAGGTAAGGTCTAATGAGATTTTGTATATCATTCCAACAGACGCATCTATATAACTGTGTGCCTTCAAAAATGGCAGTTGGTAGTGAACAGGCCGGTACTAACCCCGGCAGTTCGGAATTTATAGTTAATTCGAGTGGTTGGGTTAGAAGTGAGTTTATACGGCATTTTGAGAAGCATGGACACGTCTTCTGGAAAAGTTCACCGGTACTTCCGCACAACGATCCGACTCTCTTGTTCGCCAATGCTGGTATGAACCAATTCAAAGACATTATTACGGGTAAAGCTGATCAATCAACTGAATATGGACGATTGCGACGTGTTTGCAATAGTCAAAAGTGTATCCGAGCAGGTGGTAAACACAACGATCTAGATGATGTTGGTCGTGACAGCTACCATCACACATTTTTTGAAATGCTGGGTAATTGGAGCTTTGGTGATTACTTCAAGAAAGAAGCTATCGATATGGCATGGGAACTAATGACTGAAGTTTACAAACTAGACAAATCTAGGCTATATGTCACATACTTCGGAGGGGACCCTAAATTGCCAAATTGTGGCCCAGATGAAGAAGCACGTGACCTGTGGCTACGCCACTTGCCGGCGTCCAGAATATTGCCATTTGGTATGAAGGATAACTTCTGGGAGATGGCTGATACTGGGCCTTGTGGACCGTGTTCCGAAATACACTACGACCATATTGGAGGTCGCGATGCAGCCAGTTTAGTAAATGCTGACGATCCCATGGTGGTTGAATTGTGGAATTTAGTGTTTATGCAATATAACCGTAAAAGTGATGGTAGCGTAGAGTTGCTCCCGAGGCCATGCGTGGATACTGGTATGGGACTGGAGCGTGTCTGTGCAGTACTGAAATCAAGTAACAGCAACTATGATGGTGACCTATTTACCGATATTTTTGCATACGTTAACAAGTTGATGCCACACCTACCGCCGTATGGTGGATCTGATTCAATGATAGATGTTGCATACCGTGTTGTAGCAGATCATGCAAGGTGTCTCACTGTCGCTATTGCAGATGGTGTGGAACCATCGAACGACGGAAGAGGATATGTTCTTAGGCGTATACTCAGAAGGGCAGTGCGGTACGGGAAGGAGCACTTGGGCTCATCGGGGCCTTTCATGTCCAAGCTGGTAGATTGCGTTGTGGCATCCCTTGGTGTAGCCTTCCCAGAAATACAGAATAATAATGACAAGATCGCTGCCACCATCCATAACGAAGAAGTCTTGTTCCTGGAAACTCTGGATAAAGGCTGCGATCGATTCCGCAAAATGGTAGCAAAACTACAGGCAGGTACTGAAAATAGCAAGGACCTAGTTGTCAGTGGTGCAGACGCCTTCCTGCTCTACAGTTCATTTGGTTTCCCACCGGACTTGACCCAACTTATGGCACGAGAAATGGGTCTAGATGTAGATATTGATGGCTTCAATGAGCATTTTAAACGCCATCAACAACTATCCGAAAAGAAGCTCTGCAAGAGTGACGACCCAGTAGAGCAAGGAATGGCCGATCTATTGTCTACGCTGTCCGCCGATGTCCTGGCAACTATTTCAAACTCTATCGGTGGCCGAGTGACTGATGACTCACTGAAGTACCACGGTTTTGCAGAAGCCTATGATGTAGACCTAGAGTACGACGTTGAGGTACTAGCCCAATGGTCCCTGTCAGGATTGAATAAGCCACTTACCGAAGGAGATGTGTTCGTCTTGGTATTGGACAGGACACCGTTCTATGCGGAATCCGGAGGGCAAATATGGGATGTAGGAACTTTAGGACCATTCAACGTCATGAAGGTACTCAAAATGGCTGGAATGGTGTTCCACTTTTGCGTCTACCACGAAGGTAACGCCATGCCAGGTGCAAGGGTAAAAGCTAAAGTAGATTATAAACGACGTGTTAAGGTAGCCTGCAACCACACGGGAACCCATTTGCTCAACTTTGTCCTTAGAGAAGTGTACGATGAACAGTCGTACCAGAAAGGATCGCAATTAGATGAGGAAAAGCTTAAGTTCGATATTGCAGCAAATAAGCAGATGCCTGATGAAACATTGCAGCGCATTGAAGACCGAATGCAAGAGATTATAGACGCTAACTGGAAAATAGAAGTCAGGGAAATAGATTTCAAAGATGCCGTAGAAATACCTGGTATTAGAGCCAACTTCACCGATGTATACCCAGAAGTGGTGAGAGTGGTTGCAATGACCAAAGATGGCCAACCGATAGACGGCAAAGCATACTCAGTGGAAATATGCGGAGGGACACATGTGCCATTTACTGGAGTACTCAAGAGCGCCATCATAGTGGGCGAGGAAAGTGTATCAAAAGGTGTACGCCGCTTGACACTTGCCACAAACGAAAAGAGCGAGGATTCAAAGGCTATTCTGGCGTCCTACTGGCAGCAGTTGGAAACCTTGGAATCCGAGCTATATAAATTCAGTGATGGAATGGACACGGCTACCATGGCACAGCAGGCCAACGATAATATGAAGAGACTGACTGCACTACGATTCCAGATGCAAAGCGAGAAATTACTACCACTGCTTGGGAGACGTGATTTGAAGAACAAGTTTGACACCTTGATTAACCAGCAGGTAGGTCCATATAACATGGATTATATCGTCACCAGGTCGAAGCTGGAAAGGTACACCAGAAACGTCTTGGAGTTATTGCTAAAAACATGTCTACGGAATATGTCAATAAGTTCAAGGCAGGCGACTTCGGTTCGGCAAAGGTGACCCTCGGAACAGTAGACATGATCAAGATGGATGCTAACGACCTAGAAGGTGACGTCAAATCGGTAAATCTGTTCGCACAGACACTATCCAAAGCGTTACCGAAAATGGCAATTTTGATCACATCCAAGAATCGTGATTCCACGTGTGTATCATGCCGATGTGTAGTGCCTGCAGGAACAGGCCTCGATGCCATCGCACTGGCAAAGGAAGCTGCAATTAGTCTTGGGTACCAACAAGGTAATTAAGCTGTTTTAGTGTTACATTTAGCGCAGATATCGCGAGAGGGTCGGCTACCAATGCAAGTTGGACCGTGGAATCTGAATAGACGTGCACAACATAGCTAATTTAGTATTTATCTCTTAATGCAGATACTGGATTCAGGATCGAATTCCAGTAGAGTGCCCGGCCCAGGTGTGGCCTTTTGTTCTCTGGGCGCACACTTTAACACCTTAACCGCGCTCCAAAGCCCTGAACAAAGTATACACAGGTTCGCCACAGCTTCCAACGATTATTCGGCATCAAATAGGGTATTTATTGTGTTTATTGAATATATATGTCTATCAGATCGTTGTGGTTGACTTTAATGAGGAAAATAACTCAATATCGCTATTTGCACAGTCGTCACCAACGCATCCCATTAAACAGCTGCTTGATTTCGATGATCAGCAGGGAAGATTAAGATTCTTAGCATCTGTACGTGAGTTGGATCCCAATGGTTAGTTGTTATACTTCTTTTTAACGTTCACCAGCTGGTTTTGTACGTGTTCTAGAATTAGACAATAGGACATCTGAACTTAAAGTAGTCGCTACCACTGAGCCTCTAGCCACGGCTATCACAGCGTAGGTGAATTTAAATTTTCTAAGCATTTTAATCAGCATTGCCATAACCCAAGATTCGAAAAGAAGCCCAGGATATCGTATAGCTGTAGTTCACCCAGAATCAGTTGCACTCCTGGAGTTAAGAGCTGCAAAGTTGGAGCAAAGCGCCCGATACGAGCTGAATTCAAAGACAAAAACAACAATAGAGAATAGCCAACAGCTATATAGTCACAGATTTATCACAGGGAAGTTTGATCCACATCATAAGGACATCTTCGCTTGCGCCTGCGAAAACGGATTCCGTCTGTTCGATTGGCGACAATTAGAAGCCAATTTCTATGTTGGCAGAGGTAATTGCCATACTACCGGTGTTGTAAATATAGACTTTAACCCAAATGTGCCTAACGAGCTTGCAACTGCGGGTGACGACGGTAAAATCGCATTCTGGGACCTTAGGTCGACAACTGAGCCCATAGAAGTACTGGAGGGATACCACAAAAACAGCGTGCAGTATGCACTATTTAACTCGTTCCACGACAATCTAATGCTCTCTGGTGGACCGAGCGCAACGTTGTTGAACGTCAGGAATACTGAACCCAAATTAGTACACCAAACCAGCTTTACCAGTAGAGCTGGTGCTTGGAGCTTAACCGACGCATGGCATTTTGCCGCACTTGTAGGGAACAACATAGTAGTGGAATCGATACCTAGTGCGCTTAAATATAAGCTGCTGCTCTGACGATGTACGTGGTATAAGGTATTGATTCTGCAATGCTGTATCACTTGGCTATCACCATCGGGATGATAGCTACGGCAGCTGTTCTATGGTATGAAGCTATCTCTCTACGTAGGTGCCAACGGTTATTAGCGTTCTCTTCTAGATATATTACCAGACCCGGGCTCATATCTGATTTCAATAATGGTGTCACTCGCTATGCATACCACAGGTTCACAAGACAGGCGTCTTCTACAGCGCAGAAAAGTAACTCCATGGATAAATATCCACTAAGTATCAGGAAATGCTCCAAAGATGATTGCATCTCAGCGTTTGACAAAATTAAAAATGATGAATTGATACTACCGCAGTCTATTGGAGATAGAGATACAGGGAAAAAACACATGTCGTTTGATTTTATGATGCTAAGGCAATATGCAAATGAACTAGATCATGTGTTCTCAAATGCAACCTTCATGGGAATAACTCATATACCCACTAAGCAGCCTCACGTTGAACACCAGACGCTGGATTCTGCCCTGTTCCACTTCAGGGGGTTTGAAAGAGGGGAATCGCTGTGTTTGTACCATTCTAGTGACGGCTTCCCCTTAGTGCCAAGCCCAAGTGCAACGTATATACCCTCGTCGGAGAGATTGTTCACACATCTGGAACGTGTTATGTCAGGTCTAACTGGACTAAGGGTAACGAGGATACATTGCCCATACTTCTTTAAAAACATTATTGCTGTGGAATTAAAACCACCTCACCATGAATTAGGGCAGAATTTCGATACAAGAGCCAATGAAAGTTACAGAATTATGTTCATCGCACATCGTGGACAGAACCGCATGGTTACTATAGATAACAACGATGGTGTTATACTGCTCACTTCAGGGGCATACGATGAAAAGAGCGGAATTAAAGATGGCGTGGGTTCTGTTTTCAAAATAAAAAACTCGGGTAAGGTCACTCCCGATCCCGCGGAACCGTTTGATAACTTCATGGAACGCTTTAAATCCAAGGAGCACATGAGTCTCGTAAAAGCAATGGTGCTAACATTCGAGGGAATAGGAGCCCAAAGGGTCACACTGCTGGCAGAAAAGGCTGGAATCAATTGCACTAAGCATGTATCAAAAATAGAAAATATAGTGGATTTCTACAATTGTTACATTAGATGGCTACGCTCACCTGATGGTTTTATGGATACCAGAAACTTTAAAAGCAATATTGAAATGTTCAATGCCAGTGGCACGGTATCAAATGTAACGACGACAGTCAATACAATAGATGACATTCCTTCACCTGGCGCTGCAGAGCTCCAAGATGAACCAAAAGGCCCGATAACACTAATTGAATACGTATTTTCGCATTGGGGTTATGACGTGCCAGTCTATATACATAATAGGTTGGCTGAAGAGGCTCGAATGCTAATAGACAAAACACTAGAACGCTTGGGAGCCATTCGTGAACAGTGTATCGGCGATGAACAGCAGGTTGAAAGGCTTGCCAAAGTGCAGCAAAGGATTAACTCTATTATGGAGTATAGTAGGTCGCTCGAAGGTGTCATGAAATGGAAGCTACCAGACCATTTCGAATTGGTTAAGACCATATACCAGCAGGTGGGAGACCTAGGAGACCTAACAGGATACCGACGTAAATTGCGTGCAAGGCGAAAAAAAGAAATAGAAGGCTTGTCGGATGACGAACTGGAGTTACGCAACGTGCCACATGCCAAACCCAAAGAACCTAACCTATTTAAGGGAATACTGGTCATAAAAATAAACCCAGGCGATCCACAAACGCCAATTATTATAATAGGCCGCAATGCAGCACAAAATGAACGTGTTACACATGAAATTGCACGATCGGGCGACATATGGTTCCACACTAAAGATTGTCCGGGTTCCCACGTGCTACTGAGAAGATACGGCGGCTCGAAGGACGCAATTCAAATAGCAGCGGATATCGCAACATATTATTCCAAGGCTAAGAAAATGGAACATGCACCAGTAATAAAAACAGGGATCGATAATGTAACCAAATGTCCAGATGCGAAAATTGGAGCAGTCATCGTAAGCCACTATGATACCCTGGAGGGATATCCAACCAGAGGTGGTGAATATGTAAAGGCCCATAGAATATCAATGAAATAAGGTTACACTGCTGTTATATTGTCCTACAAAAACACAGCCCATCTGGATACCATATACTAATATAATAGTTAATGAATAGTACCAACGTCATTATAAAAATGCATTACCATGTAATGGTTGGGTTTTGTAAGCCTGTGACAGCTTGTCTACCTCGGCATCATCCACGTCGCAGAAATGGACGTCCTCTGGAGTGTTCTCAGATGCGCCCACTTCAAATTCTGAGTCGTCGTCCAAATACGCAGAGCGGTGCTTCTCCTTTAAGCGCCTCACATATGTTACATCAAATATCTGCTCCGCACGAATGCCAATCTGACCTAGTTTCTCAATAACTAAAGCTACTTGGTGCTCTGGTAAAGATGCCACATTGTTGGATATGCGATATGCTAACTTTTCAATCAGCTGGGTGCGCCCGCCATGATGATCAACAATATATACAAGTAAAGGTATCACCCTATCTAAACGAATCTCGTCAACCCTGGTACTCAGGCTGTCAAGCACACGATCGCGCACAGTTGTATCCAAGCACGCATCTGATCTATGGCGATCCGGTAAATTTGGTGTAGCTCCATGACCCAAAGTACGTAAAAGGCACAATAGACTCTTGACGCTTAGACTATCTATATCAGAGATCACCGAATCTAAGTAAACTTGCGGACTTGTCAAACCACAACGATGACGAGATGCATATAGAGCAACAAGTAGGTCAGGCGATGAAGCAGTGTCAGCAAACGAATGTATGACCTCGATTTGTGTGTCAGTGACTTTGGGAATACGATTTGAAAGATGAACCAAATGGACTTTAACATCGTCATCAAGGGAACTCAACTTATCAAAGTCAAGCGCATTCCACAATCGCTGCGCCAATTCTACATTATGAAGTGATAAAATGGCAATAGATATACCAGTAACTATCCACAGTGGCTTTTTGTTATCATCAGGTCGTAACATCATAGCCTCAAGAAGGAAACTAACATCGATGTGCCTACTCAACGAAGTAGCAAGCAGCATAAGAGTCTGACCATCCAGGCCACCAAATGAACCGTCGTTATTACCGTCCATTTCCAACATCAATTTAACGCATTTACCAATGCGCTCCCACATACGGGAGTGGGTCACCCTGCGAGAAAGTGAACATGCGATAGTTGTCATATCCTTAGGTAATGAAAGGATCGAGTCCAATGCGTCATCATCAAAGTAATTGCCCTTAATAAGCTCCTCCAAATAATCCTGCTTTTCAGAAAATAAGCACGAAATTTCTTCAGCAAGATCACGTAAAAAGAGCTCCACAAACTCATGATGTGGAGGCAATTTAGCATATGCCTTCGCGAGGCAGGCGTATTCCTGTATCTCACAGAAACACAACCTAGAACCTAAAGCCTCCGCTACTAGTTTCAAAGTGCGCTCAGTAATTGACACAAGATAGGAATGCTGAGTTGCATCCAACTCACGATATGCGCACTCACAAACAGTCACCATGGAAAGTGCAATCATCCCCAAGTCCTTGGGCATAGCGCGAACGAAGAGATTGTACATACGAGGTTCCAGCGCATCCATTATCTCGCCCACTTTCAAAAGCAACTTCTCACGATTTGAAATGTCCTCCTCAAAAGAGGAATTATCAGTCCCATCAGACTTCCCAATAACGCTTGAATTGGTAGCCAGAAACTTAGAAATGCCCTGTAATACTAAAGCTATGTGCTTTATGCGCATTTGCTTCAGCAGATTTAACGTGCAATTCGCATAGCGCAGTAATACATGGGAATCAGCATATCCCATGCCAACAATACGAAAACAAAGCATCGACAACTCACGAGGAGCAGCGGATTCAGGGGTAAACATATTACCTTGAAGTAATGTGGCAGGGTTACCACCACGTAACTCGTCATAGCGATTAGGATTCTTTATCTTGGTCTCTATCTGGACACGCTTCCTTCCAGGGTAGATGCGATAGTAACGGCGCACCGTTTGAGAAAAACGTAAGAAGCAGCTACACATCTTAACAATGTGATGCGAATTAATGGCTGGTAGACTGCATTATTGATATTCATCGTTGTCACTGCTTAATTACAGTATTAGACATATTATGGCATTGTGTGTAAGGTATTGAAAAATGATTAGAATATATTAATTCAGTTTGTTTTTAGTATTTTATTAGTCTTCTATAATATTATATTTGATTATTCAAGGAAAGTAATAAGAATAGCGGCATAGTAATATGTATCAGTATTCTCGTAGTATGAACAATTAATTACGATCTTATTCGTGATATCGTATCATCCGATCAATGATTTAAACACGAAATGGCATCAAGAATAGCTGGTAAATTTCGAGAAATTATCTCAGAAGTTACGGGTGATTCACGATCAGATTACTTAAACTCGTTGCGAGATGAACACAAAGATGAACTGCTGCAAGGACGAAAAGCTTATGCAATTGACAATGGTGGGAACGACATTACCTTGTTCGTACCTTGGAAACTACACCGACCTGTGGATGTTTTATTCAATTCCATTGCCGTCGATAGTCGAGTCACGCCGTCAGCCTTCAAGAAACTGGTATGTTGATATCAGTAGTTTGTCACATTGACACAGATAGATGATGCCAACTTGTTTCCAAAGTATACAAATGCACGTAAAAAGGATGATATTGTCGACTATATAATATCCAGAGTAGAAACCTCAGAGTCACTCGGTAAGGTAAACGTAAAATGATGTATATGTCATAGGGTTTGAAGAATTTCTACATGGACTATTTCTCATTGCCAAATACCGAGCTTCAGTTCTTAGAGTCACTGAACAGTGCGCATTCAACCACATGCTCACTATATTAGTTAACCACAGTAATCGCATAGTGCAACAACAGGAAAGTGAGAAACAAGTTCAAAGAAATTCGAGCATTCCTGAAAGCTTAGATGGAAAATCAAATAGCACATCTGCATCTCACGATGGTGGTGTCGAAAGTTTATCCCACTCGGAAAGTGGAAAAGTGGCTACATCCCCCGTAAACTCAGTAAAGACGGAAGATACTCCTCAGAAGAGCCCATCACAAACAATTTTAGATGATGAAATGGATAAGGATGCTGATACAGAGCAAAACGAAGATGCTAAAACTGTTCAAGAAACGGTATTCATAGAAGCGGCAAAGGTCAGCCGAGTATCAGTGGGAACTGAAACACCATTCGAACGCGAAGAAGTCGACGACAGGATATTTCGTAGGGCAGAGGATAAAATGAATGAAACATGCGAACTTTTAAAAAATGAGTTGCTATCTATGCGTGAACAATTAGATGACTACAAAATACAAGAAAGACACAGGCAAGAATTATTGCACAAAGTATCAGTATTGGAAACGGGTAAAGAAAAAATGGAAAAACTTATGGCCAAAAAAGATGCCTCGGCAAAGGAGATGGAAGAAAAACTCAATGCAACTATCAAAGATCTGAGTGAAGAGCTAGAGACCATTAAAGAAACAGCTGGGCAATTAGAAGCCCAACTGGAGAAAGCAAATGAACAACTGAAAACAGAAGAGGACTTTCGTACCCACCAGCAGCAAGTCCAAACACTTATAGCGCTACAGAATGATTATGAAACGACACTATTCTCTGCATTCATAACCTATAGGGACGAGGAATTGCAGGGTGGTGAATTTGTAATGTCTGAGGATAATTGCATAGCATTCTGCTTGGATTTCGGCTTGGATGAATTGCAATTACCGGTGGGATCTAGCTCAGATCCACCTGCTAAATTAGCCTTTAAAGAAGTAACGAAACGAACGTCTACTGGGAAACTTACATACGCATTATTCAAGGAATTCCTTTTGCGTTTAGCAGAGATAGTGGACCCACAGTCCACTCAAAAGAGAGCTTTCCAGCTACTGGTGTTGTAAGTGTATAATTTTATCTCAACATGACGCTTTAGGAACACAATTTGCAGGAGGATGGAACGGGATCATAGAGGAGCTAACTTTCCAGGAGGGCAACACCTAATATCGGCTGACGAATTTGGGCTAACGCCATTCGATCTACACAGAGAACATCACATGGATGCCCCGGGAAACCATATGGACGATAGTTACGGTCCTACGAAATATGTTGATGTAGAGGGTAAAATGTGGTTCGAAGATGAGGAAGAGAAGACAATGCCACAACCAAACAATGACGATAACGAAACGCCACGTTTTAGTAGAGAATAAAACATTATTTGTAAATTAATTTCTAAGCCAATCAACATTTCAATACTTTGCTACAGCGGTTCGCCCGTAAGTAGACAGTAGAACACGTCATATGTAAATTTAGCCATTGAGGGCATAATGCTGCAAATGTTAATATCATATGCCAACGACCTACCCTAGAATAGGCATTAAAGCTTTGGTCCAGTCAATGGTAGAGTCTGAAGTAAGACCTCGGCAGAGGAAGAGAGCAGCTGCGATGAAGAAAATAGTAGTAAACTGAAAACTATAAATATACCAACCAAATAGCATACCTTGAAAATTAGTGATAGAAGAATGACACCAGAAAGAAATGTGCATATAATGTCAGAAGTACGCTTACATAACATAGGAGGCTTAGGAACCACGCGATCAGGTGCTTTTGTCTCTGCGAAGCGGTGTGTATTTACGATTTTAAACATACCATTAAAGTTCAGCATTTTGAATATGTATAAATGACAAATAAAATAATCGAAACTTTGATGGTGGTGCCTATTAACATCGTATGCCCACCAAAGGGATGATTCCATATAAAGTAATACAAAATTAAAATGTGCGGTAAAAGTGTTTTCCCATGCGATTGGAATGTAGAGGTTTATTCCTCTTCATCATATTCGTTGCTTTCGTCAGAAGGTGACGATTCATTTTCGTCCTCATCATTCGTTGTATCATCTTCCTCACCTTCATCGTCATTCTTAGGTTCCTCATCGTCACCATGTCCAGCTTTATCGCGATGCCCAGTCTTACTAAATAACATAGTCGCATTCAGGCGTTTGTGTAGTCTTTCCAACTTAGTTTCCAAAACTGAGATTTCATGCTTGACTAATTTGATATTGTGCGATAAGTGAAGCTTTTTAGTGCGATCACTGTACGATCCATCATGCGTGTCTGCAAGGGTGGAAACCATAGTATTAAGTTCTTTGCGAGTCTGTAAATTTTTATGGAGCTATCCATAATGCCTTACCTGCTCCAATTCCGCTTCTGTCTGTCTGATCTCCTTTTGAATCTCAGATACAGTGCGCCCCTTTATTGCTGTTTTCAAATATTATCAACCTAGATAAAAGGCTTACTGGCAATCTCTAGCATTTTCGAGTTGTGAATATTATCGAAGGGACTGAAGTTTGGCTGTCCCAAACATCGCAAAGTAATGGCATATTCCCATTTTTCCCTACACAATACGTATACAGACCACTAATTTCTTGTGTTACCTCTCAGAAGGAGCCTCAGGAAGTAAAATGATGATTGGTGGCGTATATTTCGCACCTGAAAAAAGTCATTATTTATGGTATTACAAGTACCATGAGATGCCTCTACAGGGGGATCAGTAATATCTGCCACCAAATTCGATATGTTAAGCACCTAAATCTCTATATATGGAAAACACTGCCACCTACGCTATCGCTCCGGTTCTTAGATGCTTCGATTTTATCAAGCTTATCCTTCAGTTCAACAGCAGCCGCACGAGAGCGTTGTAAATCGTGTATCAAAAGCTCCTGATCATGTTCCTATGATAGGTTAAGGTAATAAAATAATTCTATTCTTACCACCGCAGTCAAATCTGGCTTGCTAATTGGTGTCGTGGGAAGACCAGCTACAACTGTCACAAAAGCCAAGATATACCACATTATTAGATCCAATATGGTGTGTTACATTATAAGAAGTTGATTCATTTTACACCGTTACACACCTCTCATTAAACATAACAAAGTAAGCAATGGTGGCGGGCATGTGCTGATGTCGTTAGCGCTGAGGCAAAAAGACATCTTCTTGTTTCATAACATCAAAACATGTATATATGATGCTGTAATGATATAATATGGACCCTGTCGAATCAAACACGAGCAAAGAACATTGTATTATTGTTTCGCCAAGGCAGCGTGGTAATCCTCTGATAAGGTGTGTACCAACCTAATATTTCTGTTTTATAATAATATTTATACAGACATTTTAAAAATATAAAGTGGGTGGAAGGAGATACTCAATACGATTATAAAATAACGGATTCAATACAAGTTTTGTTTCTATCGTTGAAGTACCATCGTATGCACAGAGGTTATATAATAACAAGGCTGAAGCACTTAAGGTCATATAAAGTAAGGAATCCATTTATTATATGTCAAGTAGATATAGCTGAACCACAGGAGGAGATATGTAAGTTTAATTTAAAATCTAATGTACATCGACGCATTCAGCCGAACTGACCATCATAACTTTTACTCTGGGTTACAGAATTTTACTTAGTTGGGGCCCACGTGAAAGTGCAACTATTTTGGAAATACTTAAACTGGATGGTCATAAGGGATTGGAATTCCTTAACAGAAAAGAGGAAAAGACACAATTAGAAACCGTTCAAGGGATCATAGCAGCAATAAGAAACGTAAACAGTACAGACGCTGTAAAAATATCTAGAACGGCAAGCACATTTAAAGAAATTCTTCGTTGTACAGCAGATACACTTGGCGGTATACCAGGTAATGCAAATACTCAGGCAAATCATGCATGTCGTAGGCCTTGGCAAACGGAAAGTAGAGTCCATCATTTCGGCATTCAACGATAGCTTCTTTTAATGAGTTGTCTTATCTGTAAACGCAAGTGTTTTCGCCGTGGTTGGATACACTCTTTTGAATGCAAATAAAGTTGCAATCTCTGTTGTATCCGTGCGTCAAGCAATTACAGTTCTTCAAGATTTTACATCAACCAAAGATAACTGAAGATCTTTATATAAGGTTGTGTTTTCAACTTACTTGATGACTCTCCTCCTGGTGGTTTCCTTACGCGCCTGTATTCACTAGTGACACTAGGCTCGGATGGTTTCTCAGCGGTGCATTTTGCAGTGCAAGAAGCACTGCTAACTCTCTCAGAACTGGCAGACCTGGAAGAACAGGTCTTTATGTCAGCTTTGACGCCACTTGCTTCATCTGTGTACATGTGAACGACTTTTTGTTCAGTGATATCTACCTATCGTCATTGAAGGACAAATTCGCTCATCCATACTGATGCTAGAAGCCCTACTATCTGCACTGCTGTTAAATAAATAAAAAGTGTGCGTACCTATTGATGACATCTTAAAGACAAAAAGTGGTAACGAGACACATACGCCTTATGTGAAATCTGTAAGAGATACGTAATGGAGACGCAAGGCATAAAAAGCGAGACGTCTGGTATTTGTCTAAGGATTGCCCAAATTTATGAATCGTTTCACTGTCTCAATGATGACATTAACGTACAGGGAGACGCACCCTGCCATGTAGAACCTAAATTCGTGATTCCCGAAAATATATCTACAGTCATACGAAAAGCTTTATGGGAAGAAGATGTACAAGGAATAGATCTGTCAACACAGTTTTATAATCCCGAATCGGTTGAATCGCAACCAGAAGTTTCCGATGGTCCAGATGTTATATCGGTGGAACCAACGGACGTTGAACCCACTCCGGTAAGAGAAGAAGCAAATCAGCCCGTTGAATCCGAAGTTGACGATGAAATTTTACTGCAAACGAAAAATGGAGCAGAAAGTAATTTTATCCATTACACCTACTGGACATTGGAAAAAGGATCCAATGTATCGTACACTTCCAAACCGTTGTATGCCACCGGACGTAATGAACCCGTAACATTGCTTGAAGAAGCTGAAGCATTTGTATCATTGTCTATTTGGGGTGGTCCAAAGGCAGAGCCATTGCATTCCGTGCCCAGGCATTTATTAGTCCAGGTTGCGCAGGTGGCTTCAAGAGCCTTCTTCGACCCAGACTATAGAAAATATCTATTAAGGACATATTTGTCTTGATTAGGTGGTATCATTCCATTAAATGTAACCGATGTCTGAGTTGTCTACAATCCCATTGCATAAATTGGATCAGTCTCCTCAATGAAGTTTATAGCACAATTCCATTGTTGAATGTTCCATCAGCGTAATACCTTTGTTTAACGCGCTATAATAGCACATAAAGCGATAGTATTCTTATCATAACAAAAGAACATTTTGAATCGCATGGCACTCGAAAAGTGCACTGAGTCAGTTAAACCATACGTACTCTTTTGATGCAGTGTTCTTTGAATGTCCACTAACTTGAAACAATCAATTTACTATTACAACGGGCAAGCTGAGGCTCTCATTAACGCACTTCATTGTCATTTTGTAATAGACATTCATATTCCACCTTCCGTTCACGCATGAGCCGCTAACTATGCATTAATGGTATTTTTCATGGCGGTGGTTTGGAGGACGTTTTGGCTGTTTGTGCTATGTCTGTTGCATAGATCACATTATACATGTGGTCAGTGGTCAAAATGGCATTTCTCTTACCCGGTGAGTAACCAATGTAAGCTCCACACTTATGTAATACTTTAGGATCTTTACAATGTAACATCAATGAGTGATGTAGACATAGAGAGACGTGAGGCTGAACAAGAAAATCGGTTGAAAGTTGAAATTCGGCAATGGTACAAAATAGAGAAGAAGCCTATATATCCATTCAGAACACCGGATAAATGTTGGCATGGTATGATTCCTTATATCGTTTAGCTTATGATTGTGATACAAGATAATTTTTATATCATTCTTATGTTTTACAGGATATGACGGAATAGATTCAAAATTGCAAATGGAATTAGACAGGATATGCACTATGCAGAATGGAGGAGTCACATCATGTGCCCAGTGTGAAGCTAATCCAGTTAGGACATGCAGATGTTACAACATATTCCAACATGACTATACATCGAATGATGGAGGCTGTATAAATAATTGTGGTCAGATTATACCATGCGTGGGTGGAGTTGTACAAAAAGAATACATTCATGAAATCAAGGCGGCTACATTAAACTCACTTATTCGCAAAAACTGTGGTATGTCATATGACTTTTACTGTAATCTGTTTACAGTTATGTCAAGCTTACAAAAGGCCATGGATGGGCTTTGTGGTGAAGGGTTAATTATGCGTATACACTCTGGTGAATATGGTTGCTATCGCGATGATGAGGTCAGCTATGATATATATTCGATGTGTTTAGATGAATGCGGTATAAATGTACCTTGTATGGGTTATAAAAACGGCTTAAATCCTATACGTACAATAAATCCTATGGCAGTAGATTGGGATCGCTACAATAGGAATTGCGGTAAGCTTAAATTTCTACATCTACATTAGCATTGACAGTTTGTGTCGAGAGACTTAGTAGCTTTTCTAAGCGCGCATATGTTGGTTGTCTCTCAAAAACAGCCAGTGGAAAGAAATGTAAAACATGGGCAGATGTAGATGGACTTATGTTAACAAGATTACATGGAACATTCATTCGCAACTATTGTAGAGAACTATCGACATCTGGCATACAATGCTACAACGAAGATAATGTTTTAGAAGCATGTACCACAACCGGGAAAGTGGCTGGTAAAGGTCCACTTGTGGAAGATGAACCTACGTTATTTGTACAACCAGGGGCTTTTTTTGACATATGGGTGAAACCCTATATACCTAACTACGAGATTAAAGTAAAATTTTTTGCTCCTAATTCCGTTTGTGGAGAAGACGAAATAGTCTTACCCCCTCTCAGCAGGCCTTTTGATTACCAACCATATGATGTTTACACAGGAAGGTGGTCCATTCATGCAGCTAACCAATTCCGCAATCCATATCCCTCCTTACGTGAGGATTTTGAATCATATTATATAATTAAAGGTTTTAAGGCTCTAGGTAATGCCCATTCTAAGATGAGGATGTGCGGTTGCACCTATTCATCCATTTATCAAAACCAATATGCCAATAATCTTTGTACGCGTAGCGCGGAATACATTGTGGACCTTGGTGTTATTGTCATAATGGGTTCACCGGTACCGGAAAAACCAATCAAGCACAGCAGTGGTATGGATGCAGTTGTAAATGTTCACTCCGTTGGCACTGCTGTCATTTCCATGATTCACATGGATCAGTTAAACGCAATTCTAAATAAAGATGGCGGGTCGGACTATATGGTCTCCATAGATGCACTATTTGAGGTGGAAGAAAAAAACCGCCAGTATACAATGGACCCAATGTACGATGACAATCCTGACTATACGCCCTACGTCAAAACGCTTATACCCAGGTCCACTATTTACACAGGCAATACAACCACCCTTACCAGTGTATCTAAACCAGGAGTCTATTTTGCTATATTTCAAGAAACAGACTCTGAAATGGCTAGTCGACTTGATTATCCACCTAGAAAAATAGTGGGTCATCATGTATTCATCGGTTTTGAGAAAAATCTGGAATTTAAATTGGTGGGCAAAGAAAATGAAACGCTTGGTTCTTTGACCCAATCGCTTTTCATTAGGAGCTGGAATATAACTGCTCCTCCTATAGCGATCATTCTGTCCAAAATTACAGATGGGGAAGGATGCTCATCACCTTTTGGATATTCTGACTCCATATACTCAGTATTGGGAAACGAAACGGAAGAAATGGCGAATTTGTGGAGAATTGAAAGAATAAACGTAAATAAAGAACGGTGGAGTGAAGCCGATATTTTTGATGTTTGCATATTCCGTGAAAATGGAAGCACAAAAAAATTAGGTAGTGGGAAAAAAATTACATATGTGGATCACGAGCTGAGTCATCTGTATCCAGGATTAAATGAAATGCCAAACAACATATCCACCCATGTAGTACAAGATGAGTGGGATATATTCCTAATCCATGGAAACACCGAGAGTGATACGCCCTTCCATCTGCCATCACTTTATTTTGCTAATAATAAATCTCAACATGATTTGCTTTTAAAGTTTATTGAAAATAAGGATTGCAAATGTTCACAAAATCGTACTGCTGAAGAACAGTATTATCCACAAGTGTTAAGTTTCTGGTGCCTAAAAGAGTCAAATCGGGTTATGATTTTTGGCATGACACCAACACGAGCTACTCCAACCTTCCTGGGTAAATTTATAGTAGAAAGACCGGTGGCATTTGAACTTCTTGTTAATTATGAGTCAGTAACCGCATTGGTAATATCTGAAGGGAAGAGTAATGTCCTGCACTATAAAGTAGGCATGAGCATAACTAGTGATAACATGTTACATTTTGCACTGTCTCTTCTACCATCAAAATGCCCTAAACATCGTTGTGTTAAATTAGCTGCTGCTAGCGATATGAAGGTGATAAACTACTCTTTAGAGTGTCGTCAGGATTTCATGGTCATAGTTACAGATGCTGGTGACAACTGCATAATTTTAATGAATTCTGAGCTAGGTGAAACAGATAGAATCTGCCATAAACCTACAACAATTTATGAACATATTCAAGAACCAGGAAAAATTGCTTGCACTAAAGTACCAGACTTGCCTTGTACATCTTTAAATGCCAATATCGCTCGTCAAGAGACAGTTAATTGCTTTATTACTCAGAAACGGTCTGGTGTGATGTTATGGATAATAGTGGATCTTAGAAATGAAACCATGTCATTAGAGGATATATATAGCGGTGAGCTCTACAACCCTTCTGAAGAACCAGGCACGTCAAGTCCCACTACCGCTATACCATTATTAGTATATCCCGATAGCATAGAAACTGTTACTTATGATTCTATCGACTTCGTCTATCTTATAGAAAGTGAGAATTCGGTTATTCGCACTTTCCTTATTTACCATCGTGATGAGAGGAAGCAACTCGTATATTACGGTAATTCCAAACCTGATAATGCACCATATAGTACGTATCTTGGCATTAAAGGTATACAAATGTCTAAGCGAGAAGAAAACTCCGCCGTAAAAGATGATTACCTTTTGTTGTTTCGTAGACCAGAGAGTCTTGGATTCGGCAACCAAATGGGTGGCTACGTGACGGTACTGAATATTCAGGAAACCATCAGAGTTAGTGACTTCGATTATACAATTCCACATTGGATCATTGTCGGGACTGACCATTATATTGAACCCACTATTAAGTGCTCAACATCACATTTCAACGGTTTGACAAGGTACGATCTAGAAGTAGTGTCAGATCCGTGGCATAGTAACACGGGGTCATCAAAATGTGTTGAAATGGGTCCACCTCCTCGTGAACCACTGGATGCCCTAGGTCCAGCAGAGGCGCCCTTGGAATTGGTGGGTAACGCAGCAGTAAGAAACGCAATCAGTGTATCCCACGATGGTAAACTTACAATCAGCGTTCGTGACATTAACCGAATAACTGTCAGAATTCGTATAACAGCAGTCGGACCGATTGATGCGAAATGCATATACAAAACACTTTCTTTAGCTTGTCCTGACGGTCATTTCTTCCACAACGACAAGGTCACAAAGAAGAGAGGTTGTAAAGTATGCCCTGTTGGTTATTACAATTCTATTCTACTAATAGAAAAAGATTTGATTAAATGGGGAGAATGTACACAATGTCCTGAAAACGAATCTACAATTGACGTTGGAGCTGCATCACCAAGCCAATGTATATGCTCTCCAGGTTATTACCTGGTTAATGGCTCAAAACCTCGTTGCCAACCATGTCCAGCAGGCACTTGGAAAAGTGTTGTTGGAGCTCAAGAATGTACTGGAGGTGGATGTTATAAAAATTCTGATTCAGATGTTATCGGTAGCACAACAGAAGAAGGAAGAAAATGCGCTTGTCGCCGTGGCTACTACTATAGGCATCTTGCTGGTTATGCTAAAGAATGCGTACCTTGTGAAGAAGGTTATTTTTGTCCGGGAGGCTTCCATGGCAAAAAACTTCCTTGTCCTGTAAATATGACCACACATATCGTACTTCCTACAAAGGATGCTAGTGGTCAATATAATATGGCTAGCACCGTTAATGATTGTGTATGTAAACCTGGATTTCAACCTGCAAAAGTGGAAAGGATAGATGATATTACAACGGAGGAACACAAGCTAATGTTGGAAGTGGAAACAGAACTTTTCTTGCATGCCATTGAAAATGCTGACGTTTCCCGGCTAATATGCATTCCTTGTCCTTACAATACTTATAAAGTCTTGAAGGGTGATAGCACTTGCATTCCGTGCCCACCCAAGACATTTAGAGATCCGAATAACACAAACGATATACTCACATGCAACAAATGTGAGCCAGGATACTTCGAAACAAATGATCCGTCAACACCATGTGAAGAATGTCCTCCAAACCACATTTGTGTTGGATCAGATCCACTAGATCCCGAAATGATGAAATACAAAGGCAAAAAGACAATGTGTCACAAAAACGCAATCACAATTCCACCATATGATAAGAACATTAATATGACTCACTGCCTATGTATACAAGGATTTACAGTTTCTAAAGACCTTAGTTCAAACTGTGAAGCTGTGCCCAAAGGCACATACAAGGATGTAATAGGTAACGTAGCACCTATTGATTGTCCTGAGGGATCATATACTGCAGAACCTGGCGCATCATCAAAGAAGGATTGTGTATGCAAAAAAGGAATGTATTTTGATCAAACCAATAAAAGATGTACGATATGTCCAGTGGGAAAATATTGTCTGGGTGGTCGAACGAAAAATGATGAACATACGCCACCAACAGATTGTGGTGATATTAATTCTGTAACCAAGGAACCTGGAGCATCGAGCCACACTGATTGCCTTTGTAAACCAGGATTTTACTTGAGACATGAAGGTCAGAGTGGATGTGTGGAATGCCCCGAAAATACATTTAAAGATCATGTATCTAATGAAAGTTGTACAGATTGTGACGATCATTCTTCTACCAACGGTAAAATAGGAGCGATATCTAAAGAACATTGTGTTTGTGCTCCAGGATACTACTTCAATGGGACATGTCAAGCATGTAGACATCCAAAGAAGTACTGTCCAGGAGGGTCAACTAGAAGGGATATAAAGACAGGGGAAATCATGTACGAAACTAAAGCACCAGTTGATTGTCCACCCAATACTGAAATACCTCCTGGAGTTGACACTGCAGACAGCGTAGAAAGTTGCAAATGTGGGAAGGGATTTGCACTAGCAAAAAACAATGAAGTAAGAATGATAAAATCGTGCGTCCCATGTGAACCCGGGACGTACAAGAGCTCTGTGATGGACTCCAGTTGCAATGGTTTGTGTACTCAGAATGCGACTAGCAAAGCTGGTGCGCACAGCCCAGCACAATGCTACTGCCAACGTGGTTACTACTACCTGGCTGGTGGCATTTGCGCACCTTGTGTAGAAGGAGCTCGATGTGATGGTGGTGTCGTGGAAGTTGATGAGGTCGGCGCCGATGCAGATGGCAACGACGATCAAGATGACGACGTCGTCGTGCGCAGAACACATATCAACCCGGTACCCATCGAAGGTTACTTTTTGGACAAAATCAACCAAGAGTTGCGCAAGCCTGATGACTGGCGTTTTATCATGTGTCCCATCAAAGGCGCTTGTCTCGGAGAGAAGGGTTGTTCCGAGTCGATGACAGCTTACCTATGTGCCGAATGTAAAACTGGTTATACCAACAACTTTAAGAAGGGCACTCTCTGTACCAAGTGCCCCAAGACAATGACCAACGTGGTTCTTACTATTGCTTGGTACCTAGGTTTACTTCTGGTCAACATTGTGATGGCCTGCCTGAACGTTAGCGCCGGTTATAACCGTCGTTCTATCCACTCAGTCGTCATCAAGATTGCTCTCAACTACGGTATTTGTATGTCAGTGCTGAATGTGATCAACTTCGGCGACCTGGCGTTACCTGCAGAACTGAAATCATACACTCTACGATGGTTTAAGGTTATACATCGTGAAAGTAGTGTTGTTCACACTTCGATCGACTGTCTGCTTCAACATTGGTTTGGTATGACCCACGCCGTCTCCTTCTTCTATAGCATGTTGTTCATTGCGTGCTTGCCCGTGATATTACTTGTGGTCGTTACAGTTCTGATGTGGGTCATCCTTGAGCTGTTCAAGATCAAGAGGCATCATGTGACTCGTTCCAAGTTGGCCTTGCTCTACCAGTCATCCCTGCAGGGTATGCATTACCTGGCAGATCGACTTCGCGATGAGTATGCCAATGAACGTTTATTCCTGATATTCCGTTACATCCCGCTACCTGGTGAAACCCGTTGGGTCAGGTTCAAGCACTTTTTGGAAGACATGATTCCGATTTATGTCACAGTGCTTTTCTCAGTCCATGGCAACACTACAAGTCAAATGTTAAGTCTGCTGGATTGTACTTGTATCCACTTGGGCCAGTCGGTGCCCAGCAAGTACATGCTACGACCTGCTATGAGCATCAGGTGTTCCCTGGACCCGGGTAGTGCATACTTCCCTTACCTTTTGCTGGGTCTCGGAGGTTTAATCTTTTGGGGGTTCGGCATTCCGTTCTTCTCATATATTGTCCTGCTGGTGAACCGTAAGAAGCTGTACGCACCTGACGTGCGTATGAAGTACGGTTTCTTGCACAATGGTTACCAACAGGAATACTGGTTCTGGGAGGCCATCGTGTTCACACGTAAAAGTTTGGTCCTGGTGATTGGCAGCATTGTCATCGTGCCCTCAGAGAATACCAGTGCATCTCGTATGTGGATGGCCCTTGCTGTCGCCGTGGTCTTCCTCATCATACAGCTTATCTACAAGCCATTCGACGAACGCGACTACTTTGTTCTCGGACGTCTCGAGAGCCACAGTATGATATCATGGACTATGACTCTCATTTTTTCGTTGTTTGCAATTGAAGGTGAATTTTCTGCTTACAATAATATGTACCTCCTGAGTATAACATCAATCATTAACTTCTGCTTTATCTCAGAGGTGGCTTTAGAATTGGGATTGGCATATTGTGATAATATACGTTTCCGTAAGGATCAATGCAGTACTTCAATCATCAGCAAAATTAATCGCTCATTGGCAGCCATTTCAGAGAAGCGTAAATCTCGTGAGCCACTGATCGTTTTTAATGAACTTAATAGAACAATTGATTTGTGTGCACCAAAATCAAATCAATGGTATGTTTTTGACGAAAGGAATAGAAGGCTAACATATTCGGAAAAGGTGTATTTTACCCATATAGTAACTGAAGTGATCAACTTTTCTAACATTCACATGAAGTTAGATATCATCCCAACAGACTTCCCCGAGTTCATAACAAGGCTTGCATTTGCCGTAAACTTCCATGAGTTGAACAAGAAAAGAGCTGATGACATCGTCCGCTCACTTGCTGATGGTAACCTTGATGAAATAGTTAATTTGGTCATGTTTGAAGCTAGACAACCAAAACGTAGACTGTCAAGCCTACAAAGCTTTGCTTCCAACATTAACAATGAAGATGATGAACATATTGTACCTCCTGGGCTACTGTTCGATAAGGAGGTCATCAACGAAGGAATCCCCCTATCTGACTTCTACATGGCACTATCTATTATAAAAATGAAAGATATATATAATGTTGTTAAAACATATGCAGCATTCAAGGTTTTGCGAATAAATGCGGACCGAGAAGAAGTCCAGGAACAATATGAGAAACTAGAGCAAATGAAAGACTTACTACGTCGAATACGTGATCCAGATAATAAGACATTAGAAGAAATATTCTGCTCCGATGAAGATATTGAAAAGGAGAGACGTGATGTAGAAGAACTCGAAAGAAAGTTAGAGTTGTTGAAGAATGACCCCTTAGGGGCATTGGAAGAATTTGGCGATGATACCTTTGATACTCAAATAGTACAAGTAGGCTTTCGTAAAAATCCCAATATACGCAACTACTCGCCTTAATAACGCAGAGAAAACTTTGATGCGTGCCAACAGAATGTAATCTAAAAACATTGGATTCATAAAATAATGTAGTAACCTAAAAATTAAATATTAGAGTCAATCATCAGATTCATCAGTAGTATAATCTGACGCATCACCAGAATCGGTTTCATACTCTTCATCGCTTACAGATGAGCCAGATTCATCATCTAGGCTTTCATTCTCATCGTTCCTACGTAAACCATTCTTGAGGCAGAAACCAACTTGCAGCATCAGCTCATCCATCGAAGTTTCAGCCTGCTTTTCAACTTCTGGAACATACGCATCTGGATTTTCACGCATTTCCTTGAGGTTTTTGCTTAGCTGCTCTCGTTTAGCAATGAGGCTCTTCACCTGTTCTTCCAGTTCAACAATACTCTTTTTCAGCGTAATTGAATCTGAAGCTTCAATACCTTCCTTGACATTCATGAGGATGCCATGGGTCTTGCGTAACTTGGCATTTGTCTCTTCCATCCTGGCGACGTTGTCCTTATCACGACGTGATTTCACACGCCTGAACATAGTAAACAGGAATGTCAACATGTCGATATCCATGATCCAAATACGTGTGAGGCAGTGGTAGAAATCTGTGAGCCTAGTGTTACAGCCAAGCACCTTGTCATCAAAAAGGCAGTCCATGATGAACTGCAATTCTTCTTGACGCAACCCGATAGCGGCACCAAGGCTCTTTTCGTCTGTTAAAACATTCGAAAATGCTTCATCGTCATCCATTTCCTCCAAGTTTACGATTCTGTTAAGTTTATGCGATTCCTTTTCAGCAGCCCATGCTACGAGAGTTGAAAGGTCACCATCCGATAACTCCTGAAACAGCTCTCTTTTAGCCATCTTTTCTTCGAACCGTCTAAGTGACAGTGACAACCGAACTAAAAATTCGATCAACAACTTAGGCATAACATCAAGCTTAAGATGTGACACAACAATGCGATATAGTTCAGTAACAATGTTCACAAAGTAGTAACGTTCCAGAGGTTTCAGCTCATATGTCTTCTTACCAAACCAGGTGTAGCGGTGACGTGTGATCCTTAGCTGCAAGTATGAAGTAGTTTGGTTATATGTGATCTGCGGTTCGCGTAAGTAACGACGCGAATCAAAAAACAGAACGGCGTCCACAAGCCAACGTAATTTCTTAAAGAATCTGTTTTCCCCTTTATACCTAATGGTATCAACCAGCGAACGCAGGAAACTCTTAAAAACAACATAGAAGAAGTAGCCAGAGTTTATGAGCACCAACGCACAGACTGTGGTGACCACAAATGGAGTCAATGTAACATAACACATAAGAGAGACTGCTAGCAAGTTAGCAGTCCATGATATCATACTGTGGCTCTCGAGACGTCCGAGAACAAAGTAGTCGCGTTCGTCGAATGGCTTGTAGATAAGCTGTATGATGAGGAAGACCACGGCGACAGCAAGGGCCATCCACATACGAGATGCACTGGTATTCTCTGAGGGCACGATGACAATGCTGCCAATCACCAGGACCAAACTTTTACGTGTGAACACGATGGCCTCCCAGAACCAGTATTCCTGTTGGTAACCATTGTGCAAGAAACCGTACTTCATACGCACGTCAGGTGCGTACAGCTTCTTACGGTTCACCAGCAGGACAATATATGAGAAGAACGGAATGCCGAACCCCCAAAAGATTAAACCTCCGAGACCCAGCAAAAGGTAAGGGAAGTATGCACTACCCGGGTCCAGGGAACACCTGATGCTCATAGCAGGTCGTAGCATGTACTTGCTGGGCACCGACTGGCCCAAGTGGATACAAGTACAATCCAGCAGACTTAACATTTGACTTGTAGTGTTGCCATGGACTGAGAAAAGCACTGTGACATAAATCGGAATCATGTCTTCCAAAAAGTGCTTGAACCTGACCCAACGGGTTTCACCAGGTAGCGGGATGTAACGGAATATCAGGAATAAACGTTCATTGGCATACTCATCGCGAAGTCGATCTGCCAGGTAATGCATACCCTGCAGGGATGACTGGTAGAGCAAGGCCAACTTGGAACGAGTCACATGATGCCTCTTGATCTTGAACAGCTCAAGGATGACCCACATCAGAACTGTAACGACCACAAGTAATATCACGGGCAAGCACGCAATGAACAACATGCTATAGAAGAAGGAGACGGCGTGGGTCATACCAAACCAATGTTGAAGCAGACAGTCGATCGAAGTGTGAACAACACTACTTTCACGATGTATAACCTTAAACCATCGTAGAGTGTATGATTTCAGTTCTGCAGGTAACGCCAGGTCGCCGAAGTTGATCACATTCAGCACTGACATACAAATACCGTAGTTGAGAGCAATCTTGATGACGACTGAGTGGATAGAACGACGGTTATAACCGGCGCTAACGTTCAGGCAGGCCATCACAATGTTGACCAGAAGTAAACCTAGGTACCAAGCAATAGTAAGAACCACGTTGGTCATTGTCTTGGGGCACTTGGTACAGAGAGTGCCCTTCTTAAAGTTGTTGGTATAACCAGTTTTACATTCGGCACATAGGTAAGCTGTCATCGACTCGGAACAACCCTTCTCTCCGAGACAAGCGCCTTTGATGGGACACATGATAAAACGCCAGTCATCAGGCTTGCGCAACTCTTGGTTGATTTTGTCCAAAAAGTAACCTTCAATGGGTACCGGGTTGATATGTGTTCTGCGCACGACGACGTCGTCATCTTGATCGTCGTTGCCATCTGCATCGGCGCCGACCTCATCAACTTCCACGACACCACCATCACATCGAGCTCCTTCTACACAAGGTGCGCAAATGCCACCAGCCAGGTAGTAGTAACCACGTTGGCAGTAGCATTGTGCTGGGCTGTGCGCACCAGCTTTGCTAGTCGCATTCTGAGTACACAAACCATTGCAACTGGAGTCTATTACCGTACTCTTATAGGATCCTGGAGCGCAAGGTACACAAACCTTTTCATGAGTGTTATCGTTCATCTTCGCCAAAGCGTATCCTTTACCGCATTGACAGTTACTAACACTAAAGGCTGTCTCTACACCAGGTAAAATTTTCGTGTATGGTGGGCATTGCACCGGATCTTTGTTGAGATATATACCTTTACCCGTAACGGGATCACGCCCCGATAAGTATCCACCAGGGCAATACTTATCTGCAAAACCACACGGTTTACATGTACCGTCCAAGTAGTACCCCGGGGCACAAATGCATTGATCTTTGGATGTAGCACCAAGTTCACCGTATGTCAACGAATTCTTGTCACATTCGCTACAGCTTTCGTTGGATACATGCGATTTGTATGTGTTCTCTGGGCATTGGACACAGCCGCTGAGCCCATCTTGACGCATATAATAACCAGGTTTGCATAGGCATTCGCTGGGACTCGATGCGCCAGGCTCGGTAGTAATTGAATTCTCATCGGCGCAGACAGTTGGAGGCATATGATCACCGTTCGGAAGGCGCCCACCTAGACAAAACTTACCAACTGGGCATATGACGCATTTCCAATGAGCTTCGTCAAAGAACATACCCTTATGACAAACACATTCGTTAGCAGATGTGGCGCCAGGGCTTAAAGTATAGGACCCATTAGGGCACTGGGTTGGTCCGACATTTCCTACAACATCCTTGTAAGTGTTTTTCGGTACCGCTTCACATTTTACTATACCATTTCTAGTACGGGCCATATAACCCTTGTCACAGAGACAGTGGTGGGCATGAGTATTGTCCTCATATGGCGCTAGAGTCACTGAATTCTTGTCACACTTTATCCTTTTACCACTGTACAACTTCAGAGAAGGGTCAATTGGATCTGATCCAACACAAATGTGGTTTGGAGGGCACACTTCACATGGGTTCGTAAAATCATTAGTCTCGTAGTATCCAGGACCACACCTATTACAGTTTTTAGCGTTGCTGTTACCACTTGTCAGGCTGTAGGTGTTATTAGGGCACCTAGTACACGGATCAGAGCTTGGTATTGCCTTGTACATATTATTGGGACATGGTACACAAACCCATTTGTGGTAATCCCGTATGTTATGCGTAGCTTTTATTCGTTGGCCGATTTCATACTCGAAAGTACCTCTAGTAGAAACGTTTATTGGCCTGGCTGGTTCATAACCTGCGGAACATACACAGTCATCTATGCTCACCGCTGCCTGATTCAGCGTAGTTGTGTAAACCGGGCATTTCCTTTGCCTCGACTTATAACCTCCCACGCAATAGTATCCTTCTTCACAAGGTTTGCAGCCACCTCGTTCACCCTCTCCACCACGGTTGTAATAGAACCCGGGAAAGCACCGACAGAACATATCTGCTTGTGATAGGCTCGCTGGATTTGTTGAGAAGGCATTTTGACCACATGTTCCCGCGCATTGGCCGAAACCTAGCGCAGATTTGTAGCTAGAGACGCCACACGGCTCACATTTCTTAGGCCCAGGTCCCTCGATCTTGGCTGAATAACCGGCTATGCAAGTACATTCGTCAACCGATTTTGCCCCTAGACCCATGGTAGTTTGGTTGGCAGGGCACGGCGTGCATTTAAGCACCAGGTCCGCATTGTTTAATATCATTTCATGCGAATTGTAAGTTCCGAAAGTACACAGCTGGCACGTGGATCCGTCGTGGTACATACCATCTGGACAACCAACGTTGACCTGTACCGTGGTGCGTGACATCAGCCACATGTTACGGAATACGATATCATATTCATCTCGCAACAAGATAGAAGAGTGGATGCTCAATAGTCCGTTTTTATCCACGGCTAAGTTAGTATCGACAAGTTCAGCATTTACCTTTGCTTTGGGGACTACAGTATATGTATCCCCTGATTTAGCAGTGAATCCATAATCAAATATAGGTTGTACTTCATACTTTCGTCCAATAAGCATCCATTCTGGTACATCATAATTCAATACTGGTAACTTAACAAGCTCTCCAAGTGTCATCCACGTATAACGCCAAGTTGTTGAATCCTTCTCCATAGCTTTTTCAAATACTTGGTCAACATCCAACCTAGTGTCGACGAGTGCCTTCGATGGTGATTGCGACAACACCATGATGGTGGAGAGGTTATCATTGAATGATATTGGCACTATGAAGCGCATCAAGTAACCATTACCTGCAGGTAGCAAAGTAGACATAAACTCCAAGGATTTATTGCCGACAGTTCTAAGCAATATACCATGTTCACCGCTTTCGTATATTACGAATACCATAGCCTCCTTATCGTGTGGTACGGCAAAGAGTGACACAGGGCTGCCAGCAATCGGATCCACATGAAGATTGGCTTCATCAGAGTCATACCGGTCTACTATTGTCATCTGATTTGCACTTGTCACCTTCATCCATAGGATTGAATTTAATAGTGGCATCGCCAAAAAGCAATTGTGTTCTACATTTGTCTTATCAGTTGGAACACACGTGATCCTTCCCGGGCCTGGTATTTTGTTGCTTGCGTTATTACATATGCTTGTTATCTTCACCAATTCCTCGTTATACAAGTAAATGCACATGTCTGCATTGTCTACGAGTACAAGTGAGCATCTGTTATTATACTGTATAATATCCATATATTTCACATCATTGAATGGTCCTGCTTCCTTGCGTTCCGTATTGTATTGCAGAGGGTCGAAGATATCACTGAAAGGTATTCGATGTAACCTACTATCCGATAGTAATATGTACGCATAGAGTGTTCCATTATTCATTCCCAAACGCAGGGCTCGTGGTTTATCAAAACTGAATGTCCGTGCAGGGAAGGGTGTTGGGTCATCATCTATAAGCAACCATAAGCTAACTTTGTTCAAACTAGTGGAGGTTCTGAACTGCATTGTTATTCTTTCGGCCCCGTCAATAATGCTGTAGTAATATTCCAGGTTATCTGCACATGTAGAAATGAATGCGCATCCAGCTTCCTTCATTTTTAATAGTTTTAACAAAGCAATCATTTCGTCAGAGTTCTTCGTAATTGTGTAGTTATATAGATCATCTACAGGGCCTTTGATGTCAAATGGAGTGTCATATATGAAACTGTCATTTTCATCAGCGAAATTCTGTACCATGGCATTTCCGATTTTATATCTACCAGACTTGTCTTTGTAAGATACGCATATGGCATATGAAGGCAATATTTTATTCTTTTTAAACTTGAATTCTAATTTCTTTGCCACCCATCGTGTGATATTATCATTGGACATGTACATATAGTATGGGTGTATGCCTCCTGCCCAGTGTCCGATAACTTCGGCAGTACAATTATTTTCCGAATCGACCAACACAATTGACTTCACGTCAAGCAAACGTTTATTTATGTGCTCAAATACTAATGAGCTACCTACGTACTCTCCGGAGATCTTTTTGTATATGACTGCGCTTGCATTGTCCTTTATACCGTTGACAGCATAGGCTGAAGTGTGGTCCGTAACTTCTCCATTAAACAAGAAAATTAGGCATACTCTATATATACCCGGTTTCGTGAAATTTATATCTATATTTTCGTCTTCATTTTGTTTCACCACAGTTATGTAGTTGCTTAAGTTCGGGCTTCGTTTAACCGACGGTATGTACCAATCTACTGACATCATATCTAACAGTGATTCACAACTCGGAGCTCCTGATGCCATGTCTAGAACTAACGCCACACGGTTTAATCCTTGTATGTTCTCACGCTTTCCCACCGATACGTTCGCGATCGGCGGCTTCCATTTTGGTCTTATTACCACCTCTCCTAATAAAGAGGTATATTCTGAGTAGTCATAGCACCGTTTTCCTTCAATTTCACCGTCTTGATTGAAACACGCACATATGTTATATTTGCCTACTGCTTTCGTGGTGTTGAACGGTCCCACGTGGAAGAATCTACGATTGCCACGGGTGACTTCGTCCAAGACAGCCACACCATGTTCTAACATATCCTCCATATAGAACAATCCACGTTCCAAAGATTTCTTGCTTCCACATTTCAGTTTTTCGGGTCCCAAATACAGTGCAAATACAGACGAAAAGGAATAGTGCTCTACCGTGATATACAGATTTGTTCCCTGATCCAGGTAGAAGCGTTGTTGGACAATAGGTCTACAGAAAGGTCCCGCCGTTGTGTAATCACATAGTCTTTCTAAATATTTTGAGCAGAATGTCGTGTTAATGGTGATATTGTGTCTCTCTCTTAATATATCCCATGTGCTACAAAATCGTAATGGATTCTCACGTATTTCGTCCTCAAGCAGATCATCTAAGAAGTCCTCTTCTTCTTCATCGGTACCTTGTGTCATTGGCATTAAGCTTGGTATATTCCTACTCGTGACATCCATGGAGTGATCCTTCATCAACTCCAATTCGTTCTGTAGAGAGCTTTCCATATTATGTCCAAAATCCGTACCCGACGTCCACAATCCTTTAAGATGTGTCAATCGGTATGAACGGCTTTTTTCAGCACATAACTCTGGTTTCCATCCTGAGTTACGGTATATGTTGGAGCCTAATATACAAATAGGATCCTTCAAGTATGCACTTATAACATCAGCGATCTTGACAGTATTTATATCTCTAACTGTTTTATCTTTGTACTTCTGCAATTCCTCTTCGGGAACTGTTGACGCCACAAAATGGCCTGCCGAAAATTGCTCAATGATACGTGTCTTTTCTTCAGTTTTCGCGTAGAACGGGTAAACTTCGTTCGAAGATTTATCTGGCTTTTTATCCCTGAAGAAATTGTATTTTATATGCTTGTCCCTGAAGGTATAAGGAACGCCCGCCACCAAGCGCCTAACTGTGTCGGCATTCTCCTGCCTAACAACAGCGTACGAAGCTATTTGTTGCGGCTTGTAACAGGCGCAAGAATCCGGTGTATTACAGAAATATTTCGCATCATGTCTTAGTGTACTAGAGCAATACGAATTCATGATTACATCCACTAATGTCTCTGGATATCTCGTATTAACTTTCTTCAAATTTCTTGGTGCAGACATTGGTGCAGGACAAGCCATATCAATGAATCGGTTGAAACTCGACAATAAATCGAAATCACCTACAGCGTGTTGACTTAGTGGTAGTAACATCGGCAATGTACTAATAAAAAGACTATTTACCTTTAACTCCATGACGATTCTGCAAATATATGAATAGATGCAATAAAGGAAGAGTGTGCTATGCCATTAACCCTGGTCTATTAGGAGTCAACATACCTCACTGAAGCAGGCTGCACATAGCAGCGCTACGCGAATGAGTAAGTGGAAGAAGTTCAACATCGTTGATAACGTCTCCAAGACATTAACACGGTGATGTTCTCCTATGTGTTTAGATCACTACTTGTATACCATCATATTAAGTAGATATGTAGCCATTTCCAGCAACACTGTTGCATGAAAGAGTTATAATAAAGTAACTACTTGCGATAGTATAAGATACAATAGCTTAGAAGCAACAGTTTACAAAGCTGCCAGCTACACTTCAGCGTTATTCTAATCTAATAAAAAGATTCAATTTCTCCTGATCATAATGCAAAACGTTTATATCCTTCGTTATCAGCCTGACCTCATAACGTCCCCTAATACACACATACCATGCCATTGTCTACACATTGCTGATATTTTTTACGATATACAGTTTACTTTGTATATTTCATTGTTCTATCATTTGTAGTATATACATCATAAATCATGTGCAAATTTTGCTTTGGAATATCTTCTTTGTGGATAACGTCATAGAAGTCATACACACAAGCGAACTAAAAATAGATACACCTAAAACATAGGATTCATGATATTGTATCTTGCGCACAATGCGTATTTTTGGCATTAAACTCTTATTCCATTTTATCTAGGTATTTGTGTCTTACCCTGACATGACTTCGCACATAATCATTACCGTCTACACAATGTTTTAATCATTATTTTTATATATTGATATTACATGTATTTCAGTGATAAGTCTAATAGATTGTGTTACTATATGGTATCTATGTCCTCTTGAGGCGCGTATATGATGCCTAGTTTCATTATCGCACTAAATAGTCTCGTTTATCATGGTTTGCCATCGTTATCTGTTAGGATTAGGTGCTTCTACGCTTTGTTTACGTAGATTAGCTCAATATCCTTCCACGGAGTACCATGGTATAGCTTCACGCCATCGCAGCCCTGGTTATTATGCCTATATTTTGGGCAATTTTAACATAAGCAATGAGGAACAACTTTTTTCTTCTGTACATTCACTCGCTAACAATGATTCAGATGTTTTACCGGTGGAAGACAATGGTACTACTAATTTGACAGGTACTGGTGAAGCAACATCTGAAACTGGCAAAGAAGAAGAAGTTGTGAACGAGCCTTATAATGGCAATCGCATGAGGAACTTCTGTATTATTGCCCACGTCGATCACGGGAAGTCAACTCTTGCCGACCGTTTTCTTGAACTTACTAAAGCTGGTATGTAGCTCACTGTGTATTAGTCACTTGGTTTTTAGTTGAACCTCACGAGATCCAGGGGCAGTATTTGGATAATATGGAGCTTGAGCGTGAGCGTGGCATAACTATTAAGCTTCAGAGTGCTTTGATTAAATACACCTATCCTAAGGATGGCCAAGTATACAGTTTGAATTTGATTGACACTCCTGGGTATGTATTTGATGCTGTTTTCAATTTATCTACAGCCATATTGATTTTAATCATGAAGCTCGTCGTTCCATAGCTGCCTGTGAGGGTGCCATTTTGGTTGTCGATGGTACTAAGGGCATTCAGGCTCAGACTGTTACCACATCTATGATTGCTATAGAGGCTGGTTTAAAGCTGATACCTGTGGTGAACAAGATTGATGTACCATTTTGTGACTATGAGTCGACCGTAGCTGATTTGACCTCACTATTTGACTTTAGTGAGGATGAGATATTAATGGCATCAGCAAAGGAGGGTTTCGGTATAAATGAAATTCTTGATGCTGTGGTCGAGCGCATCCCACCCCCAAAGATTAACCTAGATCGCCCTTTTAGGGCACTTGTTTTCGACAGTCAATACGACCCTCACCGCGGTGTTGTTAGTTACGTTCGGGTATGTTGCATATTTGGTTATTACATATCACAGGTATCTGATGGCATAATTAAGAAGCTAGACGATGTGGTATTTCTGGGTCATAATTTGGAATCCCGTATTACTGCAGTGGGTGTCATGATGCCGGAGTTACGTGAACGTGATGTGTTAAGGTTGGTCTATTTTTTGTTGACTCATGTTTCCACAGATCTGGCGAGGTCGGTTGGCTGTGCAGCAACACTAAGGACCCTAGCAAGGTTGCTGTGGGTGACACCGTTGCTTTGAAGTCGGCGGTCAAGGACAATAACGTTGAACCCTTAGTCGCTTTTGCTCCTGCCAAGCCATCTGTATTCGCTGGATTATATCCTTGTGACGGTTCAGATTACATGCGTTTAAGCGTGGCACTTGAGAAGTTGAAGCTTAATGACCATTCAATTGTATTTGAACCCAGTGAATCCAGTATCGCCGGTCACGGGTTCAAGTGTGGTTTCAACGGTCTATTGCATTTGGACGTGACGGTACAACGTCTACAGCGTGAATTTGATGTAGGTGTAATTGTGACATCTCCATCTGTACCTTACAAATGCATCCTTAAAAATGGCAAGGAAATAACCGTCAGCGATGCCGCTCACTGGCCTGAAGAGGGTATGGTAAAGGTATCTATGGAGCCTTGGACGAATGTAACGGTTCGTATACCTGGGGAGTATGTTACGATAGTTTACATTTCATGTTAATACAGTTGCCATAAAAAGGTCAGTAACCTTTTGACTCAGATGCGTGGTGAATTTCAGAAGAAATCTGAATTTGCCGGTGGCAAGTCGTTGGTTCTTGAGTACAAAGTTCCCATGATTGAAATCATTTCAACATTTTTTGATAACCTCAAGTCAATGACTAATGGTTTCGGTTCATTTGACTATGAAGGTACGGAATACCGTGAGATTGACCTTTGCAAGTTGCGCGTATTGATAAATGGTGAGGAGGCTGGCGGTTTATCAATGCTGGTTGCTCGTGATAATGCTTACAAATCAGGTATGCTGGTTTTAGTACTGGTCTATGTAGTGCAGGCCGCCTTTTGGTGGAAACTCTACGTGAGGTGATACCTCCTAAGCAATTTAAGATAAATTTGCAAGCTGCCATTGGCAAGCGTGTGATTGCTGCTTTGAGTATTCCTGCTTTGCGTAAGAATGTAACGGAGCGTTGCAGCGGCGGTGACCCTAGTCGTAAACGTAAACTTCTTGAGAACCAAGCGAAGGTTGGTGTCTAGGAATCCAGTTGCATTATTTACAGGGTAAGAAGTACATGGCCGAGATTGGTAACGTTTCAATCCCATTCGATGCTTACAAGGCTGTTCATAAGGCATTGCGTTAACCGTAGCTAGCGTATCGCGGTATATACTAGATTTTAAGTCCCTCTGGGTCTAATGTAGAGTTACATTTTATATTGGTGCTTGTAATTCAGTTTAGTTTATTACTGACCGCTTTAGGGTTAAGGTGTGATACAACTCTACACATTAGGTCCATTATATAGCCTCCAATTAATTCACTATTGCTTGGTGTACAGTTTATTCTGGAACACTATATTTAAAATAAGTAACTAAATGTGTTGATGTCGTATCAATACTTTTCGTAATGCTTCTGATGGGGAGGTGACCCTCATTTTGGGTTGAGTGGCCTGGATTCTATAGGTATATCTCGGTTATAATCATTTATGTAGGCGTTTACCTAGCTGATTTGCTAGTTTAACGGTGATAGTTTCCTATAATCCTTCTCTGTGGTTTCCATTCGTCAGTTGATTATTTCCATAATCGCACATTTTCTTCTTGGAGTATAAGTGGTTGTAGTTTGACTTATACTTTGGTGTTGAGCACACCTCTTTGAAATGTCTTTCTTCCGGGTTTTTGGAAGCCGTTGTGGCGCATTGTTGCCACGGGTTAGTTCAGACGACTCTGTTGTTGGTGTTCAAGGTGATATTGTTCAGCCCACATCTGTTGGTCGTTCTACCGGTTACTTACAATCTCTGAATCTTCGTTGTTCATCTGCTTTGGTGTCATGGCGTAAGAGGGTTCCTGATGGCAAACCACTTTTATCTGCATTGTTACCAACTCAGTTGGTATTATTTAGCCCTGCTCATTGTGATGAGCAGCCTGTGATGCCTGAAGCGCCTCCTAAGGCTCCCCAGCCTCCATCTCCCTATGAATTGCTTGTGTTTGAGAATTTAACCCGTGAGTTCAAGAATGTGATTACTCAGGACAATTATGATGGATTTCGTCTTGAGGCAGATCGTCAATTGACTAACAATTTGCAATTGAGTCACTCTTTGTACTTGGGTACTGTGATGAGTGAGACTGGTTATTTATACCAGATTGGTACTAACTATGCAAGTTCCGATGGTAATTGCCTTGCTATGGGCAAGATTGGTCTTGATGGTATGTTGACAGGTCGTGTATTTGCCAAATATGCTGACTGTGAGTTTAAGGTCAGCGGCAATTCGTTTTTGCGTTACGACACTCGTAACGCGTACGAGGCTGGTGTTGACTATTTTGGTAAAGGTTGGACTGCCTCATTGAAGGGTGCGTGGCAGGGTACTTGGATATTGAATGCTGCTTATACTCACCAACTGTTGCCCTGTTTGACCTTGGGTTCCGAGTTGACTTACATTGTTGCCAATGGTACTTCCATTGGTGCCATTGCAGCTCGTTACGTTCGCGGCGATCATGTATTCACTGGTCAGTGGAGCAAGCAGCCTAATTTCAAGGGCATGGACTACAATTTACAGGATACTGACACTTGTCGCTTGCAGTATGTTCGTCGTGTTAACGAGCGTCTATCTTTATGCACGGAGTTGGAGGTGACTCCTGCTACTAAGGAATCTGCTCTTCGTGTTGGTTGGGACTACTTATTCCGCCACGCTCGTGTACAGGGTAACATTGACACTGCCGGGCGTATATCTATGCAAGCTCAGGATTATTCTGGCTTCGGCATTAGCGGTTGCATTGACTACTGGAGCAACATATACCGCTTCGGTTTTATGATGCATTTACTTCCTCCCGTGCCCGAGCAGAAGCCTGAGGCTATGACAGTAGTCTAATAAATTTGCGTTGTGACAAAGCGAGAAATCATTGCAAGTGGTGTTGTGGAGCTACATTAGCACCTTAGACTATCGGTGCCAACCTCGAAATCAGGTTGTTTCGGAGTACTGACTAGTATATATTCCGTTAAACTTGGGTATATAGTAACTCGTACTCTGTTAATGGTATCAGTAATTAGCGATGGGTAGCATGTCTTTGAAGTGTTTATGTGTGCCTTTGCTGGGAGGCTTACTTCTAGTTTCCAGTGCTTGTAGAAGCGTGCCTTTTTTGAATAGTTCCATGATTTGGTCGTAGTCTAGTATAGGCATTGCGTTCTTGAATATAACGTTGCGTACGTTCTCCTTCCTATGGAATATATATTAACGGCTATACACCTACATGTGCGTGCAGAGGTAGCCCATAATCTCGGGGTGGGTCAAGAGGTCCACCGTATGTAAATCCACTATCTGGAGTGCTGTGAATATTTTTGCCAAGTTGCCTGCGCATAGTGACTTGGGATGGTCCATGGATCCTTCCATGAACAGTACCAGGCGATGTTTGTTTAACATATCGTCCATTGCAGCATCAACTTCCTTATTTCCTCCATATGCAGCTTTTGCCCTGGTAACCAACTCCTTGTGATAAGTTGCATCTGTGACTTTGGCGCTGATAGTGGTAAAGCATCTAGTGTAGCATCCTAGGGAGCCGTAACATTGCGATGGCTTTGTTACAGCTCTTCGCAATGTTGACGCTGCACGTATGATTGTGCGTATATTACCCACTGTGTTCATATTGCTCTTCGGTGTATTAGACACTGGGTTTTGGATAGAAGCCACTGTTGATAGCAGCGGGTAATTCCGCGTCGCTTAAAGTTTCAGCGAATCGTGCAATTACGCAATGGTTAGTTATATATCCACAGAATAGTACCTTGTGCTTCTTATGGATGTGACTCTGTTCACAGGATGGGGACGTCGGTCTATGGTCTGTTTATTAAACTTCGTTCTAGATTATCGTATGTCTACACACGTCTGTATTTAGTTTAGTTCTATAATGTCTGGCCATTTGGGTGGTCAGAGTTTGCGTGCCAGTTTATATGACCACCTTTACACGCGTCACGTTGACTGTGCAGACCACTTGTGTAACGATGAATCTTCGGCTATTGAGTATAGTAGTGATTCCGGTGACTCCTTTGCTTCTGTTGACAACAATTCCGATGCACATTACTATGAGAGTGTGGAGACTCCTGAGGATTCTGTGAGTGATAATGTATCGGCTTCTGCTGACATACAGAGTGAGTCCACACCTCGCGCTGCTGATTCTGGCGACCCTGAGGATCCGGGATGCCACGCGATAACATCTGGTGAGGAAACTGTGGAGGAAGTGGATCCCTTTGGTGACTACTTCGATAAGGGTATTACCAAGAAGGGCCGTAAGGGATGGCGCGAATCCATGTTTCGTGCGTTTGGCGTCTGCTCCCGTGGATCTCGTAGTGATGAAAGTCCTAAAGATGTGGAGGACGATAAATCAGAACCGTGTTCAGATCCTTGGGGTGATTTTGCCAATGCTCAATCTGGTGAAGGTAGTCGTTACATGACCACCGGTACTGTTTCTGGTGAGGACTCTATGCACATCCCACTACCTCATCGTGGATTTTACACCGTGTTCCTTCGTAACAGCAAGGCTTTTGTTAAACGTAAGCAGGGGATATACGTATTTAAGTTGAAGTTGTCCTACAAGGTATTTGATTTCAAGCGCAAGCGTATATGTCTTCAGCCGAGTGGTGGTGATTTTATACCTCATGACATCTTGGCTGATGATAACTTTGCCTTTTCTAATGAGGGTTGTGTTACTATCGCAGGTCGTGACACTCGGATACTTCTTTTGTATGCTACTCAAGACGGCATTGCCGAGTTCACGCTATCTCACAACGTGTTGGCCATGAAGCCTAGTTTATTATATCGTATTGTATACAGCGGTTGGTGTTCCGCGGTTCCTTTGAGCTTATCGCCTAAATTGCGTTTGCGTATATTATCGATTGACAGCTGTGAGAATTTGGGTACTAGTGCTCTTGCTGCTCTGTATGCTCTTGAGCTTCGTTTAAGCTCCATGAATGGTATGGAGGCCAATATTGGGGAGCATTTTGACTTGATATGTGCTTCTGGTACAGGTGCCATAATAGCCCTCTGTCTTTTAAAGGGTTATTCCATTCGTGACTTATGGGTTCAGTGGCAGAGTATATTAGATCAGTTGTTTAAGTGGCGTCATTCTCGTGCTTACGGTTTAATGTTTGATCACGAGCATGTACATCAGTTTGTTCGTTCATGGATGGACATTTTGGGTACTGACTTTATGTGTAGTCGTGCTCGTCCTTTATGTGTTATTACCTCTGCTAACGTAAAGAGTGCCAAGCACGACATGTTTGTATTTCGCAACTACACTAATGTCCATGCTTCTTATGGCAAGACTGCTTTCGCTCCCATGTGGCTTGCTGGTTGGGCATCCAATTCACTTCCTACCTATATGAAGTAGGTTTTGTTGCACTGTACACATATTTTTTAGGGGTCCCACCGACCGTTACTTGCGTCACATGGGTTGCGTCGTTGACCGGAGCGTCCACTTTGTGGACAGCAAGCTCTTATCATCTAACCCTGCCATAGTGGCACTTCGTGAGGCTAGCGAGTTATACGGCACTCCTGTGCGTACACTGATTGATGTAGGTTATCTATATAGAGATACAGCATTATTAGGAAACTATCGATGTGTTCTTATCGGTTGGTACTACTCGCAAGCGTTCCCGGAAGCTTGATGATCCTGCTCCGTGGCAGATTTTGCTGGATTCCAATGACAGCTGCGGCGCTCAGGTTGAGCATGGCCACATGCGTTACTTGTTTGAGGAGCGTCCTGAGGTATACTATCGTATTGAGATGGGTCACCTTCCCGGTTGCAGTTACGGCAAAACCTCGAAGCCGGAGGTTGACGAGGTGTTTAACCGTGCTCTTGAGGTTAGTCGCACTCAGTTGGCTGATGAGATCAACCGCATTGCTGAGTGCATCAACGCTTGAACTCTGTAATATCCTATGCGCAAATACGTGCCAATACGTACTGCAGGATACCTCCATGCTGGTAGTACTGCAATTCCAATGCGGTGTCTATCCTACACCTCATGTTGAATTTGATACCGGTGTCGGCCACCACCTCTACCTGGCACCCTGGTGACAGCTTATCAAGTCCATCGATGGTAAACTTTTCGCGTCCCGTGATACCCACTGACGCGGCATTCTCCCCGGGCATGAACTGCAGTGGCAGAATTCCGAAACCCACCAGGTTGGTCCTGTGGATGCGCTCGAACGACTCGGCGAATATGGCGCGGATACCTAGCAACGCCGGCCCCTTGGCAGCCCAGTCACGTGAGCTCCCTGAGCCGTATTCCTTACCTGCAACAACCACTAGTGGTGTTCCTTGCTGCTTGTATTTTTCCGAGGCATCGAATATACTGAGCACTTCACCCGTTGGGTGGAATACCGTCTTGGGTCCCTGGTTAGGGCACAGCAAGTTAGACAGCCTGATGTTCGCAAAAGTGCCTCTGACCATAATCTCGTCATTACCACGCCTGGAGCCGTATGAGTTAAAGTCTTTGGGCTCAACACCGGCATCCATTAGGAATTTGGCAGCTGGCGACGTCTTGGCAATATTGCCTGCTGGCGATATGTGGTCCGTGGTAATGGAGTCCCCTAGGAGCAGCAGTACCTGGGCTCCTTCTATCTTAGCTTGCACAGGCTGTCCCATTTTCTGGAAGTATGGTGGGTGGTGTATATAAGTGGATTTCGGGTCCCATGGGTACAATTCTGCCTTGGGTGCCTCTAGTGCTCTCCACGCTTCACTACCCTGGGTAATGTTGGCATACACCTCCTTGTACAGCTCGGGCTTGATGAACTGCTGTTCGAAAGCGGCCACTTCCTGTTTAGTTGGTAAGAGGTCATGTAAAAACACTGGTTTTCCCGTCTTGTTGCTTATTCCCAAGGGTTCCTTCGAAAGGTCGATATTGATCTTCCCAGCCAGTGCGTATGCAATCACCAGGGGTGGTGAGGCCAGGAAGTTAGCCCTTGTGAATGGGTGAACGCGCCCTTCGAAGTTCCTGTTACCGGAAAGAACGGAACATGCCACCAGTGCGTTATCGTTGATGCAATCTGCCACCTCGACATCGAGGTCACCACTGTTACCAATGCACGTCATGCATCCGTAACCCGCTATATAGAAACCTAGCTTCTCGAGTGGGTCAATTAATCCACTAAGTTCTAGGTACCTGGTAACGGTTTTAGATCCTGGTGACAGCGACGTCTTGATATAAGGTGCTACCTCCAACCCATGCTCCACTGCTGCCTTGGCCAGCATGCCTGCAGCCAGCATAACGCTTGGGTTGCTGGTGTTGGTACACGAAGTTATACTTGCAATGACTACTGACCCGTGGTCAAGTGTGTACTGCTTGCCCTTGTATTCAAATTTAGAGGGGGCCTTAGTGGTTTCCAGTGAGTACCCCTTTGACTTGTCCATCAACAATTCGTCAAACTTGGTCTTGACGTCCGAGAGAATAATGTTATCTTGTGGTCGTTTGGGCCCGGCAATTGATGGTCTCAATGTGCTCAGGTCCAACTTGACGGTGGAAGAATACTTGATCTTTGAGGCATCTCCCACTCCGGCGTGCATGTGGTTTTCACGGGCGTACATATCCAGAAGTTCGACCTTCTCCATTGGCCTACCGGTTTGCACCAAGTACTCTAGCGTTAGCCCATCAATTGGGAAGAATCCCATAGTAGCTCCGTATTCAGGTGCCATGTTGGCTATAGTAGCTCTATCAGCTAGTGATAAATACTTTACACCCTCTCCTACGAATTCTACAAACTTTCCTACGACACCAGCTCCTGACCTCAGCAATGACGTCACTGCCAAGACGATATCAGTGGAGAATACATCTGCTGGTGGCTTACCAACCAGCTCAAATCCTACAACTTGTGGCAGTACCATGGATATCGGTTGTCCCAGCATAGTAGCTTCCGCCTCAATGCCGCCAACTCCCCAACCCAGTACTCCCAAACCGTTGATCATAGTGGTATGCGAGTCTGTACCCACTACTGAATCTGGGTAGAGGAGCCCATCCTGGTCGAATATCGAGCGCGCCAAGAACTCCAGGTTAACTTGGTGCACAATACCGGATCCCGGCGGTATTATAAGGGTATTGCTAAGCGTTTGTGCTCCCCATTTAAGGAACCTGAAACGTTCAGCATTGCGTCCCATTTCAGTGTCCTGATTGAGTTTCAGCGCCTCGGGGTTGCGGCTGAAGTCTACCTGTACTGAGTGGTCTATGACTAGATCCACTGGCACTAGTGGATTGATTGACTTGGGGTCCTTTCCGGAATGTGCCACGTACTCACGCATTGCAGCTAGGTCAACGATGGTTGGCACGCCACTATGAAATATAAAAATATCCACAATAACTTACGTGAAGTCCTGCAGCAGCACCCTAGCTGGCATAAATGGGATCTCAGTCTGTTTGGAGGAAGTTTCGCTCCATCCTAGAATGCTTTCGACATGGCCTCGAGTAGTGGAGTAGTCATCGCAGTTACGAACTGCGCATTCCAGAAGAATACGTATGGAGTAGGGCAGTTCTAAAAACCTCGGGTCATTGAGTTCCCGGAGTGCGAAATACTGCTTCCTGGTGTTTCCCAGAGTCTTCCTGAGTGCTTCGAAGGGGTTGACGCCCATGGTAGACATGCGTCTGATGTACCTGGATAAACCGAATCCGTCTTGGAGCAGGGCGTTACCAAATCTTGTATACATTCTGTTGAGGGCGGCTTGTATGTACACGTCGTTGGTGGTGATAGTCCGTACCTACGCGTCGCGACGGCGTCGCGTAATGTATCCAAAAAGTATACAGTTGTGTTTATATGTTTATACTTGTGTATTTTGCATTTTATTGTGTTGAATACTGTGTGCCGTGCGGTAGCGGTTGCGCTCGGAGCCACACACCGTTGTATGATCCGAGGGCGTGACACACCCATTATATGTGTAACCTAGCAATTATGCATTACATAGACTACATGCTACTGATCCACTACATGATCATGCATTCGTTTACCACGCCATGGCTACTTTGTTGTATAAACATGATATTAAGCTCAAGCTGTTTAAGATTCGTTCTTGAACTTCTTCTTACCACCACGCAGAAGACCGGTCCTGCGGGCAGCGATAAGACCAACCTTCTGTCCTGGTGGAGCACCACGTGATACCGTACTGGGTTTACCGATGTGCTGATGGTTACCACCACCGTGAGGGTGGTCCACAGGGTTCATGGTAACACCACGCACGCGTGGCCAGCAGTTGCGCTTAGCCTTGTACTTGAAGTATGCGGTACCGGCCTTGAGTAAAGGCTTGTCAATACGACCACCACCAGCTACGAGGCCAATGATAGCACGTGAGTTGGACTCAACGCTCTTACGGGCACCTGATGGCAACCTCACCCTAGTCATCTTTCCGTCATCAGAGTGACCGATGATAGTGGCGTAGGTACCAGATGCCTTCGCCAAACGACCACGGTCACCACGTTTCTCCTCCAAACTGGAAATGACAGTACCCTCCGGCATCTTTCCTACCGGCATGCAGTTACCAATGTTGAGGCGTGATTCACGACCAAAGTATACATATTGACCCGTGTACATGCCCTCAACGGCGACGACCTGCTCCTTGTCAGTGCGGTACTTGTAGGCATTCCTGAAGTGGATCTGTGCCAAAGGAGCACCCCTTCCAGAGTCGTGGATGATGTCCTTGACAACACCACGGATGTAGCCGTGGTTCTCCGCGTAGTCGAACCTGCGGAGCTTAGCGGGACCCTTACGCAAGTGGACGTGAGATTTGAAAATGGATCCACGACCCTTACGCTGACCTGTTCAAAAATTAGTAAAGCAATAGCCAAGAATCACATGTACAGTACCAAGGTCATAACGCAACGAAAGCAGGTCAACGCTACACAACGTCGGGGTAAATGGCTTTTTTCCAGAAGAACCAGCCAAGTTTTCGTTGACCTTGTTTACACCATTGTTAATGAAACTCACCTCTGATGATACGACCCATTTTGGCAATTTATCGGTGAATATATGGTACCGGCGTTATGAAGCTATGTGGAGGGCGGCGACGCTGTGCCGTATCCCTGCAGATGCCGGACTGTTATATGTTGTACGCCCTTTTGTAGGCGTTACGATAGTCCTAACACCTCGTTAGTTAATGATTAACGTGGTTTTCTATAGGTTTCTAGGATGGGGATGGCGCGCCCATCCCCACTCTGGGACCTTCGTCCCCCATCCATGGCCAATAATGACTCTATTCTGTAATAAACTAGATCCAAAGCCATCTATATATGTTCAGTATGGGTTTACTAAGTTACCTAGCGTTTTGGGTCAATTTTCGTGCAGGCCTATATCCTCGTCACGTAGGGTTATTCATAAGCAAAACTACTTCGCTAAATATTGTCATAATTCTCATGCGATATTACGATATTGTTGGTTTTTAGATACCTTTGGGGTATATGGTGCCCTTAGGTGTTGGATTACCCCGGGGTGTTATCTTGCGCGGCCTGTTCAGACAGCCACTCGGTATACCCTTTCGCGGCGGCCTTTATTTCATTAAATACCAGGTTACACCCTGCACGTGCCAGTGTTAGCATCTGTTCGATGTGTAACGGTTCCAGTGGGCACTCACCTGTTGAATCACGGCTTCGTCGCTGTGTTGTCCAGTTTGCATTAAATACGCCACTACGTCTAGATTAGGGCAATGTGCAAGGTGTAGTTGCGTTATCCCGGGGTCCTTGGTCTTGTAAGCCGCCACTTGCTGTACGTGTATGTTGAATTTGTATAGTGGGTATATTCCATGTAATATTCATTTGGGTAAAGTATCAAAAGGATACCCAAAGTAGCTAATAGACATACCTCCGATGAAAGGTCGACGGCGACTGTCAGTATACCATCCAGCTCGTAAGCAAACTGCGCCATGTAAACGATATATCTAATGCCTACCACGGAAGTTGCAGCCAATATGTCTAACATTTGTATCCCACAGTCAGCGAAGGCGAGGCTCAGTGCTGTTACGCACGCCCCGAAGAGGCCACCGGCATCCTCTTCTATGGTAACCCAGGCTTCTATCAACTGCCGCGGGTACCGAGATAGTATAACGTGCCTCTCGAACAACTCAGTTAATACATGCCTCAAGTCAGCGTCGCTTGAGCTTGGTATATGCGGTTTGCTGTATCGCACTTCAATGGACAGTATGCCGACTTCCTGTAGTAGCCGCTTTCCACATGGTCTAGGCACATTGACACAAGCCTTTACCATAGTGTCTCCTAGGGTAATATAACTCGATCCCGATGCTGAATACGATATTCCCATATCGATCCCTGCAAAAGGTTGTTAACATGGTCCCGGGAGATACCTATAGGTCTGATCTCAGTCTGCCTACGTATTTCTTGCGCCATTGTCCTGAGTACCAATAAAACACTATGATCTAATACTGTGTGTATATCTACGGCCAAGGAATCTAGGCAATGGATATATAAGACCCACATAGGCAATGTGTAACACTAGATTCTATACAGATTCGTTATTATAGTGTCCATCAGCCTTTTCAGCTCTGGAATTAACCTAACAGGCGTAGCAGTACCGCTAGGCTCTTGCACGGTGGACCGTTAAGATCAACACCGGCACGTACAACAGTAACTAGTATACGCTCTTCATCAGGACCGAATTCCGGCACTTCTGGGAGGACCAGGCTACACAAAACGTGTAGCATGGTTTTCAAGGAAGCCACTTCACTCTCTAAGACGAAATAGAGTGATTCAATCTCGTCGCCGTCATCAGTATCCATGCCGTCACGGCACAGTCCCAAAATATCCGACGCACAGCGTCGTATAAGGAACATGTGCTCCCTGAAGAGGCTGCCCATATCGGCGCCTGAGGCGCCAGGGTCCTTTGGGCCGACCAGCAGACACTGTGCTACGTACTCCACGTAAGCCTCGTGGAGCCTGGCAACCTCAGTATCGCTTTTGCAGTGTCGCAATTGCTTTATGAACGATGTCCATGCATCTTCAGTAACCCAGAAGTAGTACCGTTCTAGGGACAGACATACATGTAACAGCAGCAGGGATGCCTTCGGTATACAGAAACCTTGAAATTGGCCATTTGTCCTTAGCGAGGTCCTCACGAGGGCCTTTACGTTTTTTAGTGTGATATGGAACCCCAATAGATGTGACATTGTGCGTGAATAAGTGTCCATAACACCCTCGGAAAAGAAGGGATAGAAGGTACCAAGGCGGTCAGCCAGTGCCTGCAGAAAGTGTATCAGCCTATTTAGTACCCACCTCCATTACCACCAAAGGGGTACCCTGGTCTACGGTATAAGTGAATGCATCAACCAATTGGCCATGAGGCCCTGTAGCGTTCCTCCCATAGGTCCCAACGCCGCCGATATGCTGACGGTGTTTTCCCACAGCATCGGCTAGTAGCGACCTGAGTTTAGTGTTGTAGTTTACAGGTAACTGGTCGCGCGTGATTAAATTGAATACGGGGTCCAAAAGGTCGCCGAACTGTAGATATTAACTATTAAGTGATGGTACCTACCCTTAAGTGGCATACGCCACTAACAAAGTCAAAGTATGCACAGAGCTTGTCACGAGAGCACATGAAACTACCCAAAGCAGCACGCTTAGTTGACAAGGCCTTAGTGCCCAAATAGTGCCAAACACGGAATTCAGTGTCCCCTGACGGAGGCATATATTGTTCTACAGCAGGATCATTATAGCAGATACCCACTGTGCCATGAACTACTTGGTCTGTGACAACGTGATGCCCTGATGTCTCCATGGCCATATGTAATTCAGTAAATGTTGGACCCAGGTAGGACCATGAAACGTCGTCAAGGTTGCCCGGGGTACCAAGGTAGAGCGGTGTCTTAAATTGAGACATTATTTGGTTTAGCAAATAAAGAAAAATACTTTGCATAGTGGCGTTGCCAATGTTCTCGAAATGACGCAGTTTCAATAAAGTTACCATAGTAGCTACCCGGGCTACTGACTCTGTACCCAGGTTTCGTTTACTTAGATATAACAGAATGGTATCCAGCCAAGTTGCGAGTTCCAGGAGTATAGATAGAAATGGAGATAGAATATGCTCTAGATTAAGTAGCGTCACTTTAAACTCCGATATGCCGCTGTCGCCCTCCGAGTGAGACCACTGGCATCCAAAGAATATATCCCATAGTGGTGATCTGGGCTCAGGTGGTAGCAGTTCACGAGTGTTATTGCTCCACTCAGCACCGCAGAACTCACGATGTAAAGATGATGTGAATTTACGATGGAATATAGTAAGTATAACACGCCAATCATGCCAAAGTGACCTTACCCCTTGGACAAGGCAGTGATAACCGTGATAGACGATATCAGTATCCACTAGGTCATTGTCAAGTAACCGGGATTCGTGATCATAATTAGAATTCTTTAAGGAAATCAGATTATCACCCAGGTGGTCTACATTAGGCTTGCCTGGGTTGGAACCTAAATCTGTAGACAAGGAAATCAACCCAGCGAGTGACCTTGGAATGCCATGGGAATGTATAAAAGCAGTATCCATCTCATCCACGAAGATGCGGAGACAACGAGCACTTGAAGCATAGGGTAACAAGCGAACCAGTGACTGGCGCAATGCGCCCTGCGATAAATGAGGTACTGTAATACCATCCCTTAAGGTCACAGAATCCAGGAAACTAGTAGCTCCAATGGCACATATAAACACAGGAGATGCATCATACCCACCAAGTGACAGCAGTGTACGCTGGACCAACAGGGATTCAGTTACTGGGCCATCGAAAAGATGGTCCAGGGAAGTATAAGCCATTTCATTTGTAGTACCATGGAGAAAGTTTCCACTAGAAGCACGACCACACGGAATGTTGTCCTTAGAATAAGTGCCAGAACCAGGGCTTCGGCCACTAGACCTGGCACCGGAAGATAGAACTAATGCTTTCATTGTATCCAATTGTGTTTTAAAAGTCCCAAGGAACGACCTTGATAACATGTAAATACATTACAATGTCACAGAGTTAATCGCAGCAATACGATAGAAAGAATATGGTCATCCTGTGATACGAATAGATCTAGAAAAACAATTAACCCAATACCAACTCAAAGAGGATTAAGATGAAATTGATAAGAATCAAAAATACACGCAAATAAGTACGAACAGTGAAAAACATAACAGATATGTGATTCCTAAAAGAGTTCACAGATGATGGCTTGTCCAAACCTAACGGCTTAAGCACACGGCGCTCGTTCAGTATACCCATGCCATTCAGAATGAGCACCGCGGCCTCAATCAAATGTAAAAATGAAAAAGACATCCTTCCACCAATAACGCAGTGCTCCGTAACACTACCATACAAAGTAAAGAAAGTATATACCCAGTAAGCCAGATTAAATCAATCTAAATTGTACCTGAACATACTAGTCACTATACACAGAAGCGATGTCATATTAAATAGAACTCCTAACACAACATAGTCACATATCTAGTGACACATCAGCCCTGGAATGTATATATACATAATAAATCTACACTGTGTAAGCACAATGGCAACTCAGTGAAACATAATATATCCCCCATTAAATACAATAATTCGACGCTATAGTGGCACTTACACACTAATAAAAGCAAGGTGTATATTGCAAGATATTATACGGCCTTGTCCATAGGATAATACCAGGTAAACAACCCGAGGAATCAATACGCGTCGAGCATTAGAGAGGCCACGGAAGTAATTAGAACTAGTAATGTCAGGAATTTAAAGATCCTGTATATACAGCAAATAGTAAGCTACGAATCGCTAATACTAACTTGTACAAGCGAGAACGCTACCTATATAGTGCCTTGTAAACTACAGATAGGGTCCCGTAACCAATACCGAAGGACGTGCATCAGCTAGAATACATTTATCACACTATACCCGTGCGTCTACAAGGAGGTACCCATTACACCACTTGCTGTGTAACACATATACAAATGGACAACGGAAGCAAATGTGCCGTAACGGTACAACACGCACCGAAGGATGTGCCATTCGCAGCTATCGTTATTGATGCCATCGCTAAACAGCTGTCAAGGTCAGATGATGACGTAGTAAAGCTGGAACAAAACAAGGCTATTACACCGGGTACATACGTCTTGGACAAGGTGTCAATGCAAATATCACAACTTGTAAGGGAACTATGCCTGAGAGTATCAACCTGTAAACGAATGCTGTATATAGATAGTACAGCCAGCTTGGATAAGTGGTTGTCATACATTAGCGAAGGAGCAGGTATGCATAAAACAGAAGAACAACTCTGGCAGCACTACACCAAAATTAATCAACACCTAACAATGAGAACGTTCCTTGTTGGATACCGCATGACAGCAGTGGACGTACTGCAATGCTCACTGCTAGCAAACTCACAGGGAATACGTAAACGTTTAACAGAACTCAAGCACCTGGAAAGATGGTTCAATTACATCATGGCCATACCAGGTGTGAATTCTAACCCGGGTACTGCCACAACAAACCGAGCTGAAAATAAAGTATTTACCAAAAATGATAAGAAACCATTCACCAAAGCAGAACAATTCGAAAACTCCTACAAGGGTAGGTACCTATTATCAGATACAAACGCTACAGATGCATTGAAAAACGTAGAACATGGGAAACTGGTAGTCAGATTTGCACCGGAACCATCTGGGTACCTACATATCGGACATACAAAAGCAGCATTACTGAATCACTACTTCGCTAAGCAGCATGGAGGTAAAATGCTACTCAGATTCGATGATACAAACCCATTAAAGGAAAAGATAGAGTATGAAGAGACTATTAAAGAGGATTTGGAGGCTTTGGGGGTGCCATTCGCCTCAGTTAGCTATACGTCAGATTACTTTGAACTCATCCAGGAATATGCAATTAAAATGATCAAAGCGGGTAGGTATCCATAGAGTGGACCCATATAAAGCAGGACTTGCGTACTGTGATGACACGGATACCAATACCATGCGCTACCAGCGAAATGAAGGTATAGCATCCGCAGCAAGGGACTTGCCAGTGGAAACTAATCTAGCAAATTTCGAAGAAATGCTAAAGGTAATTCCGTAGTATAGTGAATACAATTGTGCAGGGAACAGAGAAAGGTACTAGATTCTGCCTAAGAGCAAAGATCGATATGACCCATACCAATAAGTGCCTAAGGGACCCTGTTATGTACCGGTGTATAGCTGACGCGCAACATAACAGACATGGCGATCGCTACAAGGCGTTCCCTACATATGATTTCGCATGTCCAATCGTAGATTCAATGGAAGGAGTTACGCACGCACTGAGGTCTAACGAATATTCAGCACGTATCCCACAGTACCAGTGGTTCATACAGCAATGTAACCTGAGGCCCGTGGAAATTTACGAATTCAGCAGGTTGAATTTCGTAAAGACTGTACTGTCTAAACGGAAGCTACAGTGGTTCGTGGACGAAGGAATTGTCACAGGATGGGATGACCCAAGGATGCCAACAGTTAGGGGTATTATGCGAAGAGGACTAACCAAAAAAGCACTATTTGACTTTATACTGGAACAGGGGCCATCCAAAGCAGTTAACCTCATGGAATGGGATAAGTTATGGGCCAAGAATAAGCAAATTATAGACCCGATTGTACCAAGGTACGCAGCAGTGGAAATAGATGCAGTGGAACTGAAACTAGATAACTTTAGTCAAGTGGAACTACCACCATCAAAGAGAATGCTGCACCCTAAAGACCCAAATATGGGAGAGTGTGATATATGGTTTACACCAACAGTACTACTGGACCGCGTTGATGCCGATGAAATTGTAGACGGTGAAGAAGTTACATTAATGCGATGGGGAAATGTATTCGTGTCGAAGCCAGCATTCACAGGACAGATCAACCCAGGAGGTGATTTCAAAAAGACTAAAAAGAAGCTACACTGGCTACCAAAAGATGACGACAAGGTAGGTATCAAGTGAGGGTTAACAAAAAAAATAACAACATTGCAGCTCGTCAAGTGTACGCTGAAGCTATATAGCGATCTGTTAGCAGTGGACAAAATAGACCCAGAAGAACTCAAGGAACCTGAAGATATGAGGAAATTCCTAGAACCTGTCACTGAGTGGACTACAGAGTGCCTCGCAGATAAGCAACTAGCATCACTGAGCAAAGGTAAACTGAGTTACTATATATATAGACCCTAACAGGTACCATCGTGCAACTGGAAAGACGAGGATACTACATAATCGATAAACCAGCAAGTGAAGGACATCTAGTCATGGTCAGCATACCGGTGCGTCACAAATCTAGATAATATATACACCATTGCAGGATGGAAAAATGAAGAAGAAGTGAACATGGAAGATATGCAACGACATACACACCCAACCCTAAACCACAAATAAAGCGTGGTGCACACCGGAATGAAACTATTGTAGCCAAAAGAATAGATTATTTAACATAGTCATGTATAGTAGTGTCGAATGTATGTAGTTTACGAAGTTTGTACAACAGAAAGCCATGGAACAAAACGAAGAACAGCCCAGGGTCGAAAGCCCATGCACCCAAAATGAAGAACCTGAAATAGAAGAAATAACACCAGAAGAACCAACACAACTAGATGAAAATGAAAGTTATGTCGCAATGGTCAACAGATATATCATGGGAATACTCAACTCAACTTTTGCCATCAGAAACATACTGATGTATAGGTGTTGCAGAGATACAGAAGAAGAGGTAATAGAAGAAGTCAAAGACGATGCAGAGGATCCAGATAGTAAAATTGAAGCTGTAAGTAAAGAGGAAACTGCAGATCCAGAGAAGCAAGATGTTAACGTAGTTAAGCGTTCACAGGAAGAAAATAAAAGACAGCTCAATATACCATCCATAGATATTGAGAAAATAGGAACAAATGAGGCAATTGAGCAGAATCAAGTATTGAACGAAGTAAAATTACCAAAAGGTGAAACGAGAACTGAAAGAGTTATGCAAATATTCGTAGAAAACTCAATCATCATGACAAAAGCAGCAATGAAAGAAAAAAAGGTAATATTCGCAGATAAAATCTTGTGTAATATGCTGCAAAAAATACACTTCATCTACGGGGATGAAGAAGATAAAAGCACATGGCACCCATTGGTAAATGTAATGGAAAGGCTACCAAAAGATACACCAAATAGTATCAAAGAAATGATAGAAACAGTAGCAAAAGATGAAGCATTCATGACGAATGCAGCAGAGAAAATATTCGTAATTGACCTGTTTACGAAATTTAACATGACACTCATGAAACAACATATACTCGACTACAAACAGCACGTAATAGCCAAATTATGGGAATCTTCAATAGAAACCGCAGAATATGAATCACGTCAATCAATACACACGGACGATGGAAGCGGAAGGAAGAAACTCGACTCCATAGATAAACCCAGAGTGTCATTCAGAGACGAAGTTGACGTAGCGGAATCCAGCAATGACTCACCAAGAGTAGTACGCCAAACCGATAACGTCAGACTACCAAACACTGTCGAACTAAATGATAAAACACGTAGAGCAAGGACATCAAGGTACCTATCATACGCATCTAAATTCATGTACACCAAAAAGTATACCAAGTTCGGACAACACTTTAGTAAAAATAAAGTTAAAACCGCCGATGGATGGACTAAGGCGCTGTATGGATCTATAGAAACATTCTACAGAAGTGAGTCCGACGGATCGATATCAGTCAAAGTTAGAGGAAAACTGCATACAGACCTCATCAGAGTTATATGCGTAATCAACGAAACACAACTATCAGCAGAATGGATACCGTTCCTTAAAGAAGCATCCAACGTATACGTATACTCCAAAACAACAAAAGTATTCAAACAAACATATGAATACCCAGTCATTGGCATCAAGCAAACCTCGGTCTTTGGAATCGCAATCAACGCATTGGACGAATCAGGATGCTTCATACTAGGATGTAGAGCACCACCAGAAACTAAAGAAGATGTTGATAACCTCACAAATATACTCAAAAAAGGTGGAATAAAAGATACGGAATCAATAGTGGCATTCAGAAACAATAAGTGCATACTCATGGGACAGGAAATAGAACCTATAGAACAAAAGTACAGACAAAAGTCAGCAGAACTGTGCTTCATGCTATACCCAATGCAAAATCACACGCTGGTAGAACTGAACGCCAATATTATACCGGAAGTAAGACTAGTACCACAAAGAGTTATCACATACATCATCAAAAAGGTTATCATCACACTCTTCCAAAAAATCGCACAAATCAGTAATAACTTCCAAGAATCACCATTCGCAAAACAAGTAGAACAAAATCGCGAATTCTACGCATGGGTAGAAAGATTATACGCCAAATACATGGGCAATGGAGATCGACAGAATTGCAACGTCAGCATTAGCACATACGATGGTAATGCCGGAGAAGAATAAACACTAACTTATACGTAATATACGCTCACCAACCCTAATAAAACGCTTACGACGTCGAGAACGATATGTGCCACGACGCATATTAGTCTCCCAGCTACGAACTAGAATACTTCCAGAGAATGTCAGTGGTACCACAGATTGATAGTGACTTAGTAAAGATCCATATAATAGCTCAGTAGGTAAATTAGGATCCGACATTACAGAGCTCCCTGACCCTAAACAGGGAAGGGTATTACTATTTTCCATCACAGCAGAAAAAAAACAATCCGCATGTTTGTGCGACTCAGAAACTTGCGATAGTAAGCGGCATCCTGAAATATAACAATGTCCATCAAATGGGCTAACACAAGAAAATCCATTATGAATACTCCAATGACGTTGACTTAAACGAAATAACCTAACAAAACCCATTGCGTAGAAGCAATTAATTAATATTAATACGCGAAAAAGCCGCTCCTGTTACACACAAATGGTACACACCCCTATAGACCAGTGTATATGTAGCATGTCTTCTATGGAATCAATTCAATAAAACTTACGGATATCTATTATATCTAACTCAACATAGTGCATATAGGAGGTTTCTATGCACAAATGTTACAAACATACAGGATAACATAACAATATGCAACTATACACACTGATGTGCCAGGGAACATACAATATTGCCGTGATGCGAGCATATCTAAAAAATTAAATACGATAACTACATTTAACCAAGGAGTCGTGATCCTTGACATAATTAAAAGGTTTGCAATATCAAAAATTGCAGTCGTCTACATTCCAATGGACCGCCTTCCATTGATCGCTAAGACTAATTAGAAGATATCAGAAATACAGTAGCTTCAGACTCGGAAGTCTTAGAACATATCAAATATAAATGGTCACTACCAGGAGCTGTCTCTGTAAGTAATTATTACAAAATCCTAAAAACGTACCCATGAACTTGCAATTTATATTCTCCTTACATGAACGTTGTGAAGTAACAGATATAATAAACATGTCAACGGAAGTGACTAAGCGTTCCCTAAAAACATTATGGAATAACAGAAAATACAAAGTACCATGCATAGTTGAAAATAGCATATAAGTGCTCCGACGACATAGCTATGTTGCTCAAAGTAGAAATGATAAAAGGCTTACGAGGCGTATCGTCCAAAATGGAATCCTCATTAACGTTTCCATTGGTTATACCAGGTGAATGTAACCCACGAAATATTAAAGTATCTATCTCCTGGCGTAAGCGAGTTACAACGTGTTCAGTAACGGAACTAAAATCATGCTTCTCAAGCTCCGATAATACATTGCACACAGTATCCATACCATGGTTATTAACATCACCCAAAGTACGATAAGCCTTAAATAGTGCACCACGGTAATTCAAAACACGATCCATAGTGTCATTTGAGCTTTGTGATGTTTTAACAGATGTCATTTTGCGCCGCTTGAAGTCATTGAGAACGTGAACGCCAGTTTCCACTGCGGATCCAGAATCAAGAGCATTCTCAGAAATCACGCCGTGCTTCAAGCCATAATCAACCATTATAGATATATCAACAGGATTTAATAGCGTATCTGCAGCAGGATAATATATCTGTACAAATATAAGGGAATATGTTCAAAACAACCTTAGACGATGCACAAGGCTTCAATGGGAGTACATCACAACCTAGCTTCAGCAACTCAGTGTATAAGCCAGTATTATCTGACTGCGTAAGACTCTGCTGCGATATCATTGCACTGCAAGATGAAATGCGATTTAATGCAGTGACTGTGCGATTACAAAGCTTGGAATCTTCCTTCAGGTAACCCGAAGATAATACATCCATGTGCAAGCTTATGATGCCATCTGAAACAGTGGATACAATTTCAAACCAAACCCACCCTTGTGAATATTCACATAAGAAGTGTTGGACAAACCCAAAGTTGAAATGGCATGTTTAGGTAACTATACAAAACGAGTCAACAATTGTTGAAGCCAACCAACCGAAAGATATAGACCCTCATCAAAACTTAAAGAAAATAGAATGGTTAAACCATCAATATTACCAGTGCTACAAAAACGCAACTTATAAGGTAGCAGCACGCCACGAATGAATTCCGAAGTACACAAAGCACCAAGACATAAATTGTCTAATTTAAAGCCAGCAGACTGCTACAAAGTGAATAAATACGATAGTATTTACATGACATATACAGTTCCAATGAATTAGAACTAATATAATAGATGTAACCAAATAAGATAATTGAACAGAACATGATTCATGCTTCAAAGCAGAGAAACTGCTAAAGATTCATCACATTACACCAGTATACGAATATCAATTACACATACCTGAAAAAAATCAAATACATCAAAAGAAGATGATTCTGATTGAGGAAAAGCAAGAGCAACCTAAAGAAAATAAATAATCATAAAAGCAATGAAACAAGAAGAATGTAATAGTTTAGAAAAACATACCGATGTAATCATAGAATACTTGTGGAAGTACTGTTCAACTGCCGATATGAATCTATTCTCATTCTGATTCCACTTAATAGGGAGCCCTTGTGAAATCTTAAAGGCAGTATAAGACAACGGAGTGCCACCCTGGTCAAACATTATGGTAACTAAAGTACTTCACAGCAATGTAGCAATACCATAATGGTTCAGAATGAGGTCATAATAAAGGAAAACAGAAGGAAATGATCACATTTCATATGGTCTACACACCGATGTGGAATTGACAATGAGGTAATAATGCTAAATCAACCGCGAACACTCACGATACATCTACACATCAATCTGTAGACAAGACATATGATAAACTAAAGTGTAACTCGATCTTTGAACGACAAAATTGGGCTACAAACGTGTAACATAGGTCACGAGACATATAGCAAACACAAAAATAGAATCCCGCTATTACCACATCTATCACAAACTAGATATATATAGCACACTTGGAACATACAAAAAAGAACAGAAGATTACGTCACGCAGTATTAAACCGATGTACTAAGATCTATCTGTTCCATGACTAAAAAAACAACATACATCATTAGCAATAAACGAAATTTTCATTCATTAATATAAAAGGTTGCTAAACGAGCAAAACCCAATCTAGATTAAAGTTTACCCTGGAGGCCAGCTCAACTGACGGCCAGCAATAACGTGCATATGCAAGTGAAATATCTGCTGACCCGCACCAGCACCGTCATTAATAACCAGACGATAATCACCAATGTTAAGGCTTCGAGTTATCTCAGCAACCTACAAATATAACAGTATAAGGGTATACAAAAAGAGTAACTGCTGAAAACTTTTTAAAAACATAAGGTGTACACATAATCACAACATAAGCTAAATAAGATAAAGAACCAACCTTGACCATCATATAACCCAAAATCTTAGCATGAGCATCAGTGGCATTACTCAAACGAGTTAAGCCGGCATGACGCTTTGGAATCACCAAAAAGTGAACTGGAGCAACCGGCTTGATATCATGAAAAGCAAGAATCTGTAAATCAATTTCCAGTTAATAATGCAAACCAACGTGCTCATCCTCATAGACCTTAACACAAGGAATACTACCATCAACTATACGGTCTACAACGATATGAACCCTAAAAGAAGGAAACACACCAAACACAGTTAACTCCTCCTCAGAGGGATTAAATGTTGATTCGTCAGAACCCATTCTAATGGGCGACATTTTACAGTTAGAAAATGTTGCTATTGATAAATTAAAAGCACGTTGCGGTAAACGAAAACTAGATACTCTAGCGAAGACACAGGGATATAATAAAGGTACAGTCAAAGACAAGCACGTCAAAGACCGTGAAAAGCCAACTAATAACATGTGAATATTTATTAATTAATGATTCATACGTTTAGTATAGTTATAAAAAGGACGTGTGGATGAAGAGAAAACAACGAGGGACACACTACAACATACACACCTAAACCAATTCCAACTAAGAGATCCCTAAAACAGAAATATGATGTACTCTAAACGAGTCAAAACCATACCAACCAAATACGAAACTGAATCCCCTAACATACTGGATGCCAAACGCTGTATATTTGCCATATTATACACACTTATGAGTTAAGTAACCATAGTAGTATAACATAACAAATTGTTGCTTTAATACATAGAATTAACCATTACAATAACAAATAATAATATAGAATGCTTTAATATTGCAAAAACAACGGTACACACAGGGGTTATATATACCCCAGCCACGACCAAACAACTACAGGTGTGTATGAAGAATTTGTTTTCTTATGAATACAAAGCCGCAGCGAAGTATATAGTCTTTCTCTTAAGCAATGTACGAGACATATGCGGCTGCGGGCATTCCAAAGACGACTCATTAACGAATTAACTTCATACGTGTGTCTTAACATCAAACAACTTGTGTCTTAACCTAATATGTATGAAGCCAGAATAGAAAAATAACATATGAGTCAAGCAAGTAGCACAATTTAAAGCTATAACGAAATAGACAAGATGGTTAGACCATGGACAAGACGTACCATAGGACTCGTGTCTACCACCCTAGCACTGGGTGGGTTGGTGGTAATAGCAGGAATAGTACTTCTAAACCCAAACTATTGGGAGAATAACAGCGAAGTGCCACAACAAGCAGCTGGACCTATCTTCGCACTAGAAGAGCAACGTGGAGCCCTTACCAAAAAACCGTTACTTATTGATCGCAATAACAAACATCATGATAGAGCTATCGAAATAGTGCTGCAACAAGGAAACGATATAGTACTATACAGGCTGAGACCATCGTTCAAGGAAACGCACTACATCAATCAAGTCATATTCAAGGGAATTGATATTACCATCAACCCACAAGGAGTAACTAAAGTGCTACCAAACGATGCGGTTATCAGTGTGCATTACCACCAAGCAAGCGATTGGACAAAGGTGTCAGTGCACTACAGAAAGTTCGGTAAGGTCCAACTAGAAGACTACATGAGAGAAGGTGATGATGGTACCTTCAACAAAGTCGTGGCTGCTAAGCTACCCACTTTCTATAGAGCTATGCACCTTGATACAGTCGATCTTGGAGATAAACTTGTGGTCAAACTGATGTTGCAAAACCAACATGGACAATCACTGGTTACACCCGCGCATAGAGCTAAGGTATCAACCACTAAGCTGTCAGACCAAAATAATGGATTCAGAGTCACCTGGATGTTCGAATATGGAATCTCAACTGAAGGAATCGTAGACAGAGTATACGCAGATTTCGATGTAGATGGTGATAATTTCAGCCACCCGGACCTTTCAAGAAGGGATCGCATTAAAATAGCTGAATACGAAAATGGATCTTACAAAGTTAAAAATCCAGCGAGGTACCAAATCGAACATATTTACAGGTCAAAGTATATCATCATCGATGGAGATAGGCAACATATCCTTAGGTACCTCATTGTGGTCAACAGATATAATCCCACCGTATCGAAGGTTTACCTTATCCTGTATAATGATATCACATCTGTCATCACATGTGCAGTGGTAACAGGAACCTACACATACAATACATGGGTAGTAGGAAACAACGTCATCGAACAATATGACATGCCAAGCACTAACTATATGGCTGCCAGAGCAGTTATCCCAGGAAATGGTACATCTAGACCGGTGTTGTATCCAGAAAACACGAATTATGCACATGAGTACCAGGATTACGTCAGATATCACGTAGATTGTATACCTTACGGAAAGTACAGTGACTATGAAACTGCCTGTGCGGCTTTAGAAGAAGAAAATGCTTATGGAAGCACAACTGGAGATAGTGAAATCTCTGTTGTATCAGCAGATCCATTCATGTCAAAGAAAAGAATTATCCTCGAATTCGGAAAAGAACTTCCCAAAGAAATTAAAAGGATGGTACTCAAAAGAGATAATAGCATACAATACTATACCATGGATGGGGAATTCACGGATGAGAGTACTTTCTTCGGAGTAAGGCTAGATAACTTTGAGTTCACATTGTACAAGGAAGATGAAACGATGATCACAAGTGAAGATACTATTACAGCCGTTGTATATACCCATATCGCAGGTTGGGTGAAAATAGAAATCCATTATGTGAGAGGTGGTAAAAGCTATATGCAACTATATACCAGAAGTCCACAGTCAACGGATTTCGATCGGGTGCCAACTGTACCGATGCCATATGGAGATTTGCCATATCAACTAGATGCAGTAGTGCACAAAGGAATGCTAATAATCAAAGCCATGTTGCAAAATAGGGCTGGACTATCAATGCTAGATCCATCATCAAAACCCAGTGTCCTCGTGCAGTATAAACATAGTTTGAACCAATGGTCATTAGCATTTTCTGTTCCCGTCGTTTTTCCGGATGGGAATATCAAGCATAGATTGCAGCTGAAGCTCACCGTAGAGAATAACATAGTTACCGTTGAAAGGATGGCAAAGTTCATACTGCTGGTAACACGAACTGAACGAGGATATTATCTAGAAAGAGCTAATGCGGGAGCCAGCATCGGGTCACGCACTATTTGGCTAGGTAAGCAACATTGCCATGTTATCCAAAATGTCATCGTGCCAAGTAATGATGACGATGAAACCGGATTGTTGTACACCTTCATATACACAAGAACACAGGCAGGATTGAGTTGTATAGTACGTAACGCTAGAATGGTAGCTGGGCGCTGGGAACAATATGAAGTTAGGAATTCAGTCAAACCGCAAAAACATGTACAAGATGTAAATGGGCAAAAATATGTTGATATATTTATTTACCCATCTGTTAACTATTCTCCTGTTGTATTGGTGGTACCAGAGATGCTGGATCTGAAACCTACAATTCAACCAAATACCGCAGGTGAAATACGTACGGTAAAATCTAAACATATGTTCGTTGTCAACATTTTTAACGATGTTGAAGAAGATTCCGTGGGTATACATCAGCAGGATATTGCCTGGTTGGAGATTGAAGGTCTGCCGAAGCTACCTGTGGAACTTGTTATTGGTAAGCCTCTGAAAGTGGAAATAGAGAAGCGCACAATGTCGGAAAGGCACTTTGAGTATTATACCATCAAAAATATATTTAAAAGAACGCATTACATGGGATGTGTTATATACGATAACCTCAAATTCTCCGTAATGGATAAGAAAGTAGATAATGAAATTGAACCCTCTATCACTTCCGTCTTTATTGTAAAATCGGAAGATTCAGAAACAGTAAGAATACAATACTGGAGTGATCAGATATCAAAGATCAAGCATTTCCACAGAAAGGGAGATGAGAAATTTTATGAAACTGACGGATTCAGGCATGAGGTGTCAGATAAGCCGTCCATTGTTACAACCGTCACTGTGGGAGATGCCGTTCTCTTAAGTACTCTACTGCAGAATGAAAAGGGTGAATCGCTGATTGATATGACAAGAAAGACAAGATTATTGGCATGTGTCGGCGATGATAACACTATGCCATATGTCAAAATGGTTGTCCCAATAAAATTGCCCAAATATGATCTCCAAGATGAAATAAACATCGCTTTCGAAGTGAATGAAGGACTTGGGATGTTGGATATGCCAGTGGGCAGCGTGCAGTGCCTTGTTGTGGGAAAGGATAAAAATGAAAGGCCAATGCTAATACCAGGTATTGGGAAGCGATTTGTGGAATTCGCCAATGCCCAATACAGGAATTTACTCAGAAATGGATTGCAGTTACTCAAGGTTATAGTCATCCCAACAGAGGAATGTAAGGTCAGAGCCGATGTTTATAGTTTTGTTTATGATGCAATGTCCGCATCACTTAGTGCTATTGTGCAAAACGGGATTATACGTTTTTCAGTATGGAGTGTTGAAGCTGACTATGAAGACGTATACTCTATACCCCTAGTGGATATAGATCATATTAGCCTTGTTATGCCCCAAAATGCCGGTGTCCCACCAGCAGTTGCACCAGAAACACATGGTATAATGAGAGAGCTTGAAAAGGGGTTGTTTTATGCTGTTAATATGGATATAGGCGACAACTATGGTGATGAAAAGGGTATTAAACCGTCAAGTGGTTTCTTAATAGCAGAAGAAATGAAGCTTACGCCATTGGAATTGGATATTGATAGGCATATGCCTACCGAAGTGCAAATGCTCCTTTTTAGTCGGGACGCTAAACAATACACGCTCAAATGGGAATATAAATACAGTCATTTTATTAGCAAAGTAATGTATAAAGGTGTTGTTGTCGATGTCATGGGTGCAGGGGGTGACCTCTTGCACAAAGGCGATGGTATCCTTTCAGTGGAGACTTTAACTAGAGAAAACAATGAATATATCCTTGTACAGTATATCAGGGATGGTAAAACCATGTTCCAGCAGTATAAGAAAGGTGATGACGAAAAATTCACCTTGGTAGGATTGCAGAAACGTGGTCAACATTCCAGTCCATATCAATTGACACAATTCAGAAATGGAAATGCGGTTATTATGAGAGTTATGCTGGAAAATGAAAAGAGTATATCATTGTTGGATGAAACTTCCGATGCTTTGCTAATGTCTAATATGGGCAATGATGGGCCAGGACAAAGTGTTAAGATAGCGTTGCCTATCAAGTACCCTGAAATAGATGTGAAGGATCGACTACATATAACCATTATGTATAAAAATGGAGAATTCAAATGTAGAAATAATAACGAAGCCACAACTGTTTACCATGCACCTCTCATTGATGAAGATGGAAACGAAAGGTTTTTACCTGTGAATGATAATGTATATGCCGATATAACGCAGATCAATAGTATTACAGTAGAAGGAGAAGTGCATAAGGTTATACGAGGTACGATAATTCCGAAGGGCGAAGGAACTAATAAAGCAACCATTTATTTCTTTTTGTACGATACTAACACTGGTATCCTAACATGTGTGACCAGCGAGGCCAGGGTGGTAGGTGGACTCTATCAGTTCACCGGTGTAATCGATGATGCCTTTAGAATGCCTCCACAAAATGTAACTGATATGTCAGTGGATGTATATAGACTCAATGAGAACCGCTACTCTGTGGAGCCATGTGATGCTGCCTTGGTCAATGAGCTTGAGAAAACTGGATGGTATATATTGCGATACAAAAATGCCGGAAATCTGATCCCACGCCCGTTCAATGAAAATGATACGGCATTTATAGCTGAAACAGGCATCTCGAAGATACCCGTAGTAATCAGTAACATTAAAGGTTACAAAGCAACCGAAGTAGAAGTAACCGAATTGAAAACTCCTGATGGTTTGTACTACAGAATCAAGCCTATATATAACAAAACCCATCGTATCACAGAAATAAATGTCCCTGGATTGACTCGTACAGTATTCGACACAACCACTGGGAAAAGTTTGGGCGATAGAGAAATTATATATATGTATACAACAAGCAAGGATAATTACGAGAAGCTTGGATTCTATGGTATGATGAACAAGAAATTCTCTTTCAAAGAATATATACGTGATGGTACTAAACAAGAGTATATACCCATCAGAGTCTCCGATATAGGAAGTACGTCACCGCCATATGTGTTCTGTACGGTTGTTTACAGTAATGATGTTATAATGAGGGTTCATTTACAAAGCCCTAAAGGATTGACTCTCATAGACCGCACTGATGTGTCTACAGTTATATTCGTTATGATGAAGGATCTGGATTCCGGTATTTTGTTCATGGTATTGCCTATTATATACCCAGACACCAATGTCAAAGATAGGCTATACTTAAAATTCAAATCCGCAAAGCAGAGTATGAAATTTGTGCCAGATAGTGATCTACGGTCAAAGAAACTTGTAGTTGAATATCATAATGATGGGAATTATACATTGGGGCCAGCAGAAGATTTTAAATATATCAATATTATCGCATATAATGGTGCAAACCTAAATCGTTATGCCAGCAACCACATCGTAAAAGTTGTGTTGGTCCCAGATAGAGGCAAGGATGCTAAAACCGGGAATCTGTATGTATTCACATTGGATTGGAATAAACGCATTCTTACATGTGTTTCAATGGCGGCTACTCTAGTGGATTCCACATGGGAGTTTGGACCAGCGATAAACGAAAGATATAGTTATCCAACCACAACCATCGATAATGCTACAATAAGTATCGACTACGCAAATGAAATGTATCAGCCTGAATTGTTCCCGAAAGAATCCGGTTCCATTAACGTGATCGATGATAGCCTCTATTTAATAAAGCCTAACATGGGTGTGGAGACCAGCAATATGGGATTGCATCCTATGGATGTTGGAAAATACGTCGCATCAGCATTGCCAATGATACCTGTGGTTCTCGATCTTGATCGCCCATTACCTGATGAAATCCACCTAGTCGTGGGAGAAACTTTATATTCCACCACCTACAAATTGAAACCTGAGTACGAAAGGTCCCACTATATAAGCAGGTTCAAGTACAAAAATATAGATCAAGTTGTACAGACACGAGATGATGCATGGATACGTCGCAATGGTGGAAATTACGGTGTAGTAAAACGTGATTACAATACCCATGAAATATGGCTAATAGAAACACCAATCGCAATGAGGAAGATTGAAGAATATTCAAAGGAACCAAAGTGAATAATGGGTGATAACACCCTCTGAGTTTTAAATGAGGTATTGAATACATCATAATTGAACATCAACTACCGTCCCATTGGTTTAAGCGTACCTACATATGTTTGAAGAATGATGAAGTTATAACGCTTAGTGGAACATATTTGATAAATGCTATTGTATAGCAGTATACCATTTGGGCGATTTGTAACGCCTATGGACCAATTTAATTTATTATTAATGACATAACAGGATTACGGTGGTTGTATGGCAGTTGGTTCCCGTTTTAGTAGAATGGCTACACATCAAAATAGAAATGAATGTAGATACTTAATAGGCAATGAAACACACTTTTAGTAATAATTATATACAGAAGCATCTTTTTCACAGGATGTGTAACATGTTTGTAATGAAACTCCCTGAATGAACATTAATTCTAATATCGCAGCAATGTGCTACACTTATAGGATATTAAAAGCATTGTTGACTGTCGAAAAACGACAAAGTCACCGAAGCTTTTAAATGTGGGATCTTTTTGACTATAGTTAGAATGATATTCATTAAAACATAAAATAATGGACATGTCTAAAGTATGTAGGATTCTACCAGTTAGAAGAACATATAAGAAACGATATCATACGGCTACCAAGGCAACAGAATATAGATGGAAAATGCCGTGGCAACAGTCGTCCATATTCAACCAATGGTCGAATGATTATCGTAGTAATTATAACTACACGTTGCAATCGGAAGATACAATAACAAGTAATCAGTATGATGATAGTAACCCTTCATCGCAACCGAAGAAAATATTCATTCACAACATCTTCCAGACAACAGAATTACCGAAGTGGAATCCAAACCTATATATCAAAGCTTTGCAAAATTCAACTTACATACCAAAGGATATAGCAGACAAGCTGCCAAATTATGAAAGTAAACTTAAACAAATTATTAAAATGGTCGCACAAAATATCACAACCATTAACAACTACGAACTCGCAAGAACCATTTTCGCATGCTCCAAGGGAAAGCTACTCCAGAACCAATATGCGACAATTTCGTTCATAAAACTCCTAGAAAACGAAGGTATGTAAAGAACCCTGAGTCTCATATTCTGCAGTGCTACAACGGCTAGATACGATGCATATAATCGAATTATACCGAATACTACATTCGGTTACAAACATTAATGCAGATGCGGCCAACTATCCAGAGAGTGCATTAAATGAAACAACTTGTGTACAAATGCCATTCGACGCCGATATGGTCAAATGTATCATATATCGCATCGTAGATAGAATCACAAATATCGGAGCTATGGTAAGGTTCATTATACAAAATGTAAATTAGCCTTACAGGATATAGCGAACCTAATATGTTTGGTTGCTTATAACGGAATGATTGATTCAAACATAACACTGAAAATCAACAAAGGTGTAAAGCGAAGGTTAGATTACATCTTAGCACGAATGTAAGATGATATAGGCTTTGGGGTTTAACGGAACCCATTAAAATACTGACACCAGTAATAGCACTTGCAATGTTTGGAATGTTGCAGGTGGAAACTGCGGTAAATTCACTACGCATAGATATAAACATAAGACAGGCCAGCTCATTAAAGGCGTTACAAAGTTGTTCTACGTTACCCAGATATAGTGTTAATTTCACAGAAGCTACGGTATGGCATGTATTAAATTATTAACTATTCCTAGGAATGCAAGTCTATGATACGTATCATCAATGAACATATCTTCCCTATGAAGTTGTTGGAAGTTATACTGCGCATAGATTACCCAGAAGTAAGGCATTCAGCTTAGATTATATTACCACTCAGTTATATAAAGGATTCGATGCCGAGAGCATAGCATATCTAAATCAAATACGATACATCAAGCCATTGCTAATAAGCTACAAAGATTGGGATTATCTAAGGCCATTGACACAAGCATGGGAACCATATATGTATGCCGATAGTCAATACAACATCCTTCCACATATACACGGGCCATATGTGATTAGAATGTGCGATCCTATAAAAAAGATAATAATACAGCCAACAATAGAATGGCAAAATGTATCTTCCTGGCAAAAATTCTATATTAAACACTATCAAAGCATGATGAACAGACATTTAGAGAAGAGCGGATTCAATATACAAAGTGAACATAAAACTTGATTATTAAAAATGTTCAAACCAAAAACGGTGGGCACATGTAAAACGCAAATAGATTTGCTGCATACTGTAACCCGTCAATTGTGTAAAAGTCTGGTATTCGAGTCACACAAATGAAATTGGCACGCCTGTACATTTCACAAGCCTTTTTGTTATACGATATGACGTGTAAGTAGATGCTCAAAGGCATCCTCTCACACTGACTGAAAGCGTCCAAAACTGAACTTATAGACAGCCTGAAAGGTGCAACTTCAGACTCCGATATCTCATCCAACTCTAGGGATGAATTTTCATCCATAGAAGTATTGAGGTGCAAGTTTAAAGTCGATAGCAAAGGCTCACGTAAATCATCAGAACACCGAAACATGTCACCATTGTAAATAAAGACGTTGTAACAGCAAAAGTACAACATTGATTGAAGAAACATAATCAAATGTGTGCCCAGAAAACGGGAACGTAGGCCCATAGTAACACCTGCACTCAACAAATATACAGTTTTACAGGTGTCCAATGAAAATGACGACAGATAATCCAACAACTCCCGATTAGTGTATAAGTTAGAGAATAAAAACCTATAAGAATCCCCCGATAAGTGATCAAAATTAGGTAGAGTAGGTATAGAGACCCCGGAAGATGCAGGCGATTGTAAGTATGGGAATACGATATCTTCATAGAAGTTGTTAAGGGCAAAATAGTCATTGTTAGATGTCATTGGACTCAATTCTTGTTGGTTTACCCATAAAGTTAAAAAACCAACCAAAAATTCATCATTCTCTCGATCATACGTAGCATCGTTTAAAATACAATCAACAGGCGCAAACATATCGGTATCTACCAAATCGTCAACATTGTCCCCCTCTTCGTTAGATTCTGTACCTAACGGTGTCACAAGACGCGTATTAATGTTTGCTGTTTCCTTCCGAGTAGTATGTTCACTGCATGAAGCCGATGATTCCGAAGTGCTGCCACTGGAATCAGGAGTTGCACAACAAATAATCGATCGCGTGTCACAATTGGACACAATTGTTGATTTGGGTAAAAACATGCCAATTCCAATAAGTGTAGAAACTGACCAAAACTGAGATAATATTAGACATATGAAATCAAACCCACGTCAGATGATGATGCAGAATCATCCGATACAATACGGCAAGCCGTGTCGTAAAAACGGCTATCGTAATTTATAGGAAACAAACGCTTGTGAAGCAGCAGCAAACCTTCACGATGACGAGGTGCCAAAGGACGCATACGAAGTTCCCGAAAAATGCGTAAATCCTTGGGTAATGACAATAGAGTTGTGTTCAGCAAGCTCCATTCTGATGGATATATTTCGACACCAGGAATTAAAGCCGATGAACGATATTGATTGCTGGAATCAGACATTTGGCTAGAGGATCTTTATAATGTAGCGTCCTGGCCATAAGTAGTCACAGCGACATAACGATACACATACGCGTTAGATCTATCACTTACCATATACATTAGTATAACTACATTAAAGATAACAAAATAAATAAGTGTGACGCATTATACAATAGAGTGGATATAATAACACGTCAATATCAAACCTCATCAAACCGTTGGAACCAAACACAAACTTGTCTGGGCAATCTTCTTTACAACAAATGTGTAAGATTCAATCGGCAATTAAATGTTTCAATAATGAAACACCTAAGTAAAACAAAGGTTCAATGAGGCATGTGTGTCTTCTAGATTTACGTAAAACCTAGCTATGCAGTATGAATGAACAAATTAGATTAAGGCACATTTCTCTATAGCCCTGTTGCTTGGTCGAAGATTTTTAGGAATGTATCTGTTTCAAAGATTCCGCTGTTGCTAGAGAGTAATCATGTTATTGGATAGATTATGCAAATTTTGTTTAGAAACAAGGGGACATGTAGTTTCATTCAGCAGGTGTATCTCTATACTCTTATAGAAACTGGTTCTCACCATGTAATACTAAAAATTGGTCATGTATAACTTGAAAGAATTATTATTATACAAGTGATCTATTAAATGAATTATATTGTTGTTCTATGGGCTATTGTCAGTCGATAAATGAATTATTAAAACGCTTATGAAACAAAGATTGCTCTTCATATACACCACAGAAAACAGAAAAAACGTAAATAGTGTGACATTATGTATGACAATTAGCAGACGAGTTATTGGAACAAAGGTAAACAATATACTATTGAAATCTGTTGCCAACATTCACTAACAAGTCTAGAAATGGAACACGATTGTGATTCACAATGATTACACTAATTATTGGTCTGGCCACCTCTTGTAGGCGTATTTACGAGATACATATTAAAGATCGCAATGCTAAACTTTAAAATTGAATGTTGTCACCACATATATAATGTGTCCCACGTATAATGCACGGTGAATTGTGAAAGTAATCATAAATTAGTATATAGTCATGACCTGATATCTATATCGAATTAATTGTTTGTTCGCATCGAAATATAAATAATAACATCCATCACCACTGTTCGGATGATCACAACCATCAGTCCAATCAAACTACTTATGATGTTTCTAACCTTAAATTAAAAAAGATAATTAGACATTATATGCCATCATTATGACATACAAAAGCATAGTATCGTTCCAAAATGGATTCTAATAGCGATTGGAATGGTTTCTATATTACACCTATCAGGTACAGACAGAACAAGTCGCAGACGACACAGATTAATAACTATAACTCCCAGTACATAACATAAAGCTCATAGTAATCACTAATGTCAATAATATATTTCCATCTGTGTAACTCAATGGATCCAATAATGTAGACATAGATTGTGACAACAGTCAAATGGATACATATACCAGCATTATCCACATAAATATAGAAAACCAATGACATTTACACTGGATATTGTGATTTAATCACAACCTGCATATTACAAAATGGCAACTGTGTAACGAGAACATGGAGCTATTGAATATCACAAGCCCATTCGTACACACCATATATCAAAATACAGAACAATGTACATTACATCTTATAAAACACTATATAATAAAGTATTTATATAAGAAGCTAATTTAACCAAAGGAATTAACTGTATATAACCCATTCCTAGGGGGTGACTTTTCATACACCGTAATAGGGAGGGTCCATGATTTTAGCATCTTTTATATCCCTAAACGGTTCATTGTTTTATGTTTTATCTTTTAAATTAAAAGCATGGGTTAAACTGCACATTTATAGCTTTATTCTAACTCGTGTCTAGATGATCATGCCACCATATAGGCATTTGGATCATGGGCACAGCTTAATATGTGAGATTGTAGTAAATGTAAATGCTAATACACTGCTAGTGATGATGTAGAGCTATTCAATGCTTGTGGGATGGGTATTCAGAGGTGGTCAATGAGATAAAGGCTCTACAATATGACAGACGGCAAAGATGGGCAAGAATTTTTAGAGAAGGCTGCCAATTTTTTAAAAGGTCTCAGTTTGATGCAGCCTCTGAATTTGTGCTTGCTGAGTTCCTCGTTTGCCATGCAGCGTTTCGGATATGGTCCAGATTCTGTAGGAATATTTATTGGCATGTGTCATAATTCTATGGAGCTATTTTATTTGTTTTCTGCATTAGGAACATTGGCTTTTTTCTCTTGTTTGAAACAGTGTTGTGATATAACAAAGACAATACAACAATGGTGTTCCATCCTGGTTTCCTGGATCATTGTTGCTGTTAATGTCGTTATCCTGAAAGCGTTTGCTTTGGGAGAAGGGAATTCAAATGTAGTTGCTTATTATTGGGCCTTGGTAATTGCTCACCTTGTAGCAGGTATAGATGACATGATTATGTACGACATCTCATCGAATAACATAGCATCATATGACCTTGGTTCATCCTGTACCGGAATATTCGTGGCTTTAATGCATGGTATGACATTATTCATTTTACACAAGATTGGTATGGATGTGAATTATTGGCTCGTGCTAATGCATATTGTTGTTATGTTGACTCTATCATTTATTGTAGCCATTGTATGGAGTTATTATATTTCCACTAAGTTAGGTGAAAGTTCAGGCGAATCACAACCGACTACTGAAAATGGAAATTGCGATGGCAAATTTACATTTGGGAAAGCATATTTTGGCGCCTTTCCTATGATGGCAGCTAGTACCGTAGGCTATGGGTTTATATATGTAATCTACCCTCTCATTTCTCCATTCGAGATGGTGGCGTATAAACACAGATACCCAATTCAAAGTTTATGCACTATCTTCCATGCGATTGCTGGCATAAGTATATGTTACCTTGCCGAGAAAGCAGGTTTGAAAGACAAGTGGGAAAATGACAAAGCTTGTTATTACCTATTATATCTCCTTTTCATTCCATATCTCGGCATAGGGATCATGTTTATTGTAATTATGCATTACCCTTTGTCGACAGTAGCAAAGCTTGTTCACATGAAACCGCTGATTGTAGGATTCCTAACAGTATTCTTCTTTTTTTCTGGTGAAGTGGTAATTATTTCATCAACGTCATCAATTGATGGGAATGCAAAGCCCTCCAAAACTGCAAGAGGTGGGAAAGAGTGCAAATGTTCATATGGCTCCACTTTGTCATCAGTAAATTTAGGTATAAACCTACTTGTTTTGAACATTGCCAAGTATATATCAGAAGCGTATATACAAGAATTTATAGTAACAAGAGATGCCTACAAACCTGGAGAACCATGGCCAACTGAAGGAATGAGCGTAACGGATAGTTTCCTATACTGGTTGTTCGTCGGTATTGAAGAAGGCTTTGTAAGCTTTAAAGAATCGTTTGACCAAAATGTCAAGGGTAAGCTAGAGCATACCCTTATGGAAATGAATTCCGAATTTTAATAATGTGCTTGTACAAGAAACACGGTATTTCTGCACAAGAGCCATAATAGTATATCGGGTCGGTAACACATGTAACTTCTCGGGCGTAATACACATTAAGCGCCATTAATGTGTTATCTTTAATCAGCATGGTCTGATCTAACTTCATCAATAAATGTGCCATAACACATGAATTAAATGTGGTATCAAACGTTCTGTGATTTCTTTGTATTGAGTAGGTGTATTATTGAAATTTCAATTGTAGACAGCGTTTGCAAAATGACTATGACTGAATGTAGAGTAGTACTAGATAAGTATCCGTATAGGTTATTGTTTCGAGAAACTATAACAAACTGATATTGATTTTTACTGTACGATACTGTGATTTGGGATTTTGGGACCGAAGACTTTCGGCTGATATAGTCCACTAATAAGCGATATAATGGGAGGTCATATAGTTTTCATCAGTTAACATTAACTTGACACGCGATAAAGGAATCTTGCGTAACTGCGTAAACGTGCCCCGCCCTTTGTAACATTACCTAAATGAAAAATGAACTGATGATAGGAGATCTGGTAAGAGTTCCATCATAAAGAGGAAGGTTTACATGAACTGAACCGACGATGTATTAAATGTAGCAACTGTATAATTAATAAGGTTGACACGTGTTTAACTATATGGCACAGACACTGTAGCATTCGTTGCGTGACAAGGTCGTACATGCTATTAGACTACATAGTACTACTGGCAAATGACAATGTCGATGTAGTATTTTATTATAACCTAACTTACGTTTAACTCCAGGTGTTATTTAACTCATTAGGAGTCACGCTAATACTAGCTGATGTAGGTGGATTATTAGTGTATAGTCCAGTTCGGCACAATGTGAAATGTCCTTGTATATGAAATGAAACAAGTTCATACCATGTTCAAGTCTTTTTTGTTGTGTAAGGAACCATAGCTGGCAACTTGTGGTAAGCAATATCCTTGCTCATAAACATTTAGATCATATGCTACATGGAAATGGAGAGATGATGTCAAATTGTCAAGCTATATTACCTTCTGTTTACAACTAAGAACTTGTAGTTTAAGCAAGATTGTATATATTAAGCATATGATGTTATGTCATGTTATCATCATGGATAGAACTCTCTCAAGGTGTATAAATTTGGGACATCCACGAAACCACGGTTTGATATGCTTGCATGGCTTTATAACCACGGTATATTTGTGTTTAAATAGGTATCATGGTAAAATTACGGCTGTTTTATTTGGGGGAGTTTTGGTATTTAGCTGACTAGACGGATTGTTGGCCCTTCAACCTAACCAAATAAACTACAGGGGCATTCATGGTACAACAAGAGTATTTCATTGGTATTCAGCATGATAGATAATGATAATTTTGATTTGCGCTTGCTAACGAATGGCACTGATAGGTTTGAGTCACAATGCATACCATAATTCGAAAAATAAGATGCAAGGTAAAAACAATTTGAAGCGGGTTGCTTTGTTTTGGAAAACGCGACAATACATGTTGCTCATAATATAATGCATGATTGCAAGCCCTAATCTAACTAGCTGGCTGTAAGATTGAATGAAATCAGTACGTTACTAAATTATTCACGATTTTGTATAAGAGATTACATGAGTGTTGTAAAATCCGCCGCCGTAATGGAATTGAAGAATTTACACGGAGGTAGTGTGTTTGCGGGTATGTTACAGTATATTAACATGCGAATTATAATGCCACAATTGTATAAAATGTTTGAAATGTTCAAACATATTAATCCAGACAGTACGGATACCAACGGTCTCATTAATACATACAGTGTCCAGACAATATTAGTCATCCTAAGATGCACACAAATTGCCAGCAATCAGTGTGATTAATTCAAATTCCAGGACACAGTCCCGATGGAATATCTTACTAGTTTGTCGGGTGTAACCACGAATCACGGAAGACACCTCCTGATGACTCTGGCCCCCGAAGGTTACATTCACTACCCGGTGTTTCAACCCCTGTGTCGTACAAATCTTCTGTATCTAGCATACGGGCATTGCTAAGTAGCCGCTGGTCACGCACCTGCTTGGCGAACGCCTTCATAACCTTGATGGCGTTGCCCTTGAAACCGAACACTAACATGATAACGAATGCCACGAAGCCGTAGACAAATATGGCTATTGGGGCAATGCTTTGAAGTTCGGCTTTGATAGCGCTGATATGTTGATGGTGTTTTGCTCCCAGGGCTATCAAGGTAGATACCAATAACAGAAACAGTAGTGCGAATATCCCGAAAGTAATTACGTCTGGGTTATAGTACCTGCACAACGGCCTCTTGGCATGGATGTACAAAAACAGTGCAACCGTAAGTATATATAGCATAGCGATAAGGCCTACGAGGGTCCATTGCTGTTGTGTAATCTCTGGGAACATTGAGAGACATGTTGTTATCAATATGCCTATGACAGTGCCAGTCAGGAATATGAACACAGCATCACACATTGTAAATGACATACAGCATAGGTTTACCTGGTAAGCACTGATGCATAGGCCAATCACGAAGATGTAGTTAACCGCTGCCATGAACCTATGGTGATGCCAGGTCTTATTATCTTTTCCATAATCGCCATTATTGTCCTTTAACTCCTTTAGCGTATACGCATGGGCAGCAAATACCAGCATGTATATGAATGCAAATGTATAGAACACCTTCTTGTTAAGTGTCATGCAGCCACCGAAGCAGTGTGTCTTCATAGCGCATATGATGAACCCGAACATTGCTAGTAGCTCCAGGCCAGTGAATCCCATGGCGCCATAGGCACGAAAATGCTTATCTTTGTCCTGTACTATGTTTATCCCATTATCTGGCATAACCACTATGAACACTGCAAAGAATGCCGAGATAACAACCGCGAAGCCTAATATGAACAGTGCACTGTCCCACGAGGTCCAGTGAAGCTTCATGAACCTGCATCGATAGCCCAGAAAGTGGAGCGCTAGATGACTCAGAACGATAGCTATGCTCAGCGCAGTCATGTCAGCGTTTTTTAGCTTGCCCTCATTAGGGCTCAGAGCCTTTATCTCTATGGCTTCTACAGTAGCGATCAGCAGCATTGCCATACAGAAACCGAAGCCTAGGATTGCTACCAGTATGAACAGCAGCTTTGCGATTGGCATAAGGTACCTTACCGAATCAGCTACCTTAGGGGCAGCCTCATCAGAGTAAGGGCCTATACCAGCCCGAATACCCGGCATTTTGGCTAGATATTGGCAATAGACACGCGCGTGTACACATGGACTTGTCTTGCGGGCATCCCCCATACACCCTGGGAATGACATAGAATACTAATAGTAGTGAAAACTAATGTGTAGTATGCAATACTAGATTGTATTACTCTGTGATGATGTATATTACTCCACAGTACTATGTAATACTGTACATTACTCTATAGTACTGTCTAGTAGTCTCTAGTACTGAAGAACGCTGTAAATACCATACCCTTTTAGGAACGATGCAGTGAAATGATCTTTGGGTATCACTAGACATGCCATAACGAAGTATTTCTGTCGCAGTGAAACAACCTGAGGGCACTGGTGTACCATGTCATCTTCATTGTATATAATCTGTCTATGTGCACCGATGCAAGTGATATTGCAGCATACTCTATATTGGAATCCATACGAGATGTCTACGTTACATGGTACATTGGTCTAATATCTCTACGTGTCTTTGGTTATCCATGAAGATGGTACCCTAGATAACCCTGAATAGTGTATCCACCTGCTACTCTAGCGATATCAAGTCTATTGGAATATATTTGCTACAGTAATATCACATGGTATCTCTGCGCTGCATAATAGCTGCTACTAGTAGTGTCCAGTAATACCATAAACTGTCTATAGATTATATAGTGGCTTCGGACCATCATCTAGTGACTACTACTAGTAGTGTTCAATAACACCACATAGTATCTCTGGGTTACATAGTAGCTGGTACTACTGGTATCTAGTGCTATTGTAGGTGGAGAGCATTTTTGCTTTAATGGTCAATTGACGCTACACATTATCGGTCTAGCGTCACTCATATTGACCTATAATGATATAGACAATCGGCGCATGAACTACTGGTGTTGAACGTTACAATGGATACCCATCAGTCTTCTACAGAATAGTATCATAAAAACCACCGAAAATTACTAGGGCAGCGATACTTATAAATGTCAATGAACTTATTGTATGATACTGCCAGTTAAGACAATCAATGTAGACTTACAATGATATACAAAGCCAAATGTATCAGTGTAATCTATCACAAAGCCCTGTGCCCTATTACATTAAAATTATTGTAATACATCGAGCTTAGCAATACTATACAGTTTAATTTGAACCATTACATTTAGATAGACGGATTTTCTGCTGCTCTTTCTCACTCAAAGAGAAAAACTTTCTAATGCGCTTTTCCAATTTGGGCTCTATTAGCGTGTCGCAGTCTTCTGGAACCATCGCGGCCAAATACTTTGGTAACGTATAACGTAGAGAAGCCCTATTTTCCGGCAAAGGTAACAGATACCAGTCAACAGCACACAGAGAGAAATATTTCCTAATAAGTTCTTCCACTGCGGGGTCTACTGACCTGCGGTAGTTGAATGGAACCTTTGCGGCCAAATCCTTTGGTAACGAAGATCGTAACGCAGCTCTGTTACCCGGCAAGCGATAGAGATACCATTCAACGGTATACAATGGCAAATACTTCCTAATACGTTCTTCCACCTCAGGATCTATTGGTTCATTACAGTCTTCTGGGACCTTGTCAGCCAAATAGCTTGGTAACGAACGACGTAAGGCAGTTCTGCTTACCTGCTCGGATAACAAATACCAATCAAGGGTATACAATGAGAAAATCTTCTTAATACGTCTTTGACCCGCGGGTTCTAGTGGCTCCTCACAGTCCTTTAGAACTTCTTTGTCCATATCAGAGGGCAACTCCTCACGAAGACTTGACACGCTTTCCGTCTCGGGTAGCAGGTGCGAATCAACGGAATACATGGGTTGCTCGGGTGTCTCTATCTGTTCTTCTACGTCAGTATTGTCTCCTTCCACTACTTCTTGAGATTCAGTGGCAATGTCGCCATTCTCACAAAAGAATCCGCCGTCCAGTGTATCCTGCGTAAGTTGCTCCTGGGCTACATCAGTAGAGGTGACAGTGGTAGACAGCCCGAATGCCACAACTACAGAGAGCTTCCATAACATGTTGAAGGCTACCATCTTGCTGAAGTTAGTAGAAAGTGAGATGGCTATCTGTTAGACATAATTGTTGTCATGCCCCATGGAGAGTAATTTTGCGATTCATATTACATGCGTTTCTCAGGAATACAGCTGTCTACAGTACTTTTCAGTGTATAATTGCTGTTAGGGAAACTGGTGTATTATTTACAGGGAATGAGACAGGGTAATGTAGTACACAATTAATGGTAGAACACACCCTGTGGCGATATAAACTAGACACTTGACTAATATTACAACAGTTTTCATACAGTTTAGAGCTACTTTGCTATAGTATGGTACCGATGGACGTATTTACCATTTAACATTCATTGCTAATAGGAGATTATTTCATTGTACTAGTGATGTCTAATTATATACACAAGTGCTACGTGAGGTATGTCTAAAAGTCATACCATTAGGAATATCGTCCAAGTAATTATCTAGGATAGATATGATCCAGTAGATAGTTAGCGAGAAGCTAAGATGTTACATCGAGTTATACCTTACAGAAATGCATTATGATGTACCACTTCCACTGCGATTATATAGGTACTCCCACAGTTCGACTCTTTGCGTCACGATTAACATTACTGGTTATCAATTAATCGCGTGTAGCTTTAAAACCAAAGGTCCCATAAATGAATATGTTGCACTACTAATTCATTGGCTCTTTTAGAGCGTGGAAATGCTATTGACTGTAACGCCTTTCACTCCCACCTCCATATCCCTCTCCGGGCACTACATAAATCAATACTAATCATACATAACCACTGCCAATAAACCTTCGCTGCGAGGACCTACATCATAAATTCAGTCGCCCATTAGAGTGTCTTCCATCTAGACAGTATAGCTTAAGAGACAGCTCACTGGACGTAGCTTCCTGGACTAGCTGTTCCGACGCTGGTAACCATGTAATTCCATCCCATTGGTAGTTCCTGGGTCACTGCGACTGCGGATCCACTATGACATAGACCGGCTCAATGTGGCAAACGGTCTCATATTGACAGTGAGTGTACCATATGTGACACCTATAGCGCTGTGTGGCGTAATGTACTATTGTATGGACCCCCAATGGCATAGACAATGTACTGTGTGTACGTCATAAGTTGCACTACCTACTGCAGTCACTGCCATGCTATGGAACCCACTGGCAAATTTGAATGTGTGTGGTACCACGGAAGGGCTATCAGTAGCTCCTCAGTGAACTAACTGCAGCCTTCCACAGATATCCCACTTACTCTATATTAGCACTGCTTAATGCACTGGTTTCACCGGAATGTGTACCCTGTTAATGCCCATTATAGGATCACTACCTATACCGCTACTATATATAGTGAGTGACACTAGTGTATATCATTTAGCACCGTTGCGCCGAAGGCGCCACTATTTTCTACCAAAATACTCCACGAGTTCCATTCCTTTGCGTCCCGTCATCACCTTATACCACATACATTGCCAGTGGTGCTCTCCACCCCGTAACCAATGCGACCTCATATGTGTCCAGTCCAGTGGCCATATGGCTCCAAATGCTAGGTAGAGTACCGCCACGAGCCAGGCCATCGTGAGCACAAAGATCCAGGGGAGCCGTATGTCGTATTGGAGCTTGCCGACCTGGGAGAGGAGATTGGTTAGGGGGTGGTCCTGAGAGGTGGCCTGCTTATCATCTAGTACTTTGCTTAGACTTTCTAGGAACTCGTGACAGTGCTTAGTAGTCTTCGTGTTCTCTATGCTATAATCCCCCTCTTTGCTTCCATCCTTCTGATAATACCCCTCCAGATTGAATGGGTTACCGTAACTGAAGCCATGTCTATACAACACTGGTAGTACCCCGGTACATGATACAACCGACTGGCATCCACACTGTCCACCGCCATTGCTACCGTGTTCTCCCTTCCTGCACTTATTGGGGTCACATTGTCCTTTGCAGCCCCGGCATTCAATCTGTTGGAATGCGTCAGACAGTGAACGTAATCCACCTTCAAGTGCATCTGATAGATACAGTACCCATGAGAGGTATGTGCCGCCGAAAGTGGCACTCACTGCGGTGTACAGTTCACCGGTTAGGGGGGAGACGTATTCTGAGTCCTTGGTCAGTGCGGAGAGGGCGGATGGAGAGGTTCCATTACTGGAATATCCAGTGGTAACACCGGCTTTGTCGCCCTTAATCTTAATCAGTGCTTCTCCTACACTTGTTCTGTATTTCCCTCCATCCATTTCATTCCCCTTGGGTATCCACTCTATCTTTCTTACTTCTTCCCGCAACCCAGAGGCACACCAGCCGCAATAGTAATCAGTTTCTCCTTTCTGAGACGGATCGCCTGTATGCCCACACGGCACATTCCTTTCCTGTTTGTTCTTTCCCTTCACTGGATTTCCTACACCACCCCTAAAGAACCCGAATACATCACCCAGTACCTGTGGTGTCGTGGCACTGAGTGCTGCTGTAACTCTCACTAGTGTATAAACACACGACTGCATCATGTTCTCATTACTGAAGAAGTACAGGATGCCATAAAGGCGTTGGCCGGTACAATCGCTGGTGCTGCCACTATAGAATTGATTCCTGAAACCCATTGGCAAGGGGCAGCATTGGCCGGAACCACCACAGTGTCCTAAGTGGGATGCAGCCGGTGGGTACTCTGGGTCTTCACCTTCTGGTACTTCACTACAACTAAAACCTGGCAACCTATCCTCCAGGAATGCCTGGAGGGGGGAGGGAAAGCCGTCCATGTATTGTTGGTGACATTTGTCACACATCCTTTTCACTCCCTCTTGGCCACACTTATCTTTGTGATCTTTACATGATGGGCAGTTGGGATCACCTATGACGTCAACAATTTTTTTGATAGCCGTTAACAGTGTATCCTGGTGGCCATTGAGCTTGCCGTTTATTCCTGGCAGTTCCTTCTCCAGTGCTAACAGCACCTCCCGTACTTTATGGATAGCATCGCTTATCTTGTCCTTGGCACTACTGTATTCCTTCCTCCACTCTTCACCGCTCGTAGTCGCCGCTAGTGACCCAGCACCACCACCACCCACTAGTGTATCTAGTGCTCCACTACCACCACTATTCGTCAGCTTCTCTAGTGCCTCCTTAGCCACCTTTAGTTTCTCACCATCCAGCCCATCCCCATTCAACATATTCTTAGCCTCCACTAGTCCCTCCTTAGCCGCCTGTAGTTTCCCTTGTACTCCCTTAATCCCCTCTGTCTTCTTCCCTTCCAATGCCTCCTGGGCATTACCCAATTGTACCACTACATTCCCTATAGCCACTAGTACGTCCTTTAACTTTTCTGCTACACCGTCTGACTTATCCTTTACCCCATCCAACTCCCCCTTCACCTTCTGTACCCTATAATTCCTATCATGGTCCATGGGGTCACACCCCAGGCACATCCAACTGATTACCCCCTTGGACACCACATCCTTGCCATACCTACATTCACGCCATTTGCCTCCGCAAGTGACCTTAACTGCACACTGCTTCCTAAGGAAATAGAGCTGGTAGAACAGAGCCCTAATGTAGTGAACCACCTGGTTGTATGCTTGGATGGACACAGTGGGATAGGTGAAGTTGCACTCAGTGTTAGCATACAAGGCGTGGATGGCAGGTTCCTTAGTGCTGCCAGTGCCTTTTCCTAGTCCACCCTGGATACCTATGAGTACCAGTGGGCAATACTGGGTCACTGCTTGGAAGTGGGCAAACAGGTTGTATTCATGGACGGTAATTGGAGCTGAACGGCCTGTTTGGTGAAAGGAAAGCTGTTTTTTCTCGCCAACCATTGGTGCTACCTTCTTCAATACTTCCTTGGAATGCTCCAGTATCTGTTTATATGCCTGACTATAGGGCAATGCACTAAGCCAGTATAGGATCTCCCGAATGGTCTTGGGAGTTTTATTTTCCGCCTTCGGCGGAGCTTTGTTCTGTAACCCGGTAAAGTAGGCACATGATAGAATATAGAGCTTGAAGAGGGCACCACATTTGTTGGTGTTTTCTTCACTAGTACTAGAGCTGCCATTCTTGAAGACAGTACCATCCTTGCAAAATGCACCCCTGTCTACGGTATGTATATATCCAGCATAGTTCATACCAGCTGGTTGTCTGAATGTATTAGCATCAGTGTCATTGCCATGGACTCTTTCGGCACTCCACTTACCAGTATCCGGGAATCCCAAATATAACTTATCCATAATCCCATCCCATATGACCTTGTCAAGTCTATTCTGTGGCCCATGGTTATTCAACATATCCTTAGGAAACCCTAGGGCCTGTAACCACTGGGATAGTGTACCATCATCTAGACCACTGCCGTTTAAAATGTGGTTGTTCCACCGTGGGCTACTTTTATGGTACTTGCCTGTCCAATACATATATGTAATGCCACTCCAGATGAGACATACTGAGCCTAGTAAGTTACGTGCAGCCACCGCTCGCTTTTTACTAGTTTTTCTATCGGACCATTTTGGCCATACTAGGTATTCTTTACCAATATTCCATTCGTAAACTAGTTCTACCTCGTATGCTGACCTATAGCTGTCTTTGTGTTCACGAATTCTAAGACTATTCTTCCCATTTTCGATACAGCTACACTTTGCGTTTTCCTTACACCCATCACAACTCGTACAACAACACTTGCAGCATTTGCCTTCTTTAGCGCATTTACACTCCTCGCCAGCACTACAGCCACCAGTACCACACTCACACGCCTTCTTCGCCTCCTCATCAGAGGCACATTTCTTGCACCCCCTGCCCAGGTGGTGTCCATTCTTTTCATCATCCGCCTTGGCCACGTCCCATTTCATGCATTCACATTTGTCACACTTGTTCTTCGCCTCTATATCCTTGAGATACTCGCACTCATTTTTGCCATGTTGATTCCCTTTGCCATTAGTCCCCTTGCACTTGTCACTGCTACCACTGCCCCAACACTTCTCTATCTTACTCCACCCAACGAGTGCACTGAGTACCTGTGCCAGCTGGTCTATGTAGGTCCGTACCACAGCGGCACCACCTAGTCCCTGGACTAGTGAGAAGAGTCCATTGAGGTGGTTAGTGACTTCGTCTTTAGTGGCGCCTTTGTTGGTGGTAGCACTGTCTTTGACATCACCTTGATAGCCTATAGGACACCATGAGGTACTGTATACCAGTAGTGGTACTAGATAGTACTACTTCTAGTACTGGTTACTTACCATGGTACTCCAGTTGTACTGACTGCAGTAGGTCAGTCACTGCCGCCGCCAGGCCACATATGCATTCTGTACAATAATGATTTCCCTAGTACTGGGCGCGCCACCTACGCACTGTGGCGCCGAAGGCGCCCACTATTATATACGGCGCGCATAACACAGTAATGTCTACGGTAACGTACCTGTTTCCTTGTTCAGTTCTTTACCATCCTTACCAGTCACCCTCAGGACCCAGTCAATGGCCTCCTTCAGGTTGGTGGGAGCGTCTGTTAGTGACGCCTTCGGCGTGAAAGTGATTGAGGCGGCCATTGTCAGTGCTTCTAGGAGTACTCAGCAGTACTCACAGTGGTGAGGGAGTGGTGTTGCTATCGGGGTGGAATCCTATATATACTGAGCGCGCCGTAATGAAGGGGCGCCTTCGGCGCGACAGTGTCCTAGGGGATTCCACCAGGTAGTGCCATTGAGATGATCCCGTTGTTATAGTGGAATCCCCTTTACTCTCACCGCGCGCCACCAAAATACTGTCGCGCCAAAGGCGCCACTATCTCTTTACGGCGCGCTCCACCTCCCTAGGATTCCACCCCGATACCTACACTGTCACTACCACTGACCTTCACTGGACACTCTCGAAACAAGGGGTGTTAACACAATGGCAGCAGCAGCAGCGGGTAATGGCTGGACCCCTTACAACAGCCTCACCCAGGCACCTACCAACCTGAAGGAGGCCATTGACTGGGTCCTCAGGGTAACTGGTAAGGATGGTAAGAAGAATGAGGCGGCGAAGCCGCCGCAATTCGCCTGCCTCTGCTTCTTGGCCAAGGCAGTGAAGGACCTACTGTACGATGCCAAGGACCCGGGGTCCCCTGGTCCCAGCACTCACAGGAACTGGGATGACCTGCTCCTAGAGCAGGAGAAGACATTAGTGCTACCAGTGCTCAAGGACCTGGGACTCCTAAGTGGCAGCACTGGTGCTGCCAGGGATACCTGCGCCGGTGGCACCGAGGTCATAGGGACACTGATAGACCAGTTGGCCCAAGGACTACAGAAGTGGGTTGGGTGGCAGGAAACAGATGATGATTGTTGTCTTAAGGGAACAAATGGGATAGGGAAGAAGTGTACATGTCCTGGTACTCGTGGTGGTACCAACTGTTGTAACAGTGCTAGTGCTGCTACTACTTGTCATGAGTGTAGCACGTGTGGTACCAGTGCCAATGGTGACACTGCCAACAAATGCTACCTCTCGGCCTACTGCAAAAAGAATAGTACCTCCAGTGGTGGCAGTCCCACTGAAGGAGACTACTACTGGCCCACCATATCCAGTGACTCCACTAAGGTCCACCTCCTGGCCCGTATTTTCCTAGGGTCAGTATGTCTCATCTGGAGTGGACTCAGTCAGTTGGGGTTCCTAACGGGTGGGAGTGGCAGTAATAATAGGTGGAAGGATAGTAAGCTAAATGAGATCAAGGAGGGTGACACGTCTGGTCTCGGCTCATTCATGGCGGCCATGGGCTATGACCTGGATAGGTTGAATGGGAGTGGTAGTCTTCCAGGTGAGTACTGCCTAGGGTAGTCATGTGGACTTATGGTGTGGTAGGTACTGGGAAGAAGGGAGCAGAGGTAGCCGGAATGTTATCGAAGGCATTTTCGTATCTCGGTAATGGCACTTCTGCTGGTAAGTCCATCTACTCAATAGTACCAATGTGACCCAGGTAGTGTAGCTGAGTACTATAGCAGTATCTATAGTACAGCTAGTGCTGCCAAAGGCAGCGCTAAGAGTACTGAATCCATCTGTAAGCAGTACCCCCTATTGGTACTACACATCCTGGCCAGTGGGTACTTCAGGGCAGGCAGTGCCGGGGCTAAGGGTATCACGTCGCCGAAGGCGCAACAGAAGACGGATGATGATGCCTCTAAGAAACCCCGTCACCCACGAACCATCCGGGAGATCCTCTACTGGCTAAGTGCATTGCCCTATAGTAAGGGATACAAGGCGCTGGTAGAGAGGATGCAACAAAAGTATCCTAAGGAGGAGGGCAATCCGAAGGAATTCGCTAAGGATATCAAATTGTACGATACCAGTGCTGGTGTCAGTACCACCCTCAAGAGGGACTGTATTACCCACTACCTAATGGCCGCCTGTGGCTACTGCCCACTGGTACTCATCGGTATCCAGGGGACCATAGCTACCAGTGGCACTGACAGTGACACTAGTGCACCAGGTGAGTGACATGGACAGGGCTCTATAGGGGCGCAACAGTGCCCTAGGGGTAGTTATATGGACTAATGGTGTAGTAGGTAAGACGGAGAACAAGAGGTGTGAAAAGCATAAGGAAAAACCTCATGAGAGGTGTAAGCTTGACGATAAGAAGACTACAGATACAGCTCCCAAGGCAGCAGGTTCCACCGGACAACAACTCCAGCTCGGCCAAGTCTGCTACGGCGGGTACCACCTGGCAGTAAAGGATTTCGGTAAGTACCCTAGCAGTACCACTCCCTAACACTCTACAGGCCCCCTCCACGGGATGTACGCCAATGGGCTCTTTGGCTTTGACATGGGCGGCTCTGCCGCCCAGTGCCTGGACCAACTGAGGATATATGTCTACCACTGCTTCTACCAGCTCTATTTCCTAAGGAAGCAATGCAAAGAGGGGGTGGTGGTGGAAGATAAGGTTTTGGGCTGGCAGAGTTGTAGGTATGGTAGTGGACTTGTTGGCGCCGGGAAAGAGAACTGGATTTGTCAAAAATCAAGTAAGTATTGCAGACATTGTTCTATAGTATTCACCATATGGTTTTCATCTGAAATAATGATGTAGCAGGTACCAGTAATGGGAAGTGTAATTGTCATAGTAGCACTAAATCGCCACTCATGTTATTCCTTTGTGATTCAGTTGAACATATGCATTGTGGATTGACAAAGGGCAAGGGTGTGAATGATTATCCCGAAATTGATGACCACATTGAAGCCAAGGATACTATTCAACCTCCACACTTTGGCAAACCACCCATGCACTGTCCAGTTCCGATGGGATGGCAAGCAGAGAGTACTGGTAGTAGCACTAGCGGTGGCCAAAACAGGGAGAACCACTTCAAAGGTACGTCCCAGCACTTCGTAGTACCCCTAAGGCACTGTATATATACACTAGGGGCACCCCCTGGGCGCCACAGTAACCAATAGTGACTCATGCTGTGCACAGATTTAAACAATGGCACGCACAAGACAGCGGAACTACAGCCACCTGCGTCAGGTACGTCCCACCCTAGTTATATAAGGGCGCCTTGGTAGTCACATGGACTCATCGTGTAGTAGGTAGTCCTGGCACATATCCTGCCCACTGCACTGGGAATACACTGTCACTGCTTCTGGAGTACTACTGTGACCCAGTACAGTGCCCGAGTGGCACCCTAGTGGTCCTACTGAGACTAATGGCCTGTATCACTCCCACGGTGCCACGGACTCTGGGTGACCTCTTTGGGTTCTATTACTATATAGTCTATATTGGGGGAAAGAGTGGTGGTGGTGGTGGATATGGAGATAAAAGTACTGTTTCCGGGGCCTTAGGGATATACGAAAAGGAATCTAGACTGTACATGCTTTCTGTTGGTGGTGGTAATGAAGTGGTCGAGGCACTCGGGAAATACGGTGGAGATTGCAAGACAGGCAAACAAGGAACCCTTAACTGCCTGATAGGATGCACTAACGGTGGCAATTCCAACCATTGCACTCCATTCTTATCCCCTCTCAGTGGCCAGCAGTATGGCCAGTTGAGTCCCTTGATGGCCGGGACCTACCTGTCATGGTTGGTCTATTTGATAGAGGGGTTCGAGGGAGGATTGCAAAGCCTGGTACAGGAGTATAAGAATATACAGTGTAAGGAAGATTGCACTAAGGGTAAGTTCTAGTGCTATATAAGGGCGCGCCAGTGGAGAAGGGGCGCCTTCGGCGCACGAATGTCCGTTACAGCGGCGCGCCACAGTATCATATGGATTAATGGTGTAGTAGGTCAGGGAGCTGCTGGTGGATGTGGTGGCAACGGAGAGTGCCGACAGGGAACCCATGGTAATCCATGTGGCACTGGTGGTGCTAACCAGGGAGTCTGTGGCTGCACCTCTGTCGTATCATGTACCGGGGTACTACCGGTGTTGTACAAGTATGGCTTTGGGTATGGCAATGTAACGGAGCTGCACAAGACACAAGGTAAGTTGTAGTATAGTAGTATGGATAGTGTAGAGGCAGTGTAGTAGTAGTGCTATAAGGGCGCCTTCGGCGCAACAGTCTACTAGGGGTATTAAATGTGTAGTAGGTAATGCGCAGAAGAAGTGTCACGAGTTCCTAAGCACTCTAGAGGGTGTCAAGGATAGCGGTGAATTCACGAAGCTCACCAACTCCATTAACCAGCTCATCTACACCACTAGGCTGCCCTGGATCTTTGTCCTCACAGTAGCATGGCTCATGGCTGTGCTCTACCTCGCCTTTGGTGCCATATGGCCACTGGACTGGACACATATGAGGTCGCATTGTAGAGGATTGTTCAGGAAGGGCAGTCTGAGTCCATGGGAGGTACTGATGGTGGGCAAGAAGAAGGGAAGGGGTATACTGGAGTTTTTTGGTAAGACATAGTGGCAAAGTAGTGGCGCCTTCGGCGCGATAACTAGGGATAATGTAGATATGTTCATCAAAGGTTTCATAGGAAAGTAGTAGCAATGTTAGTAAAGATTAAATAGAATTGTGATTGCAGTTTTGGCAAAATTTTGCTAAAAAAGTTCTAAACATTCGGGATGCTGCTATGGATAATGTTACTGGCATTTTTAGGCGGGAAATTCCTGGAAATTCAGTGACTTTATTTATAATAGTTTCATTGAATTCTAGTAGCAATGTTAGCAAAAGTTTCGTAGAGATTTTATTAAAATTTTCTTAGCATTTTCAGTAAATGTTTGGTAATGGTTTCGGTTAAGGTTTGGCATTACTTTTGGTGAAATGTTAGTAGAAAAGTTGCAGGTCTTCGGGTTAGTGCAGAAGGGGATCTATAGGGGTATTAGGTTAGGTACTCCAGATTCGCCAAGTGGTACCCTAGGGGAGTATCATATAGTGCTGCCACGTAGATAAGTTACTAACATTGTACGATGTCATACTGACTCATTCGAGTATACTAGGGACGGCCACGGAATACCACGGCTATGTGACTGCAACGGAGATGGAAATTCGGCATTCATCAGTGCCTAGGGAGTGGCCATCCTTATTGCTTTTTAATTGATTTCTACTACTGGAGACTATTGAAATTAGACAGCGCTCTACCGGAACCCACCTCTATACATGCCTCGCAGCACTTGTATACCACCAGTACACTGTAATAATCTCCTATGAATAACGAAGAATACTTGGCCAATAAATACAACAGTGCCATAGAATAGAGATGTAACATATCACTATATGGAAACCGTCGTAATGATATTGTCATGTCTAGTCTATATCGCTATGCGGTCTGTTGTAGTATCGATATCTGGAATGCATCAACCTGTCGCATTCCACATCAATATCACACCAGTGTCCCTAACAGCAATTATATACTGAAAAGTATTGTAGAGAGCTCTATTCCTGAGAAACGCATGTAATATGCATGGAACCAGTACTCTTCATGGGGGGCAGGACAACAACTATGATTCCAACAGTTAGGAATCTCACTTTCTACTAACTTTACTAAGATGGTAGCCTTCAACATGCTATGGAAAGTCTGTCTGGTGGGGGCATTGGGGTTCTCTGCCACTGTCACTTCTACTGAGGTAGCCCAGGAACAATCCACGCAAGAAGGATTGGACAAAGGAGTCTGCAGCAAGGAAAAGGAACAGGCCACTGAACTTGTAGAAGTACCGGAACCAACTAGAATTGACACCCCCAAACATGCTGATATTGTAAATCCACCCAAGTACTCTGTTGAGTGGTATCTGTTGCCCAAGCCCCAAAATAGGAAATATCTTCGTGACAAGCTACCGTGGCATTTGTATAATGCCGTACCAAAGGACTGTAATGATCCAATAGATCCTTTGGTGGAAAAAGAAATTAGGGAGTTTTTTTCAGTGCGTTCCGTTGAATGGTACCTGGAATCCAAGCCCATAAACAGAGCCGCTCTACGTTATGCGATACCAGCTTATTTGGCGGAAAAGGTACCACTGGACTGTAATGAACCGATATCTCCAGCAACAGAAAGACGTATTAGGGGTTTTTTCTCCTACAGTGAGAGAATGCAGAGGTTTTTGCGTCTATTTTAACATTATAGTTCAATTCAAAATACAAACCTTCGCATAGCTAAATGGAGATACAATTATCCTAATGTCTTACAATAGCTACATCTGCGAGTAATTACAACGATGAATATTTTTCGGCCTATCGCATTCAATAGACTTTGTAGATACCCGTAGTACCCAGTGATATCACTACCCCCAAGTATACACTACCCTGTACATCACCCTCTACACTAGTAGATATCACTACCTCTATTAGGGTATCCACAGTAATAACGACAGGAGTCCTGGAAGTGAATTGGCTAATGCTTGCTAATTGGACTATGTACTGTGATGGTCACAGATCAGTGCCTATCAACTGCCAGTATTACCATTCAACCCCCTATCCAGTGCCCCATCTTGGAGGGGGTACCCTAGCATCCTGAAAACCCCACCAGGGTAACTCTAACATATATAGTGCCCCCACTAAACAGGCCTTTGTGCGGGGAAAGTGTATATAGTGGTGGGTAGACTAGTGATACTGCTGGTGAGAGTGTAGGAGCAAGTGTAGTGGATGTTCATTAGAGGTTTCTTTGCAAGATTAGTAGCAAAGTTAGTCAAAGTTTCATACAGATTTAGTAGCACTTTTGCTGAAAATTTATTATTAAAGTAGTAGCTATTCGGGCTATTGTAAAAGGCTTAACGAAGTCATAGAGACACTGATAGACCACTTGGCACAGGGACTGCAGAAGTGGGTTGGGTGGCAAGAAAAAGGAGATGAGTGTTGTCTTAAAGGAACTGATGGGATAGGAAGGAAGTGTACATGTAGTACTAGTGGTGTTGCCGGGTGTTGTACCGGTGCTCCTGGCACTCCTTGTCATGACTGTACCACGTGTGGTCCTAGTGGTAAAAACAAGTGCTACCAATCGGCTTACCAGAGACCAAATGGTCAACCTAGTCCCCCGGGTCCCCCTACAGAATGCTACTGGCCCACCATCTCGGACAAGCCAGATCAAGTCCACCTCCTGGCCCGTATTTTCCTAGGGTCGGTATGTCTCATATGGAGTGGACTCAGTCAGTTGGGGTTCCTAACAGGTGATAGCAGGTGGAAGGATAGTAGTTTGCACAAAATAGAGCCCAGTGGAAAGGATAATGTTGGTCTCGGCTCATTCATGGCGGCCATGGGCTATGACCTGGAGAGGTTGAATGGGAGTCCTCCAGGTAAGTACTGCCTAGGGTAGTGATGCTATTAATGCATGTAAGAAGATCAGCAGTTTATTGCTTGTGATGGCAATTATGTGGTACTATTGAGTACCACTACAGCACTACCCTATACACCACCACATCACAGCCCTATACACTACCACCACCCCACATGACTACCCTCTACACCACCACTACATTACTCCCCCTTTATTATACCATACAAAAGCTTCCAATTCCCCACACTCGGTGCGGGGTGTCTGTCCCCTAGAAAGGCCTCCTAGAGGTCTCTCCAGGTTACGATACCTGGGCTAACCAGATCACCACTACTTGGTACCGTTGAGTACCACCCTAGTACTACCATGGAATCCCAGAAATTCGTAACTAATTAGCTACTACTAAGTACTACTTTGCGGATTCCTATCGCATGATGGATACTAGTACCTGTACTACCATAGTACTAGTACTTCTATGGCTATCCCTATGGCTTCAGGCACTGGGTTTCTTGGTGTCCCTGCTACGTGAATACAGCACTAGTCCTGTACTACCTTCTACTACTACACTTTCTACTGTTTTGCTAGGGATATGTCTATGGCAATGCAAGAAGGCTGGGTACCTGGTCTCCCCAATGACCTGGTACCATTGGGTACTATTGGTACTGCTAGTGGTATTGCAGATAGTTGCGGTAGTACTAGAGCAACGGGAACTACAGGAGTTTAATCTCTTTGAGTTTTTATTAGGCGATTCGTTATATCCCATTTACGGCATCACGGGGGTACTAGTGGCAATACTGGGTATACTGGGTGGTACCCTGTTTTGTGGGTGGAAGTGTAACCTATTCTGTAGACCATGCTGTAAAAGCCAGTACATTTGCTACGGTAGTGCAATAGTAGTAGTACTAGTGGTTCTCATAGTACTGGCAATGACAGCTGCATTGCTACGGTACGATACTCGCACCTATGGAGCTGAAGGGCGGATCGATCTTCTGATTATAAGTCATCTTGATAAAACATTAGTACCTATTACGCAGTGCTATACCATGGCAGTTATCTGGAATACTATAATGAAGTTACCCTATACGGTACCGGAGGTTGTTACACTTTTGACATTTGCAATGGCAGTGGCTTCGTTGGTGGCAGTAATGGCTAGTACTAAGGGGTCCAATAGAAAACAAATTAAAGCTGCAGGATACTCTCTCCTAGCAGTCCATCTACTTGCCCTAGGAATTACCTGGTATTGCCTGGAGTATAAACGTGTATTCTACTGGCCCAAGCAATACCTGTGCTTCGGGGTACTGGCAGTGGTACTACTGATAACTCTGGTAGCGATAGTGGTGACATACTCCGGAGAACTCGATGATGGACATGTGCAATACACCTTGATCGGCTACTCACTACTACTAATGATACCGACACTGTGGTATGCATACCGATGTGGTCTACTTACATGGTGCCTCCCAAAGAAAAAGGGTCTCAAGGCTACTGACACTGCTGAGAACACTACACCAGACACTGATATCGCAGAGGAATAGTACTGTCAGTGCAACAAGTACCACCCAGTTACATTTCACGCCCCAACTTGGGATAGCCCAATATGAACTGGAACAGTCATTCTAGATGCCTAATATCTACTAGGTATGTTATAGACTGTATTACTAAGATATCACTTACGTTATACCATAATAGACATTCCATAGCAGTATTGTAGAGCAATACTACACTTCCAGTCCAGTACTACTACTCTACCATTCCACCACTCCCTACCACTGTATCACTACCATAGTAACCATGTTGGTCTACCCAGTCCTAGTGGTAGCCCTGGGTGCCCTATGGCCACTGGACTGGAGACATACCAGACTGGACTCACTGAGCCCAGTGACTGGCCACTACCACGGTACTACATGGGCCATGGCAGAGACGGTGACTCAAGGTGATGATCCGGAGGAAGTAGTGGTAGTGGAAGCTAACAGTAGTGATGAAGTGGCAAAGAACAAGGAGAGTCCAAAGGGGTGGAAACAGAAACTAAAAGAATGGGCTATAGAGTATGCTATACTAGACGAAAATGGACATTTTGAATGGAATGCGTATGTAGTTTTATTTGGGCTGATGTTCATAATGGCAACAATGACGTTAGGGGTGCCAGCGGCGATTGTTATCATCATAATATATTTCATAGGACGTCTGTTTTTCAAGTTATTTAACCCTAAATCTTGGTCAGGGTGGTGTGGAGGTGCTACAAAGAATATGAACGGGACAAAGCTGGATTAATGAACAGCATTTAGGGTGTATTGTTAAATATGTGCAGTACAAACGACATATATTTAATATGCTAGAGTCATACTGCAGTCTTATATAGACAGTGCTTCCTAGAAGCATTGAGTATCTATTGTACAGGATAGGTAAAAAGGTAGCATGAATCATTACATGTATATCCCATAGAGTATATCTATTGCTATGAATAGGACTACTGTAATGTTATACAGATGCTACATTGAATAGTACTATTTTCATATTATATGTATATGATGATCTTGATAGCATAATGAGGATGTTAAGGAGATATGCATACATATCAACTAGTGGCAAGTAATGTCCGGAATATAGCAGTAGTACAGTGGTAGCGTTGTAGACAATGAAGTCTCACGGTTTATATGCTGTATCACTCAATATTACTATACATCTGTATAGGATATCTTGTTTACCAGTGTGATAACTGCTAGGAGAGATAGAAAACGCCAGGCTATAGAGTGCCATAGGTTACTACGATATCCACAGGGTTACTACCATATGTGGAACACCTGGTATGTTAGTAGGTAGTCCACCGAGGGTTCATAGGGTGAATGGTAGTGGTGATATGGGGTAGATAGAGTAATGGACTATGACTCACATGGGGTTGAAGTCATGTGGTGTTCCTGGGGTGAGTATAATTGTTGGGCACATCACATCTGGGGATATTAGGGTTTATGCAGAGTGGTTTTTATGGGGTGCAACGAATATAAAGGTGAAATACAAGGGGGGTAGATGGTGCATATGGGTAAGAGATGTAACGGTTTTAGGGTTTAGGGTTTAGGGTTTAGGGTTTAGGGTTTAGGGTTTTAGGGTTTAGGGTTTTAGGGTTTAGGGTTTTAGGGTTTAGGGTTTTAGGGTTTAGGGTTTAGGGTTTAGGGTTTAGGGTTTAGGGTTTAGGGTTTAGGGTTTAGGGTTTAGGGTTTAGGGTTTAGGGTTTAGGGTTTAGGGTTTAGGGTTTTAGGGTTTAGGGTTTAGGGTTTAGGGTTTAGGGTTTAGGGTTTAGGGTTTAGGGTTTAGGGTTTAGGGTTTAGGGTTTAGGGTTTTAGGGTTTAGGGTTTAGGGTTTAGGGTTTAGGGTTTAGGGTTTAGGGTTTAGGGTTTAGGGTTTAGGGTTTTAGGGTTTAGGGTTTAGGGTTTAGGGTTTAGGGTTTTAGGGTTTAGGGTTTTAGGGTTTAGGGTTTTAGGGTTTAGGGTTTAGGGTTTAGGGTTTTAGGGTTTAGGGTTTAGGGTTTAGGGTTTAGGGTTTAGGGTTTAGGGTTTAGGGTTTAGGGTTTAGGGTTTAGGGTTTAGGGTTTAGGGTTTAGGGTTTAGGGTTTAGGGTTTAGGGTTTAGGGTTTAGGGTTTAGGGTTTAGGGTTTAGGGTTTAGGGTTTAGGGTTTAGGGTTTAGGGTTTAGGGTTTAGGGTTTAGGGTTTAGGGTTTAGGGTTTAGGGTTTAGGGTTTAGGGTTTAGGGTTTAGGGTTTAGGGTTTAGGGTTTTAGGGTTTAGGGTTTAGGGTTTAGGGTTTAGGGTTTAGG